>NC_045162.1:7777734-8037734 GCF_900700415.2 Clupea harengus | reverse complement strand
ATACTTTGTTACTGTACTTAAGTCGTTTTTTGGGATATCTGTACTTTACTTTACTACTCATATTTCTGTTTACTTTTACTTTTACTTCGCTACATTTTGCAAAGAAAACTGAAACTTTTACTCCGATACATTACGACACACCAGAGGATCCACACTGGGGAAAAGCCATATCAGTGTTCTCAGTGTGGGAAGGTCTTTAGCCAAATAGGTCATCTCAAGACACACCAGAGGATCCACACTGGGGAAAAGCCGTATCATTGTTCTCAGTGTGGGAAGGTCTTTAGTCACATGTCTGCTCTCAAGAAACACCAGAGGATCCATACTGGGGAAAAGCCGTATCAGTGTTCTCAGTGTGGGAAGGTCTTTAGTCACATGTCTGCTCTCAAGAAACACCAGAGGATCCATACTGGGGAAAAGCCGTATCAGTGTTCTCAGTGTGGAAAGGCCTTTAGCCAAAAAGGTCCTCTCAAGACACACCAGAGGATCCATACTGGGGAAAAGCCATATCAGTGTTCTCAGTGTGGAAAGGCCTTTAGCCAAACATATCATCTCAAGACACACCAGAGGATCCACGGTTCTGATGCGCTGCCCTGATAATACTTGATTAAGTATCTTTTCTTTAAATATGTTTGATTAAATGAGTTTTAAACAACATGTGATGTACATGATTACATCTAATTTCTTCGTGTAAGAAGCATGTGTTTGGGTAGAGATTGAAACCTAGGTTTTTCAAGTGTGTGATGGTGTTGAGGAGGGGTGTGTGTGCTTTTATACAAACTACAATCTAGAAGCATCTAGTAGCGCAAGGACAAGCAAAAGTGTTGTTTGCATCATCTTTCAAGATATGAGGTCATAAATAGATCATCATGTGAAGGCTGTGAGCTTGGCAACAGCTGAAATATGTGTTGAGTCTCGGGGCGTTGTGGGGGTGCACAGAAAGGGTGGTAGGGAACAAAGCATTGTCATTGTCAAAAGGGTACACAGACAAACATGGCTACCTCGAGAAAACAGACTCTGCACTCACTGTAGTAATCGGGTAGTGAAGGATGAGATAATACCACATAACTGTAAATAATGAATAAAACATTAACATTTATTGTTGTTTTTTTCTTTTTCATTTGGTACATTACATACATTTTTTACTGAAAGGTTTGTCAGTTTATTTTAAAATATTTTTCCTTTGACGATTTTTTTACTTCATTTGTTTGTCCATTATCATTATTATTAGAAACACTATTATACACACTAAAAAAAACCTTCTTTACATGAATAAGACTGATAGATCAGAATTGAATTGATGAAGAGTTTTAGGTTAATCAGAGCATACACACAGGTGAAAAGGCCTACAAGGGTTTTAAGTGTGGAACAGCTTTTAATCATTACATTTGCATTTAGTCATTTGGCAGACACTGTTGTCCAAACAAGGGAGAGAACAGTCAAGCTACAAGCAAACGAGACCTAGTGTTACAATAAATACTATTTTACATAAGAAATAGAAAAAAGAAGTGCAGGAATGTAACTGCTGTAAGTGCAAGTTAAGTACTAGTCGAAGTGCAAGTTTAGGAAGGGAGGTGCTCTCTGAAGAGTTGGGTCTTCAAGAGCTTCTTAAAGGTAGAGAGGGACGCCCCTGCTCTGGTAGTGCTAGGTAGTTCGTTCTACCAAAGTGGAACTACAAATGAGAATAGTCTGGATTGACGTACTTGCACAGACGGCAGGGCTAAATGACACTCATGAGGCGAGCGCGGCATCCTGGGTGTAACATTTGCCCTTACAAGGACATTTAAGTAGGTGGGAGCAGAACAATCAATCACTCTGTAAGCAAGCATAAGTGACTTGAACTTAATGCGAGCACCTACAGGCAGCCAATGGAGCTCAATGAGAAGCGGGGTGACGTGTGCCCTCTTTGGTTGGTTGAACACCAGATGTGCCGCCTCGTGCTGGATCATCTGTAGTGGTTTCATCACGAATGCCGGCAGGCTCGTTAGGAGGACCACATGTGAAGAAGTATTGAAAGATACATACAGGAGAAATGCCCCAATCAGTGCAAGTGACAAGAGATTCCCTGCACCCTAAGATCTTATCCAACATGAAATAACACAAATAGGCAAATGCTCATGATTTTAGAAATCTTACAGTAACAGCTCAAGGTTCATCACAGGATTCACTTTGGAGAAAATTTGTAGTAGTCCTCCACATGTGGGAAAAGCTTCCCCAAAACCCACAGGTGCAACCAGCCATTAGATCAACCACAGGTGTGTTCTGTACTGACTTCAGCGAATCCACACTGGGGAGAACCCTCATGAATGCTCTGCGTGTGGGAAGAGGTTTGCTCAAAGTTCTCATCTTTGGAGCTATTTTGAAACCGAAACCATATGGCACACACAGAGAGAGAGAGACACAGAGAGAGGATGTGGAAGTGATGCTCCCTAATAGTAGGTCACAACTTGTGTACCGGGTTTGGGCCCTCATGATAGGTCACACTTGTGCCAGGGTTTGAGGAATAAAGTGTGACCATGTTCCCCCCAAGAGATGTGGTGGAATGAAAATCAGAAACAATGTCTTATGATTCATATGTAGTTTATGCCCTTGTTGATCTTAGAGTTAGAATTACAGTTAAAGTAACATTATGCAACAATTTTACACTTTTTGAGGTATGGCTTTATAGGCAACTAGTTTTGGTACCATCCTCAAATTCATTTTGATAGCATATGGTCATGTGAAGGACAGATAAACACCTGTGTCTTTCCCATTAGCCATCCAGGATATGCTCTATGTAGGTCTGTATACAGGGCTAGAATACCCAGCAAAAATTGAAGAAAAGCTTTCACAGCATGATATTGCTAGCTATACTGCCAAAAGACACCAGTTAGTGTGTTGGCAAGCTTCTATCGGTGTCAACTGGGCTGTTGGTGGTGTTTGCAAGGTTTTTGCATGGCTTTTAGGTAGTTTTGGAACAGAACTCCTTATTACTGTTTAAGCAAATGACCTCTTGAAGTAAATCTGGTTGTTACATGTGTGACTCTGTTCCTGAGCTATATGTGTGAAGCTGAGCTCTAAGAGGAGAAGAACTGAATGTTTTGGGACCATGTGTATTTAAAGTCACTGATAACATTAGCAAAGGCTTTGCTGATGAGAACGAGTGAAATTCCAATTCAACAGTGAGAGTAGCTACCTAAACATGTGTAAAAGAGACTGTATTCATATGACTACCTCCCAATATATTCGTTTATACATCTGAATGTAAACGATCGTGTAGAAAATACTGATTCACAGTCCAAACATTCTCATTCTTATTCATTCATAGCCCTCGTAAAAGCCCCCTTAATATAGCGAACTTCCAGTCAGATAATGGAGTGTTTGTAACGTAGCTAGATGGCTAAATACATCGATACGACAACATAAAACAACGGGTGAAAGGAATTATAACTTAAGTTATATCATACAGCACTAACAGATAACATTAGCAATGGAAACGCTGATGAGAACGGCCGTGCCTGACGTCGCTCTCTAGGATTTCTGCCGTGATTGGTCAAATGTTTTAGACTGTGCGAACGTGATTGGCCCAAATGTTTTAGAATCTGCGGACGTGGTTGACTGAAGCTGAAACATTTAGCTGGCCGTGCAGTCGGCAGCTGCTAGAGCAGGACCGCTCGGGTCTCGTCGGCCAATCCTCGCCTTTCAAATCCATTCTCAGTATCCAATCCAGCCGCGGAACGAGAATGGACCTGGGCCAATAGCGGCGCTTCTCTTCATACTCGAGAACTTGGCTTGAACTTGTGTGACGTTACGTTGCCAAGTTACGCAGACGCAAGCTCCTCAAGATGGCTGAAGCTACGACAACTCGTCAAAGTCAAAGTAAGTAAGTAAGTAACCATGACATGTTTTTATTTTTCTCTTAGACGGACACACGTTTCATTTCCATATTGTATTGATTGACAAGCCTAACTAACGTTAACGCTTTCACTAAAGATACGTGCACCGATGTAACGGTTACATTATGAACTAGATTATGCTACGTCTTATAACTACAACATTGTTATGAATGGAAACAGCCATGTGTAACTACTATAATGTTACTCTGAGCTGAAACAGCCAAACGGCCGAGTATTGGCAGTGATTAAAGTAGTTGTTGAAAGCTTGTATCAGTAAGCTAACCATCTAGTTAGCTTGCTATCTGTGTATAACGCCTGACCAGCGGTGTTAAGCGTCGTTTCTCGTATATCATACAACTACTGTAACTGATCATGCATAATATGATTGCTATTGATAACGATAACGGTACAGGAGTGTATGTTTATGTGCTGCAGTGTCTCAGTGTATTGTTCAAAGCATGCTCACATTCAGTGTTTACTTGTTGACTACTGTACCTGTACTGTACCTGTACTGTACACCAGCGGTGTTAAGCGTCGTTTCTCGTATATCATACAACTACTGTAACTGATCATGCATAATATGATTGCTATTGATAACGATAACGGTACAATAGTGTATGTTTATGTGCTGTAGTGTCTCAGTGTATTGTTCAAAGCATGCTCACATTCAGTGTTTACTTGTTGACTACTGTACCTATTTGCTTATTGTACCTGTTGTATGGTTCTAGTTAGTTAGCTAATAACATTGATTTAAATTATAAGCAGTTATTATAAATGTGTGCTGTGTATTTATTCTACATACACTTACTGCTGTAGGGAAAAAAAGTGCGTAATATTAAACATCACTGTTTTCAAATTTCAGATCACAAAGAAGCTGACTGGCCGTGGCAGGGGGACAGCTCTTTGGATGACCTCCATTGGCAACGAGGTTGGCTAGATCCTAACCAGTGTCGTGACAGTGCAGGAGGGGCTGGGACTGGACAGGATGGAGTGATGGAGCGGTACCACCAAGCAGCTGTTCCACCCCCAGTCCTGCTATACGTGGACTGTGGCCGCTGCGTGAGTGAGGGGGCGAGTAAGCTGCAGACCAGGTACACCTGGCACTTCATGAGGAGGCGGGCTGTCGGCGGCACCACCACCGATGCTCTACCACACCTTCATGGGCTGCCTGTCTGCATGCACCTTTGAGTGGGATGCAGGGGACCTCGCTCTGTTGCGGCAGATGTTGAGGGAGCAGCTCAGGCAGGAAGGGGTGCTAGCCCTTACTGATCTTCTGGTGGACAGGAGAATAAGTAGGAGGGAGTTGAGCCAGTACTGCTGCAGGAGGACATGCGGCGTGGAGGCCGCCATCAGCCTTATTGAGGGGCTGCTGCAGGAACTGGTGGGTGGGGAACCTGACTGCTGCTGCCTCCAAGCTCCTCCCTGACTGCTTCCACCATGCTGCAGCCAGGTGTCCAAGCCTCTCCTGATGAGTCTGGGTTATGTACATTCATAATTGTGTGTAAAGAAGTAAAATCACTGTATCTGCATTTTGTCCCACATCTGTTTACAAAATCTGTCACTCATCAGTTTTTATGTTTTTTTTTCTTTCTCAGGCTGTGGATGACTCTGGGGTGCCAGGCATGGACCGAGTTGACAGCATGGCAGAGTATCTGGTGGAGCTGAGGCACCAGCTCTCTCTGGCCCGCACCAACCAGCAGGTCAGGAATATTTATTGTCTTACTACTTTCCCTCTGTGCCCTGTCATACATATTCACACTCATGTTTTTGTCTTTTCTCACGGGCTGCTGTAGACGTGAGCCACACCACCCACCCTGGTACAGTGGCACAACAAGAGGGTGTAGAGGCAGGGCAACGTGGTGGTGCAAGGACTGGACCTGCCCAGCCACTTGTCTGTGGCGACTGACCCTCTCCTCCCTGCTAATGTGTGCCCACCATCTGCACCCCCCCCAACCAGGCCCAGTTCACCAGTACCCCCAGGCTGGCAGCACCGTGGGCCAGGCACAGGTGAAGAGGAAGGTATCGTCCGCCGTCGCACCGGCGGCTGTGAACTCGTGCCCCCAGCGAGAACTCTTCCCTGCTCCACCCTCGGGCCCTCAGCTGTTCATGCTGGGTCCAGTGACCTCACAGGGGCCTGTGCTGGGTGCTGCTCCACAGGCTCTGGGTGCCAGCCTCTCCTCTGCCGCTCCTGCTCCAGTCCGAAAACGGACCTGCGGTGTTCTGCGCAACACGCGCAAGAAATGCGGGCAGTTCAGGACAGCGGAGACTGGACACAGCCAGTACAAGGACATTATATACTGCCCCTCTGTAGAGGCTGTTCCCAAGGAGCAGTGGTTGGAGGATTAAAAAAAAATGCATGAAAAATAAATGAATAAATTGTCCCCCCCCCCCCAGAGGCATGGACACTGGCTTAGTGCCCCTCAACCCCTTTCCCTCCCAGTTTCACACTTTCTGTATATAGTTCTGTATATGTTTTCTGATATATATTATTATATTGTATATATATATTATGCTATAGTTGTTGTTGTTGAATTTGTTATTGCAAATAAAAGTTTGTTTACAACAAAGATTTATACATTGTTCTTTGTGAATAGAAGGACGTATTAATTGGAACACAAATATTTTGTGAAACAATTAAAGTACCTCACACATAACTGTACATGAACTTGCATTGAAATATTCAATGTAGATTTATAAATATCTCACTAATATAAGGTAAATTAAAAGTAATATGCAAACAAATTGTGATTTCCAGTAAAAATTTAACTTTGCAGTAAATAATGCACAGCTAAATTTCTGCTAACGGTGGGACTCGAACCGGGAACTTTGGGGTCAACTCTTCTCTCATAAATGCATATATGTATTGAAATATTCAATGTAGAATTATCCATATCTCACTAATATAAGGTTAATAAAAGGTAATATGCAAACAAATTGTAATGAATAATGAAAATGAGCTTTGCATGAAATAATGCAAACCTCAATTTCTGCCAACGGTGGGACTCGAACCTGAAACCTCTGCGCTCATAGTAATGTATATAAAAACAGAAGTTTAATGTTTTAAAAATAATTTATGATGTAGATCAACATTAAAAAACTTTAGTCATGGAGGATTGGTGTGCGAGTGTGCCTGAGCTGCTCCCTCAACATATGAGCGCAGAGGTTTCAGGTTCGAGTCCCACCGTTGGCAGAAATTGAGGTTTGCATTATTTCATGCAAAGCTCATTTTCATTATTGGAAATCACAATTTGTTTGCATATTACCTTTTATTAACCTTATATTAGTGAGATATGGATAATTCTACATTGAATATTTCAATACATATATGCATTTATGAGAGAAGAGTTGACCCCAAAGTTCCCGGTTCGAGTCCCACCGTTAGCAGAAATTTAGCTGTGCATTATTTACTGCAAAGTTAAATTTTTACTGGAAGCATAATCTAGTTCATAATGTAACCGTTACATCGGTGCACGTATCTTTAGTGAAAGCGTTAACGTTAGTTAGGCTTGTCAATCAATACAATATGGAAATGAAACGTGTGTCCGTCTAAGAGAAAAATAAAAACATGTCATGGTTACTTACTTACTTACTTTGACTTTGACGAGTTGTCGTAGCTTCAGCCATCTTGAGGAGCTTGCGTCTGCGTAACTTGGCAACGTAACGTCACACAAGTTCAAGCCAAGTTCTCGAGTATGAAGAGAAGCGCCGCTATTGGCCCAGGTCCATTCTCGTTCCGCGGCTGGATTGGATACTGAGAATGGATTTGAAAGGCGAGGATTGGCCGACGAGACCCGAGCGGTCCTGCTCTAGCAGCTGGCGCAAGCAGCCCTTCACAGTACAACGTGAGCTGTCTGTTGGCTGACTTGGTGCATGGGGATTTTAGTTATACAAGCATAGTAAGGGTGGCATACAACAACGGTGCACAATTGGCTGGTGGCACCGTCCGCAACACACGTTGCATACTGTGCCCGGGATCCGTAAGAGCACTCCTTCACAGTACAACATGCTCTGTCTGTGGCCCAACTGTATTGATGTTGGGAATATTTTGTTTAGTTTTTTTAAAGAACACTTTTCTTGCACCATATATCATAGCAGGGACTGATAAAGTTCAAATGTGAATTTAATCGATTCAAAAACTAAATTTCAATTTAAGGAATTTTTCCAAAATTTGGTTCATACTCAACGAATGTGTCCCTCCCTGGTAGTCTAGTGGTTAGGATTCGGCGCTCTCACCGCCGCGGCCCGGGTTCGATTCCCGGTCAGGGAAGCTATATTTTGTATCTGTCACATCTATCTATATAAGGACTGTCATAGTCTATTAAAATCCATGCAACCATCTTTGTAATACCAGATTGCAAATCAGACAGGGAGTGGTTACACTGGTGGGTATTCCAAGTGCGTGATTTAGTGAAAACCCTGGGTAGATTCTCTCAGAACCTCTTTAAAGAGCCCAAATGGATTTGTTTTGTCAGGGAAAAGAGACCATAGGGACTCTTAGGAGGCTTAATACTTACTCTGTGTAGATTTACCCAGGTTTGTTACTAGCACGTACTTATTTTTTTCAAGTCTAAATCGTTTTTAAAAAAAAATCATTAAAAAGTCATCCATTCAACCCGGTAGTAAAACTGTAACCTTGTTGTTGCTGTTGTCACGCGGCGGGGCTTGGCACTCTACTACAGCAATGTCTTTCCCAACTCTCCTAGATGGACTGAATCCTACACAAAAGCAAGATTTGATATAGCCATGTACGAAGTGAATTGTAAGTAGTGTCTTGTTTTGTTTACATCTTCCAAATATTTGGCTGCTATTGTCAATTAGCAATAATGTTAATAAGCTAACTCTGAAGAAGTTGCAAGTTAACATCGGCTAACTTAACGTTAGCTAACTAGCTAGCTGGATAGTATTCTGTTTTCTACCATTTTCTACCATTTTGGTAAGTCAGTAGTGTTATGGGACACATGCTTACTGAAGAAATCATGCAGCAACGCCTCGACTGACTATTTTTGTAACATTTTCCCGAAGGTATATAGAATAACTGGTTTAAAGCTTGGTTTCTCCAGAGCCCTGTTAGAAATTCTCTGGTTTCTCCAGAAGCATAAGCTAGCCAGTGTCAAAGGCTAAAGTTGTCCTATGTGTAGCTGTCGTTAAGGTTATTAACGGTTTTACCATGGGCATACACTTTTCAGTCCTTTTGTCTATGTATGGATTGATGAGGTCTGTCTTAATTTCTTCTAGTTTTCCGCAACATAAGGTTACATCGTTGTCCGTTCATTTCTGTTGTCAGTTATGGTCTGTCTTGAAGTTGTTGTGTAAACACTGATAAACAGTTTTCTTGGTTTGCATGGTCTTTCTTAAGACATTAATTTGAACTTGATATCTGTAACTGTACATGAAAGCTATGTTGTTTGTCATAACATGATGTGTTTTTTACCCGCTAGCCCTGGATATGGTATTCTTAACCAGCTGCCTTCCTGAGTGGTGACGCTTTAACTGTAAACATGAGTGGTTCCAAGCCGGACATTCTATGGTCTCCACATCATGTGGATCGATATGTTATCTGTGACTCCGAACTCAGTTTGTACCGGATCGGATCTATTGGGAGTGCCGAGAGGAAGGCAGGAACGTTGCCACTATCCGAAGAAACAGCGGCCACGCTCTTAGCCATCAACTCGGACACCCCTTACATGAAATGTGTTGCATGGTACCCCAAGCATGAACCTGAGTGTCTTCTGGCAGTTGGTCAGGCCAATGGGAGAGTAGTACTAACCAGCCTGGGTCAGAGCCCCAACTCCAAGTGTAAGGAGCTGATGGGGAAGGAGTTTGTGCCCAAGCATGCGCGGCAGTGCAACACACTGGCATGGAACCCCTGGGACAGCAACTGGCTGGCCGCTGGCCTGGACAAACACCGCGCTGACTTCTCCGTCCTTATTTGGGACATCAGTAGCAAATACGCACCGGATGTTTCGGTGCCCATGGAGAAGATCCGTCTCTCATCAGGAGACACCGATTCGGGCTTGGTGGTGACCAAGCCTCTATATGAACTGGGTCAGAACGATGCTTGCCTCTCCCTCTGCTGGCTTCCGCGAGACCAGAAGCTGCTGCTGGCCGGCATGCACCGCAACCTGGCCATCTTTGACCTGCGCAACACCAGCCAGAAGACCTTCGTCAACACCAAGGCCATCCAGGGCGTGACGGTGGACCCGCACTTCCACGAGCGCGTGGCCTCCTTCTTCGAGGGCCAGGTGGCCATCTGGGACTTGCGCAAGTTCGAGAAGCCCGTGCTGACGCTCACCGAGCAGCCCAAGCCGCTCACCAAGGTGGCGTGGTGCCCGACGCGCACGGGCCTGCTGGCCACGCTGACGCGCGACAGCAACGTCATCCGGCTGTACGACATGCAGCACGCGCCCACGCCCATCGGTGACGAGACGGAGCCCACCATCATCGAGCGCAGCGTGCAGCCCTGCAGCGACAACAGCGTCATCAGCAGCTTCGCCTGGCACCCGTCCGCCCAGAACCGCATGGTGGTGGTGTCGCCCAACCGTGCCATGACCGACTTTACTGTCTTCGAGCGCATCTCGCTGGCATGGGGCTCCACCACCTCCCTGATGTGGGCCTGTGGGCGCCACCTTTACGAGTGCACCGAGGGTGCAGCGGAGAGGGACAGGGACATCGCCACCAAGATGAGGCAGCGAGCGCAGAACGGCTACGGCCACGACACCGTGCAGGTGTGGAGAAACCACCTGCTAGCCGGAGGGGATGACCCCCAGCTCAAGTCGCTGTGGTACACGCTGTACTATATCCTTTACTGCTGGAGCCCAGTGCCTTGCTCTGTTGTCTTGCACAGATGTCATACATTATTATATTATATATTATTATTTGTTTACCATATTATGCAGACACTGCTACACCACACGACTCCATGTTTCCTTCAACACCACTGTATAAAGTTTCATCGCGTCCGTTTTCCTATGTAATGTTCACTTATGAAGCAATACACTGAAGACCTGGCGCAAAAGCAACAAGGGAGCAAACAGTCCCTGATATATTCAGGCATCAAGAACATCGTCAAGTCCAGTTCAGGTTAGTTCCCTGGATTGACTTGCATGGTTTGAACATTTCCTCACAGAAAGAAAAATGTTGATGGAAATGTAGCAAATATAGTGTGGAATGCTATGAATCTCGGAACTACAACCATTTTGTAGAAGCACTACAAAATGTTATTTAAGAGGCCCTTTAACACAAGACTGTTCAGAGGCTTGTTTATGCATACATAAAAGATATTAGGAGCTTGTACACCATGTGATACCTGGTAGCAGCCACCCTACCCTACCTCTATGCCATTCTGAACATAGTTGTTTAAATCTGCATTGATAATGGAGCTTGCTGTGACCTGCTCTCTCTTTTTTTTCTTCCTGAAGGCACTACTGAAAACCGCCGCTGTTGGAGGGGCTCTGACCGCCAGACGGACGTGGCGCGGTACAACAGCGAGGAGCGCAGCCTAGCGCTGCAGCTGTGCGGTTGGATCGGCCGGGGGCCGGAGGTGGACGTGGAGCCCTTCCTTAAGTCCCTGGAGCAGGAGGGCGAGTGGGAGCGTGCTGCTGCCGTGGCCCTCTTCAACCTGGACATCCGCCGCGCCATCCAGATCCTCAACAGAGGGGCCTCTTCAGAGAAGGGTATGACGTTGCTAGAGTTTTCGCTAGTAGCTGAGTAGATTCCCCTCAGAATAAGTGGTAAACCTCTTTTAAAGAAGAGCCCAATGGGTTTGTTTTTGCCAGGAAAAAGAGACCATAGAGACCTTCTCCTCCGAAAAGGGTATGGATGTCGCTAGAGTTTTTGAGGGTTCTGTTGGAGATGTGAAGCGAATAATCGCTGGTTCAACTGATAAAGCAATAGTTGTGTTTTCTGTGTTCAAGAAGACAAGAAAAGGTTTTGATCAGGTTACATTTGGAATACCTCTTAACATTTCCATTCCTGGAAACTCTTCAACTGTAATTCAATTGTGGTAGTTCAAGGAAAGTTCATTCTTAGTCTTTAATGGCAATCAGTCTTTTTTCTTTTTTTTTCTTTTCTTCAGAAGTATACTTTAAATAAAATGTTCAGTGTCTTCATCTCCTAGGAGGATTGATATACAGTATTATAAAATATGTTGCTTTATCCTAGCTGAAGATGGAAAATGAATTGTTTATGCACACTGAGGTCTTTCAATGGGCTGAATACTTGAGCAGTGTGCTCTAATGAACATGAGCGAGGCAGCAGACACAAAAGCAATTAGATGCTTTGTGTAAACCGAGTAGCTAGTTCACACCTGGCACACAAGGTAGGCCGTGTCCTTTTCTGGATGTATCCCATGCAGCCTATTAGCACACAAGTCAGACAGAGGCAGCCCATAATATTCACTTTCACTAATTCACTTACTACAAGTGCATATATATTTTTTGTGTGAAAAGAAATGTGTCAGTGAGGACAATGTTCTGGTGGTTGAAGCAGCAATCTGTCTTTTCCAGTAAAGAGCAGTAATGAAGCAGTGTAGGTGTATTTAGCAGTGTAGGTGTGAACCACAAGCATCTCAAGCTCTCAAAGCCAAATATACTGTTTAAGAGCTCACCTAGGCTCTTAATGTCAATGAACTAGGTTTATAATCCAAACAGACCTGGCAACGTTGTTGTTGTTGTGGTGGTTGTTTTGTATGATAATTAAGTTCCTCTGCCCCTATGCCTGAGAGAGTTCTCAGTGGCCTACCCCAAACTACAATTGGTGGGTGTTGCTCACCCCTCAGTTTGCTTCCTGACCCCAGGTGTCTGAGCGATGCCTGGGTGTGGACCTCACCTTTGTGACCAGTGATGACCGTTTTGGAAGATTATAGTGACCACATGTTTGGTGGTTACAACGGCTGCATTGTCATAGTTTGTCATATTCTCTGGCAGAATCTACTGCGATCCCTTACAGAAGGCAAAGCACAACACCAGTGTTTTTTTTCTCACCTGTGTTTGGATTAGGGGACCTGAACCTGAACGTGGTGGCCATGGCCCTGTCTGGCTACACGGACGAGAAGAATTCCCTGTGGAGGGAGATGTGTAGCTCGCTGAGGCTGCAGCTGAAGAAGCCCTATCTGTGTGTGATGTTCGCCTTCCTGACCAGCGAGCCAGGGGCCTACGATGGTGTACTGGTATGTGAAGAGAGGGTGTGTACAAACACATAGAGGCCGTGAAAGTCCGCAAAGGGGTCTAATCCATCTGTCCTCTTTGACTCCTCCGCAGTATGAGAGCAGTGTAGCAGTCCGAGACAGGGTGGCTTTCGCCTGTATGTTTCTCAATGACACTCAGGTAACTAACAAATCAGCACAATATCATCAATATTCAAACACCACGTCTCTGGTGGACATTTTGGCAAACCACTGTTGCCGTATATGTACAGGTATAACTGATGTGTGATTCTCTCTGTCTGTTGTAATGTGTGTAGGAGTAACTTACTCTTCATATTTCCAAATGTCATTCTCCTTGCCAGTTACCTCGATACATAGATAAACTGACCAATGAGATGAAGGAGGCGGGGAACCTGGAGGGCATCCTACTGACGGGCCTGACCAAAGATGGGGTGGATCTGATGGAGAGCTATGTGGATCACACCGGAGACGTGCAGACGGCCAGCTTCTGCTTGCTCATGGTTGGGACTGTTGTGTTTATTCAATTAAATCTGTGTTATTGTTTGTTTGTTTGTTTGTTTGTGAAAATGTTCTCCCAGTGTCGCCTTGAACTGCTTCCATTACATGAGTTACATGACATTTGCGGTGGGTTTCATGTGTTAAATCACAAGATGAGTGACCATTTGGTGTGTTTCCCCTTTCGCAGGGCTCCCCAGGGGAGGTAGTGAAGGACACTCGCGTCCAGTGCTGGATCGAAAACTACCGGAACCTTCTGGACGCCTGGAGATTTTGGCACAAGAGGGCTGAGTTTGACATTCACAGGAGCAAGCTGGACCCCAGTTCAAAGCCTCTCGCTCAGGCAAGTGGCTTTGTCACTCCTATAATAATAATAATAATAATAATAATAATAATAATCTTCATGATCTTCATGAGCATTCTCCCCTATCGCTGCTTCATGTTTAAGATTATTTTCTCTTGGTATAGCAGTATCCCATTTTTGGGCCAATGCAGTAGATTATTTTCTTTACTCTTATTTTACATTAAACATCTACTATGTACAGTATATAGTGCAGATAAGATAACATTATGTTTGTGGCTATGGTATGGAATATCATTTGTTAATTATTCATCTCAGTGTCTGTTAATCTTTTAACTGTCTGCTCAACCATTTGGTAGAGCTTGCCTTGTGTTACTAAATCTGGATTAAAACTCTGTTTTAATGAGTCATCTGCGCCAATTGAAAGCCTTTATTGTCATTGTATTTGCATACAACAAAATGTGGAGCGCTGCTACGAGGGACAACATATAACAACACAACGATACAATAAACAAAAAAAAGAGTACAACAAAGTGCAGTAAGCTTGGATTGCTTGAAGTACGGTATATACAAGATAATGCTGTACAGCCGTGTCAATATTGTATGGCACTCTGAGATTCCTTTGAATGAAGAGTGCGCTACAAATAAAATGTATTATTATTATTATTAAATGTAATGCACGTACATGTGAGTGATGATGAATATGTGGCTGCCTCTTCCTGCAGGTGTTTGTGAGCTGTAACTTCTGTGGGAAGTCCATCTCGTACAGCTGCTCGGCCATCCCTCACCAGGGCCGCGGCTTCAGCCAGTACGGCGTCAGCGGCTCCCCCACCAAGTCAAAGGTCACCAGCTGCCCCGGCTGCCGCAAGCCCTTGCCCCGCTGTGCCCTCTGCCTCATGAACATGGGCACACCCGTATCCAGCTGCCCCGGTACTGCCCGAGGCACACACACACACACACACACACACACCATACACACACTAACATGCACAGTACTTATTCTGTCTCTTACACACACACACACACACGCACAGACACACACCATACACACACTGACATGCACAGTACTTACTCTGTCTCTTACACACACACACACACGTGTAGTAACACAGACATATAGATATTATATTATAGATATAGAGATTCGCACTCATTCATGCATTTATACACACTCATACTGTATGACACACATGGCACTGGTATATTTACAAACAAATACATTTGGATTGATTTATGTGGATTTATGGCTGATAAATTGTAAACATAAACCATAGCTGACAGCAGTTATTCAGAAAAAATGGGTCAAAAGTAATGCTTTTTGTAAAAGTAATTGTAAAAGCATGTACTTGAATACTCCGGAGACACACTCACTCACTCACTCACTCACTCACTCACTCACACCGCTTCCAGGCACAGACAGCGTGCACGTTCACATCATATATGTAATTGGTACTAAAGCATATGCGTGTATATCAGAGTCTAAGTATGGTTTGGGGTTTTATTGATCTGAAAGGTTCTGGGAAGATGGATGAGAAAGTGGACCTCACCAGGGATAAGAAGCTCGCCCAGTTTCACAACTGGTTCACCTGGTGCCATAACTGCCGTCATGGAGGCCATGCAGGTCATATGCTGAGTTGGTTCAGGTGAGTCCAAATTTAACGCTCATTTCATTTTAATTTTAGTCACACACATGAAAATACTTAAATAATAAATAAAAGTGTATATATGAGCCAATATGCACCATACTGGACTGAAAGTGAAAGTTCTGAAATTTAGGGGAAATTTAAGGGAAATAGTGTTTACAAAGTGGTTCCTCCACATTTAAGCCTGTATTCGAGAGATTCGCTGGATTTATCTGGAGGAACCACTTCGAATACTGGGTTAATCTGAAGGAAACACTTTGTTCTCTTTAAACAAGATCTCTTTATCTGAGGATGTCTTTTAGGTTAATTTGTCATAATTTTGTGTGCCTCCCCACCCCATTCTATCTGCAGAGACCACAGTGAATGCCCAGTCTCGGCCTGTACCTGTAAATGTATGCAGCTGGACACCACCGGGAACCTTGTGCCTTCAGATAGCTCCTAGAAGATGTGCTGTTTGGAGACACACACACACACACACACACACACACACACACACACACACACACACACAAATACAGATGCCACAAAAAGTAACCATCTCTGTCTGCAACAAAAGAGATGGAAAGCACTTTTAAGCCTGTGATGAGGTGGTTATTAGCTGCTTACGAAGCTGACGCCTAATCCAAGCTTGAATCTCTGCCTTGGTTTGTAAATTGTAAACTTGCCTCTGACTTTGAGTGCTATTCAGTTCTATTTCTCATGACATGCTAGTTTGTGAATTTCTGAGAATGTTTGTTAGACACCATGACAAGTGAGTTGATAAAAAAACACTGATAAGGGTGCTGACGGTAATAATGTGTTTTTGAAAATAATTCAGTCAGATGGTCAGTTATAGCTTTGCTGACTGAGGCTTTGTGTTCGCATACATTAGAGCGATGAAAAAGGCTCTCTGAGTGCTTACAGTTCAGTAGTTATAACAAAATGAAGCATATCTTCCAACTGAAATGGAAACAATCAGGCAAGCTCTACCTCTCCTCTCACTGTGGAATGCTTTGATTATATATATATATATATATATATACATACATGTATATATATATATATATATATATATCCATTGCATCAAAATACAGACCACATTTGGCATCCACTTCCACATTCACTTATTTCTGTAGCAGTATAGTGCTCATATAGCACTCATAGGTGCATGAGTGCACTTTTTATGAATGTAGCTCCAACCTTAAGCACTAGGGGGCGTATGTTTATCATGGCCTCATCTCCCTCAGCAGTGAGTGGTGTATATTGCCCTTCTCACCAGTTACTGAGAATACCACAAGACAATGGAGGCAAGTGGGCTTTATCTTGACAGTGACATTGACAATGACGAGACAATGAACGAATGAATGAAGTAATTCTAAAGGATACTGTAACAAACAGAAACACATTGTTGACATAAAAATAACCGAAAGAAAAGTTAAAAAAGCAAATGTACCATCATGCCAGAGGAACATTCAAGGTCTCTACATGTAAAATAAACACAATCTCAGCTGACTTCAGTTCATTTTGTCTTGGTGTACAGTTGATGTTTTCAGTTATGAGCGTGCATGTGGATAGCATGTCACATTTACTATAATAGAGTAAAAAGAACTGAGTTCTGTGTCTGAGCTTTATCTAATGCTGGCCAGAGGCCCTGAAAGAATGTCTGAAAACGGCAGCTGCTCGCCACTCCAGGCAGACCCTCCAGATTGTTCTCCCCGGATAAAGAATTTCAGCTGCCGGAACCCTATTGACTAAAGAGGGGGCAGGGAGGGATATGGTTCTCTGTTTCCCGCCCCAGCCCAATTTAAGCACTGATTCTGCATATGCATACCACGCTTCAGTCACAGGGGGAGTTCGTTCTTCTCTGTGCGGTGGCAGTGTGGAATATGCATTGTGAGTCTGTTCTTTTCCCTGTTTCTCGCTCCTCTCCTCGCACCCCACCTTCTTTTATCTACCCCACCCTGCCTAGCCTCATAAAGGCATTGTGAGTGAGAGGCCAGGCCCTGAGCTACTTTAATAATCACTTAGTCATGGAGTGGTAGGACAAGGTGCTAGTGTATGGCACTCGGGGTGTCTCTTTTGAAGGACTCCATTGTGAGGTACAAGTGTATTGTGATAACCACATGGGTTTATCGAAAGCTTGTAATGTTTGAGTTTTTGTGGAAAAACCCCAACAACTTTGGAACATGTATGCTATGCAGTAGGCCTACTCCATATCTGTCGTCTTCAACCAATAAATACTGCCTGAGAACAAAGTACTACTATTTTATTTAGCTCCTTCACAATATTTCTGTGACCATGTAACCAAACATATTTTAATATCTTTTAATACTGCTTGGTTTCCTAACTATGTTATGGATTACTGAACACGTTGTTTCACTACACACTTCAGCAGTTCATTTATTTCCTATCTTTCCAGCCCAGCCAACAGTGTTGGGAGTAAGATGTTAACCCAACCTCCGTAAAAAAATTGAACGTTGTTACTGGCGAAGCACGTGGTAGTGACATTCACACAAACCAATGAAAAGTTATACTGTACAATTGCACTTGCCAATCACGTGCAGTTTTAAAATGCAGCTGCAACCCGCCCATGTGCTTTAACCAGTTTCAGTCGTAAGCTACCATCTGTCATCTATAGTGAGGTATGGACACAGCCTACTATCCGAGGAAATTCTGTTATTGTTTTCTACTGTAGGTCGGGTAGAGATCTTACTCTACTAGAACACTTACAATTTTGATCTACTGTTAATCTGTGAAGTTCTACATTTTACTTATACTTGCTTTGCAATTAGCCTATAACCTAGCTGCGTAACAAAATGAAAGGAAACAAGCGTCGAAGTTAACCATTAACAGTTATTTCTCACGGATTAGACGGTCATACTCAAGAGAAAAGTTAATACTAATACGTTATTATGTCAGCGGCATCGGACACAAACTGTCACTTTCAACAACAAAGACTGAGGCTTGGGAGCGCTGGTTCCCCCAGTTTACCCAACAATAGCAGCAGCCGGCTCCAGCCCATTCGTGCCATCGTTCCCTATCAGCTTTTGCGCGGTGGTCAGCAAAGTCCACCGCGGTCTTCCTCTGTCTGCGCCGGGAGCGGTAACAACGCCGGGGCAACACTGTGCCTCAGCTCGAGCCCACCGTGTCAGATACAGCTGCTTTCAAGTCATGGAGGAAACGCCGCGGTGGATCACAGGCTGCCTGCGATGCAGAGACTTTCTCCCGAAAGCAGGAGCTCGCCTGAAAGACCTTTAAACTCAACCTACAGAGGTAACTGGAGAGTCTTTTGTATTAAGGTCAAGCCTTTGCTTGATGCTGTCATGTTTTATCAGAGAAGTTAAACATGTTTGTAATTTTATGTTAAGAGTATTTTTCCACTTTCTCAGGCCTACTCTGAATAATATACTTGTATCAGATCAGACATCTAGGAATTACAGGTATACTGCTATTATCTGGTGTTTATTTACCAATGTATCTTTATGTACCAATCACGATCTGCAGCATATCTGTTAATGTGACACAACAAAGGTTTACACTGTACCTTAAAGATGGTTCTATAATCTCTAGTGTAGATAAGAGTAAACTAGGCTATGTTCAATGATGTAATAAAAAGTGTTGTGTTTTATGTGCTGTAGGCAGCACATGTCTAATCCCACTAAACTGTCTAACATGAATTAGGTGCTTAAATGTATGGCCTTAGTACCTGACCACAGCATGCCTATTTCGTCGGCCAGGTTGAAACATGCTCCAAAATCAGGTGTGTGATAACATTATTTTTGTCTGCAGAAATCACATTTTATTGTCGTCAGGTTCCTTAGGGGGAAAGAAGATAGCTATCTGAGTTATATGATCACATGCCTCCAGTGAAAATCCTCTTGAACATCAGTGAACCTTAATGGAATCCATCCTTGCCTTTCAAAATGGTGGCCAGGGTTGTCATTCGTCACTCCATTGTGGAGACTGAAGTTTTTGGGGAAACGGAAATCTGACCACTGTGTGGCATTCATTTTGGGGTTACTCAGAAGCCATGACCATGAAACTACCATGAGTCACTCTGAGTGCTCTCCTGATAGCTTCTTCTTCCTAAACCCAAACAAACTCAAGAGGGCTTGAGGAGCCTTGGACTTCTGAAGAGATGAGGAGGCGGATGCTATTGGGGGATATTTTTTTGTTGTTAAAAAGTAAATTATCTACTCAAAGAGATGTTTTTGCGTATAGTGAAACAAGGTCTAAATAGACCCATGTTAACAGAGTCCATCTTGTGTTTTGAAACATACTTCTGTTTCATGTGGTGGTACACACTGTATTCCATAACTGTTCCAACGCACATGTCGTTTAAGTGCTTATGAGATCATAATTGACACTTAATGCACACGACTGACTATCCCAGAAATACATGCAAGGAACTTCCTTGGCATTCTAAGCATTCCAACCGATTGATTCTGGCCTTTAGGGCCATTTGTGATGACATCACCAGGACAGGGAGCTTCACTTTGCCAAAGATCGAGATGGAACATTTTTTGTTGTTTTAAAGTTTCCCCTCCAGGTCATTCAGTAAAACCAACCGATTTGTTTACATTTTCCCACTCCTTTTCCCACGAACTGTTGTCCTACCGAGCTTAATGTTTAATAAGGACAAACTGATTGCCTGATAGGTCAAATTCCTCTGCACGATGTGTATCACAGCCTATTATGGCTTGGCCTTGTCAGAAGATTGACTAAGAGTAACTGTATTATGGACCATTCGTTCAAGCCACATACACACATAAATATGCTCATAACACATAATAGCTTTACCACTGAGCCTGTGTGAAAGCGCTTGTGGTCTGCCTCTAACCTAACTTATCTATGCACTATGTTTAAAGGATATTGTAAATGATGTATTAAATTATAATGTACTGTAGCGAATGGAGCCGGAGATAGGCTTCTCTTTGATTTTCTTCTCATTTAGGGTAGAATCACTAGGGAGGTCTAGTCTTTACATGACACATTAGGTATGGGTGGCCAAGCATCCTACCAGACAGGAAATTGCACACAGTCAATTAAACATATCACATTGACTCAAAAGGATAATAGATATACACGCTAACATTAACAGAAAAAACAAGTACATACTAAAATGGAACACTAGACGCCAAATTAAACATTAACATTCTCACAGGCATGTATGCTCAGCATTATGGGGCCAACTTTTGTACACACAACATTAGCAGAAGCTGTGGTGCACCGCTTGACTGGTCACCTTCACTTGCAGCCTCAACTGTCCCCTCATCTGCGCCCACTCCCATGTGACAGCAGCAATGCGGAGCTTGTTGGCTGTCCAGCCTTGCAGTCTTGGTTCTTCAGACCCAGGTGTAGCATTCAGGGTCGGACTAGGGAGATGGTGGACCCCGTTTCCACCAGGGCTCGACAGACGATGCCTTCTAGGTTACAGTCAACAGAAAGTCCATGGGCTCGGCCCAGCCCCATCCTTGGCTGAGGTACTTGGTCGCAAGGCGCTGGTGCTTGGAAATGGCATGCGACGGTGCCCTGGTTCTCTGCATCAGACTGCCCTGCTGCCCTCAGGGGTTATTTGCCCTCCAAGGCGAGCATGACCTGGACCCTTTTCTCTATAACCAACCAGGCGTTAAAGCTTGTTGCCAGCTGGACTTGCGTGAGGTAGGTCTTAAGCAGGCCTTCTCCACTGCAGCAGGGCAGCTTCGGTGTTCCTTGGCGTGGCATCTCCATCGCCGTGGCAGTTGTCCTCAGCTGGCCGGCAGCTGGCCGGCAGCTGGGGTGGGGGCTGGTGCTGGAGCTCCTTGCGCGGCGGCTTCCTCCATCCGTTGCTAGCGCTCTGGACTGGCTGGTCCGGGTCGGCTGCAGTGGCTTTCGCAGTTCCCGGAGCGTTAGCAGCATCTAGTTGCTCCCTTGTCCTCCCGGGTGGGCCGCACTGGCTCCATCGGCTGCTACTACCCCAGGTCTAGCCCCGTTAGGGCTCTTCGAATATTGCTCTTCGGCCATGCCCCCTCCCGCTGCATGTGGGTGATTAGATCCTCGATGTCTTCCAGCATGGTCATCTTCGGATCCCGCTTCTGACACCAATGCAGCGAAGGGAGCAACTACACACGAACTACACACACACACACACACACACACACACACACAGACACACACACACACACAACAGAAGCGCACAACCCCTTGCCTGTTACAGTACATTACATTGTGGCACTACATTAAAAATGAAATCACATCAATCAGAGACCTTTTATTTAGGAGTTTGGAGCAGCAGCCAGAGTTAGCATGGTTACCTCTGAAGTTTAGTTTGACAGATGTCAAGTGCATGCTGATTCTGCTTATGAGGCAGATGTTGGATTGACTTTGGAGTGTGGGAATGTTTTTTTTTGTCGGTTTTTTTTCCCTTCAAAAAGGGCAATCCATGTGTCTCATTGGTGGAGTCATGTACCGTTTGAGCAACGGTTGGAATGGACAAGTTTTCACAGGTGTGTGTGTGTGTGTGTGTGTGTGTGTGTGTGTGTGTGTGTGTGTGTGTGTGTGTGTGTGTGTGTGTGTATTGCCATCACCAGTAATCCTGTCTCATCCTGCTTATCTGTTTGCTTATCTATGTGCTCTTCTCATCGTGTCGGTGTGGTCATATCCTTATCATATCCAAGTTTTAATAGAAACATAAATAAGACAGATGATCAGGGCAAGGTTTACGCAAATACTCTCACTGAAGCCAAGCTGTGCACAAAAGGATTTCTGAGAGACTAGACAGTCCCTCCAGGATTTTGTGAGTTTGCGTTTCCCAAATTCAAGCAAAGTTAAGGATAGATTTTAAATGAACTCAGTTACTTTTGGCTGCAACAACCAACAAACCCTTGCAAGATCCTGGTGGGACTGACTAAAAGCTATTATCACAGGCAAGTGATTGGTCTTGCGTGGAGCCCCTGTGTGATGGTAATCTCCCCTCACCTGGCGGATGTCTGGCGGCCATCTTCCTGCCTCCCTCTCTCGCACACACGCACAGCTGAACGTCAGATGCTGCTGGTGTGTATTTGCATTTGAAACAGTCCGGTCCCCCACAAAAGGCCTCTCTGCAGCTGCCTGCATGGCAATCTGCAAGTGAATGCTGCTCTTAAGAAGGGCCTATTCAGAGATGTGTGTATACAGGACAGGCAGTCTCTTGTGTAGGGCTGGGGTGTGTGTGTGTCTGTGTGTGTGTGTCTGTCTGTGTGTGTCTGTGTGTGTCTGTGTGTGTCTGTGTGTCTGTGTGTCTGTGTGTCTGTGCGTCTGTGTGTGTGTGTGTGTGTGTTGTATTGTATATGTTTATGGTATGTATATATGTACATGCTTTTCATGCATTACACTGTGATCATCAGTGCAAGTCCTCCTCACTCACTATGCCTCAGCAGCATACAAATTTCCCACAATGTTAAAACTGAGTGGTGTTTTATTTTTGCGTCGGGTGAGTCTGCAGTATTGCACTGCTGCTCTTTGTGGTCCTGTGAATGTATGTGACTGCTGGTTGGTGGTTGATGTGTGTTTGCTGCGCCTGGGTGTGTGTGTTGACATCATGTGTCGACAAGGCAGTTTCTTTGTGTTTCGTTTCCTCAACCACATCTCGAGCAGTGCTTGAGCACCCTACCTCAACTCACCCACCCCAACCCAGGCAACCCACATGAATTATAAACATGCTTCAGTGCACACACACACTGACTTACATACTCTCTGTCTCCTGACTGTATGTTGTTGTTCAGAAGCCCTCGATCACTCGAGGTCAACTTCAGTGTTGTCACTTACAGAGCACATATTTACCTTAACAGAGGTAGGTACATGTTTGATTAGGGTGTTAGACCAGTAGTCATTGCATTGGCTCTCCCTTGTTTTCTGTGGAGGAAAGTGGATGGAAGCACGATAGGCTGGATGGAAATAATAAGCAGGGTTTAAAAAACATTCAAAGACTGAGAATTTCTCCATCTAGATCTGCACAGTTCTGTGTGACCGCAGTTGCCTCATATCACCCATTACACAAGAGTGTAAGTGTGAAGATTCAGTGTGAAAAAACACACAAACACATTTACAAAATGAGTATGCACTCCTAAACACACAACCCCCCCCCCCCCCCCCCCCACACACACACACACACACACACACAAAACACAAAACACAAACAGGTCAACAAAAACATCAATAAAGGCTAGCATTAGGCATGGCCAGCCGTGCCTACTTTGAGGGCCTTCTCCCTGAGAGTGTTTCCCAAATGTACAAATGCATGTCTGTGTGCTGGCCCTGGCACATGACACCTCTCACCCAGGGCTTATTACTGGGCTAGTGGTGAGCAACCAGATCATGCTGTGTGTGCAGACAGACTCGTGTTGTGTATGTGTGTGTGTGTCTGTGTGTGTGTGTCTGTGTGTGCAGACAGACTCTGGAGCCAGGGATCCACCAGTCAACACTACAGGGCCTGTTTGACAAGGGTGTTCTCCATGTTTGACTGATGCTATCTCTCAATCTCTCCACTGCTCCTCCTTCCTCCTCTGTGCTCAGTCCCTCTCTCTCTCTCTCTCTCTCTCTTTCTCTTTCTCTCTCTCTCTCTCTTTCTCTCCTTCTCTCCATTGTTGCCCTAGAGATGCTTCCTGTTTTATCAACATCACTCAAAGACAACAGCATTCATGTAGGGCTGGTTTGCCCTTTGCCACCATAAACATTGACCTGACTGCTGTACAGAACTGTTTTCAGCATATGCAATCTTTCATTTTAGAGGTGTTCATGGGTTATGGAAATAGAAGTTGGATATATAAGTGGATTGCACTTGCTGTTGTTGGTTACATGAGTTATATGAGAAATCTTCAAATAGTTTTATCCTATCATTCAGTTTCCATTTCTTAGCCTTCATGAAACCCCATTACTGATACCCCCCGATCTGTCCCTGTGCATTTTGGCCGAGTGACCTCACACCGATCTCCACTCTTCCCACAGCTGAGAGGCCCGTGCCACAGCCGGTCCGCAGCTCTACTGCCATCCGCCGCACATCTTCCCTGGACACTGTCACCATCACCGTCACCGGGCCCTACCTCACGGGTCAGTGGCCTCGCGACCTGCACACTCCTGACCCGTCTTGGACCAGAGACAAGGCCACACAGGTGAGGGGACTCCCAGCTCAAAAGTGTGTGTGTGTGTGTGTGTGTGTGTGTGTGTGTGTGTGTGTGTGTGAGAGAGTGTCTTGTATGTGTGATGTGTGTGTGTGTCAGATGTAGAGTTTGCTGTCTGATCTAATCTATGCACGCTGAGAATGACCCTTTGACCTGAGGCTGTCCCTTTGCTTGTGACTTAGGTCATGAGAAGTGTCAGGTCCGGAAGGCATTTCCCTGCAGACTATCTTCAATTCAGTTCAGTTCAGTTTTATTGAACTTAACACTTGCTGTAATCTACAGTAGCTTCTCAAACCGAATGAACAGATTCTTCTGGAAGGTGTGATTAGTTCAATCAGACGTGCTACATTAGGGTTGGAATTAAACTTTATAGCCTCAGTTTTTATTCTGATCAGCAACCCTCAGCTCTGTGTGAGACATATCCACAGTTGTGATCAGCTTTGTGTGAGACATATCCATAGTTGTGATCAGCTTTGTGTGAGACATATCCACAGTTGTGATCAGCTTTGTGTGAGACATATCCACAGTTGTGATCAGCTACAATAAGAGGCTCTGTGACCGGAGTCAGAGGAAGTCTATCAATTGTTTCAGAGAAGGAAACACACAAGTTGAGGCACAACTACTCAATGAAGAGGAAAGTGTTTATTATTCTCATTCTTTTTTTCGGGTGTTCCAAATCACTGTTGCTGTGAACTCGAGCGCTTCCCACAGTAGAGGAAATGTATCCCCATGTTGTCAGTGTGCATTTGCTCCGAACAGCTCTTCAAATGAATGGGCTGGTTGTAAAGAGGGTTCAAGAAAAGGACGAAGTTCTGGGTCGCCAGTTTTACAACTGAATGACATAAAATGAGAGCGGGGCCATTCTTTCTGCTGATTATCTCTAGCGTGTAGAAGTGGTTTCTCTTTCTGAGGGTTGAGTACACACACAAACACACACACATTCACACACACACACACACATTCACACACATACACACACACACTCACACACACACACACACATTCACTCACACACACACACTTACCCACATTCACACACACACACACACACACATGCTCTTCGAGGAAATAGCTTTGGGTTTCCCTCTTCCTTGTATAGTCTATAGGCTATGTAGAATTGTTTGGCCCCTTTCTCAGAGAGCGGTATACAGTGAGCTGTTAGCCGAAGCAGAAACCCTAACCATGTCTATGAGAACAAGCCAGCTGCATGGGCGGACAGAGTGGGGAAAGGATAGAAAGGAAAACTACGAAGAATGAAGAACAGTGAGAATGTGAGAGAAGAAACGCCAACAGCAGAGGGCCAGCCTGGAGAGCTAAAGGAGTGGAGAAGAAAAGAGAGAGAGAGAGAGGGAGAGGGAGAAAGCCAGAGAAAGAGAAGAGAGAGAGAGAGCCAGAGAAAGAGAGACAGAAAGCCAGAGAAAGAGATTGAAGGCATGAAAAAGTCTTCCCTTTGTCACTGTAAGTGAATTCTCTCCCTGGAGGTGCAGTGGTTTGCACCTGTCCTAGTGTGTGTGTGTGTTTGTGTGCCTGCGTGCGTGCGTGTGTGTGTGTGTGTGTTCTGCTCTGTACGCACCCTGGGCCATGGGGGGAAGCGTGCAGCTCGCTGCCTCACCACCTGGCTCTCTCCTGCTGCCCATTGTGTGATAGTGCTGAGTGGCCCGCAGCGCTGCCCATACATATGCTAATGGCCAACGGGGGCCTGGGGCCAGCGTGCAGAGGCCCCGGGCCCTGCAGAGAGAGAGACAGAGCGACAGACAGACAGACAGAGCGACAGACAGACAGAGAGACAGACAGAGAGACAGACAGACAGACAGACAGACAGACAGACAGACACTGGCTGAAGAGGGTTATACAGAGAATTTAAAATAGGGGGTAAAAGTTAATGCTTTTTCTGTAATATTGTGGGGGGTAGGAAGGTTTGGTCATGGCAATCTCATCTGGATTTGGGTTTAGGAATACATTTTGAGATCAGAAAAATAGAATATTCGCATTCAGTGTTGAAATATTAGTGTGAAATGTTTTTTGTGTTTGGTGGGGAGGCAGCTATTCCAATTATTCAATCTAAGGGTGCATGTGGGTGCAGTTCTGGCAAGTTCTGTTGCCTCTGTGACCTCAGATGACAGGCTGAACACCTCGAGTGTCATGTGTCTCACCTCACACCCAACACACCGGAGGGCTCAGCCCTGTTCAGCTCCTGTCACCCGCTGATCTGAGATCAGCCATCACCCCATCCATTTGTTTTTCTCCCTGAGCAAGGCGTTTCTGTAGGCCACAGTCGGTGTGGCGCATAGAAAGCACACACACACACACACACACACACACACACACACACACACACACACACACACACAAAACCAGCCCTGAGGATCAAGTTGCAACTCGATCCATGGCTTTTATGAATAAACAAAGCAACTCCAAGGGCACATTGTCAAATATGCACCTAGAAATCCGTTTAGGTGTGGCTTGATATGTTTACTTCCTCGACTCTTACTGGTTTTTAAACATTTGTGTTTATCAAATGTAATGTCAACCTTAGTTAAATATGACTTTTTAAGCAATCATTGAGCTGATGTGGACCACACAATAGACAAGCATGGCAATTTACAGGAATCACAGGCATCATGTTTTTTGCTTTTTTGGTTGATGTTTCAGGTGCCCTAAGTTGAGTGTGACACAGCCCAAGTCATACTGGGAAATGGAGTTTTCTTCTCGTCTCGCTTCAACTCCAACATGCAAAAAATGTAATCTCTACTTCCACTGCGCATGTCAATTTAAAATCTCCTTAAATGTCCTTACTTCCTGTTATCAAAGAGCCATGTTCAAAAGTCAAGACAAAGACTGCACTTTTACTTTCAAAATGATCTGTCCTCGTTCTATTGAAAAGGGTCTCTGTTGCCGTCTGTGTGTGTGTGTGTGTGTGTGTGTGTGTGTGTGTGTGTGTGTGTGTGTGGGTGCCTGTGTGCTCTTAGCCTTTCGTCGCTGGCCCTGCTGCCATGCACCAAACCCACAGGCGAGGCGTAGGAGAGCAGAGCGAGTCGAGAGCAGAGAATACCACATCCTCTATTAAACATGTCGAAGCACAGGGCCTTCATTATCACCAGTAAATACCCCTCTTTTGAATCTCCTCTCTGTGCCTGGAAAAACACCCCGACTTGCTGTCTGACATCCTTTTTGTTTTTAGTTTTCTCCAGCCCCTTGCCTGCCTCTTTCCACATGGAGGAAATCCCAGAGCGGGGTTTGGGCAGTGGGCAGAACCCAGACTGTGTTAGAGCAGAGGACATGACATCCAGAAAACAGAAACTCCTATCTCCCATGTAAAACCAGAAACTCCTATCTCCCTGTCAAACCGTATTAGAAACTCCTATCTCCCTGTAAAACCAGAAACTCCTATCTCCCTGTAAAACCAGAAACTCCTATTTCCATGTAAAACCAGAAACTCCTATCTCCCTGTAAAACCAGAAACTCCTATCTCCCTGTAAAACCAGAAACTCCTATCTCCCTGTCAAACCAGAAACTCCTATCTCCCTGTAAAACCAGAAACTCCTATCTCCCTGTCAAACCGTATTAGAAACTCCTATCTCCCTCTAAAACCGTATTAGAAATTCCTATCTCCCTGTAAAACCGTATTAGAAGTTACATCTTTGGCTGCCATAGATATACAGACATAAATTATCCCAGCCAAAACAAAGAATGAGGATATGTGGGGGGTTTTTTCAGAGTTGAGCCATGTTTGGGGTCACATAAGATATGATTGATGGTTGCCATTTACCAGTTCTTTCATGGTTGCTGATTCTGTTGATTCCACTCCATATCATACTCTATGGAATATCAAATCAGATATCAAATCATTTGGGGACGGCCCCTACAGTATGAGGTTCTACTGCTGAGTCCAGCTCTGTCACATAGGGCACGATTGAGGGTCAAAAATGTTAAACTTTGATGAATCTTTGCCTTTGCTTTAGGTTCTACTGTACACCATAGTGTGTTACATCAAACCAGACGGCTTTATTGTGTGTGTCCCTGCAGCATGAGGGCTTTGTAGCTGCTGGTCAGTTGAGTGTCATGCTTCTGTGCGACCGACTCGTGGATGATGAGACGCCATTCACCAGATTTCCTGTCTGATTTGTGGCGCCTGGTCATGCAAATTCCACCCAGAGTAAAGTTCAGCCCTTTTACCTGATTGCACAGAAATGTGTGAGAAAGATGTGGGCATATTTCTTTATTCTGTGTGTGTGTGTGTGTTTTGTATTGTATTGTATATGTTTATGGTATGTACACAGTGCTTTGTTTTGTGTTGTATGAATGTCTGTGCATTGGTGCATGAAGTGTATCAAGGATTGTTTTCTCTTTTGTATTTGTATTTGTTTTTGTGTGAGTTTACGCTCATACTGGTTGTAGTGGATTTTCATGTTTGTGAGTGGATTGGTTGTTGGTTGTTGTGTTTGCTTTTTTGTGTGAATGTCAAATGTCAATGCCAAAGTTGTTTGTTTTGTTGTATTTGAAAGCATACAAAATATTGTTTATTTGCAACATTTGAACCTTGTATTAGACATAATGTAATTTGTGTATTTATTGTGTGTGTGTGTGTGTTTGTGTGTGTTCTAGACATCCTGGTTGTGGGGAGAAGACAGAGGAGATCTGGCATGTGTGCATCAGCGCTCAGCATCTTGGGGTAGTGCAGATCATCTCAGAGAGGTACACACACACACACACACACACACACACACACACACACCTCTAATCTACCCTTTAAATCACTCCACACCTGTCACACACAACAAACACACACCTCGAAAAAACACTGCCTACACCTCACATACCACAGACAAACACACCTTATGTAACTTACCTTCAGAAGTCTACCACCCTCCACCACACAAATGTGAAGCTGAACTCACAAACTCCATCCACTGCACACATACTGTGCACACATACACACTGACATATACACACACACACACACACACACACACACACACACACACACACTGCCCCTCAAACCTTCTCTCAATACTCCCACGAACCTACCTTACTTACCTCACACAAACCTTACCCAACCCACACACAGATGCTACATCTGTCATCCTTTAAACACCTCAGAGCTACAGCCAACTCCCAGGTACCCCAGGGGACGAGGAGGAGAAGCTGTTGCTCCCAAATGGAACCTTTGGAATGCCTCACCGTAGCTCCCCAACTGCACGGAAAAATGTTCCCGCAAAATGCTCCCCGCTGCCTCATGGCTCTGAGGCAAGGAAGGGCGGTCTGATGTGATCGAGATAGTAGCACAGGGGCCAACGCTGCAGATTTCTAGATGATTCTGAGTGTGATTGTGAGTGTGAGTGTGAGTGTGAGTGTGAGTGTGTGTGTGTGTGTGTGTGTGTGTGTGTGTGTGTGTGTGTGTGTGTGTGTGTGTGTGTGTGTGCACGAACGCTGTACACTTTGGCCTCGCAGGGTTTTGTAGCCCATGTTTCTTTTTTTTTTCTCCCCGTCCTCCCACTTGATCTCGAGTTTCAGTGTCTCCTCGAGCTGCACGCCTGCACTAAATAACCACGCTATTGTTCCCTGTCAGGTCAGTAAACTGACACACACTCACACTCTTTCACACACACACACTCTTTCAGAAACACACACACACACACACACACACACACACTCTTTCAGAAACACACAGACACACAAACACACACGACTCTCAGGATGGGGATATGATAACATGATCTCTTCTTCGTGAAAAAAAAAACAAGATCCAGTGAACAACTTAATTGCGCAAGGTGGCTTTTATCCCGTGTCTGGCTTCTGTTCAAGAGCAGCAAAGTGCAGAGTAGCCCACAGACATTGCATGTTGATTTTCTTTCGCCATGTGGAGCAACAATGCGATATGGTCAGCTGATTGCCTCGCGCTTGCCGAGGTGTAAGGTGCAAACTCGGCCGAAACCTTCCTCCTTCTCCTCTTGTTTGAGGACACCCAGGACAGTCTGTTCATTTCTCCAGAAGGCCACGGAGAGCAAGCTGCTGACGAGATCGTGTGCCGTCCTGGTGAACGCGACGATTCAAGAGCGGGAAGGCAACTCGTTGTATTTATGCCTTACAGCATGTTAAATGTCATTGGGCGTGCGGGCGTGTGTCAGTGATGTTATTAAAATGCATGTTTTCGACTTATGTGGGAGAAGTGTACAAAGACAGGTCAGGCCTGTTTGTGCAGAGGAAGGCAGCTCCGAGAGACGACAGTGTGTCTTGCTTGGTCGTAAAAAAAACATACGGCCAGTATCAGTGTTGACATTAAATTTGCATCTAATTTGGATGGTTTGCACACGGGGTGTACATAGTCACAGAGCATTCCAACGATCACGCAACATCGTCATTTTTGTCGGTTAGAATTCTCAGAGCCGTGCTTGACAGATGACCGATCACTGCCCTGCTCGGCTCAGCTCTGTTCTGTGGGGGATCTTTCCATTGGCCTTAACTGGTCTTTCCATTGGAGTTAACTGATCTTTCCATTGGAGTTAACTGATCTTTCTATTGGAGTTAACTGACTGCAGCCTGCTCTGCTACTGGAATCACACTTTTCATTTCCTCTGTGCCCTCTCTCTCTCAGCAGATCGCTAAGCTCAGGCAACAGCTGAAGAAGCAGGGGGTCAGGCCTTGCCGGGAGAAGGAGAGAGAGAAAGAAAGAGAGAGAGAGAGGGAGAAGGAGCAAGGGCAGGGGCCATCTAACGCAGGCAGCCTGGCACAGGTGAGTTGTCGCACCCACACGTGTACTTATGCAAAGACATGGACACATCGTAGCCTGTCTACAGTACGTCTTCGCACACAACAGGCATTTAGTAGGCACAGGATGCGACTACTTAGCGAACTGGAGTCATACCACACAATGGAGTCTCTCTTTCTCACACACACACACACACACACACACACACACACACACACACACACACACACACACACACACACACCACACTCACACACACAACACAGGGACAGTTGAAGTTCATGTTTGACCCTCATTTGTCACGGAGGCCTCTTAACAAGTCCTGTGAAGCGTGCGGTTTTCTTCCCTGAAGTTTACGCATTCTTTGAAAGCGCTTTGGGGTGTAATTGTGTTAGGAGGCACAGGCATGGAAAGGGATAAGCATTATAAATAGTTTAGTTAATGACAGACAGACAGACACACACGCACGCACACTGGGTGTGAGAGACACACACACACTCACAGACACAGAGACATGTACACACTCACACACACAGACTAGGTTGGAGAGATGAGTCTCAGCCTGTTGCCTTCTAGCCTGTGACTCAGTGTTGGTAAATGAAATCACCGGACAGCACTGTGTGGCTTCAATAATGCCACTTATCTGGAAATATTGTCGTAATAATTCTCTTTTTATTTGTCCTCTAAGAGCTGTAGAGTGGTTTTAGATGGATATTCTGTGCTAGAGGGATATTCTGTGCTGGGGCTATACGTCAGTGACTCTAATGCATGTGTTTGTTGTTGTTGTTGCTCTTTTGGTTTGTCTCAGACAAAGGCACCAGCTCCTTCTACTGCCTTGAAGTCCCTGGCATGCAGAGCACCTAGTTACACAGAGGGCATCAACCATGAGCTGGAGAACGTCTTCATCAATGACGAGTGGGAAAGGGACGACTTGAAGGTACTTTGCCGTCTGCCTCTTTATCTGTCTCCAGCACTTTCTGCTGGTGCTCTCTGTGTCACTCTCCCTGAAATATTCTCTCCAGAGCCTATATACTCACTGATTTAGGTTGTACAATCTGATATGCACAGACACAGTACACACTGCTCAGTAACACACACACACACACACACACACACACACACACACACACACACACACACACACACACACACACACATGAAAACACCCTGTATCTAGACTGTCCACCCGACCGTAAACTGACACTCTTGTCTTCCCATCATCTTCTGCCATCCCCCCACCCCCCTGTCCCCTCCGCCCCCCTCCCCGCCTCTGTCCTGCCCCCGCCGCCCCCCTCTGCGCCCCTGTCCTACCTTCACCAGCTGTTGGAGGTTCAAGATGGGCGAAGGGCCCCTTTCCCCCTGCATTGCCATGACAGCGGCACCAGCAGCCGCGGCAGCAGACGGAGCGCAGACGCCCAGGCCGCCCCCAGCTGCTGCTCCAGCCCGAGGTGCCGCCACACCCCTTCGCCCTCCCCCACCGGGCCCCTCGACTCCCAGACCAGCAGCCCGTGGCTCCTGGAGGACCAGGACAAAGGTATTGTCACATTCAGCCCATTCAGCTGCCTTCTGCGCTCCCGTAAGCACCGCCACGTTCCTCAAGACAAGACAAGGAATGTAATGATGCATCAGGGTCAGACTGAGTAGACGTTGATGTATGGGGTCAAAATGTATCTTCTTGACAGTCGTTTTTTGCAAAGAAAACAAAAGCTTCCAACTTGCCAGTAAAGTTCAGGATTCACACACCATTTCATGTATTCTTGAATTGGCTGTTAGGACTTGTGGATCACATAAAAAAAAAAAAAAGGTTTCAACATTAGTGGAAGTGGTGTCTACATCTGGATGCATTTTACATGGCTGCAATCCTTGTGACAGGAGCTTCAGAATGCTCAACATACTTCTGCACACTTCAACTTTGCCTTTTTATAGGGCGCTCAATTCAGTAGATGCTTTCAATGAGTGTTTATTTTAATAAATCATATTCCTCAGGTTGGTTTGGCTTGGTTTGGTTTCTCCTAACACAACATAAACACTAACACATTGCGCAAATACTTTTGGGTTCCCTTGTCTTTAATGCTTTTCATGATGTGACTTGATCTCACAAAGTAGTGTGTACCAACCCGAGGCAAACATCTACAACTTCCTCATGGCAAATAGTTCCAGTTCTTTTCTCTCTTGTGGTGCATCAAATAGAAATGTACAGTCCAGTGCGATAAAGCAGAGCAAAGAAAACATTCCTTATCAGCGGGGTTGCAGATCGACCTGACGATTCAGAGGAGCGTTTTTCACTCCAGCATGCATAAGATGTTTGAGATAGAGTTCTGCTCGACTTCGAAACGATCAGATAGTATTGCATTCTTATGTTGGAGAGAGAAGCAGCAAATTGTTAGGCTTCTGCAGACCACAGCATACCTCGTGCTAACATGCCGCGCTTCTGTTTTTTTATTTCCACTAACAGATAGCGGGAGTGGCTCACCTCTGCCCAAATATGCGACCTCTCCTAAGCCTAACAACAGCTTCATGTTCAAACGCGAGCCTCCCGAGGGGTGCGAGAAGGTCAAGGTGTTTGAGGAGACGATGTAAGTCATTCCCCTTCTGTGCCTCCTGTCTCGAGCTGCTTCATTTTTAGCATACTCCTGAACCACAGTATCTCTCTTTCTCACACATACACACACATACACACACACACACACACACACACACACACATACACACACACACACCATTGAGACAGAACTGTAAATACTTCATGTCTTCGTGTCAAAACAAAAGACTGGAAAATGATTTAATACCTGTAGTGGGTGAGAGGCGAGTTAGTTACAGAACGTTGTGTGGTAGTTCTAAAGGGGGGGGGGTACTATTATGTAAATAACATGCATGTAAATATTTGAACCCCCCCCCAGAAAAAAATAGGCGTACATATATGAATTAATGAAAGGATAACAGAAAGTCTTGCCTCTCAGTTGGGAATACTGTGCACCATTTCCTTTTTGATGATTTGACTCTCCCACTGTCCTCTTTGCAGATCCAGTGGCTTCCCTCTCTTCTCCTGCCCTGATAAAAACAAGGTGAACTTCATCCCCACCGGCTCGGCCTTCTGCCCCGTGAAGATGCCCTGCTCGGCTCTCCGGTCCTCCAGGCTAGGAGCAGTAGGTCCCCACACAGCCGACCACGTCTCGGGCTCCACCTCCTCCTCCTCCTCCTCCTCAGGAGACAGAGCACTTCCATCGGGCCCCGGGACTCGCTAACACATTACTCCTCACACCGAACATTGCCTCATCTTCAGCCCAACATCAGGGTCCAGACTCACCTCCAAGGCCTTCTGTTTCAAACCACCCCCACACGTGGAATTACACACAAGATTTTGATGCAGATCACTTACTGGAATCACTGTCAACACTGTGGATGCCACAATGCTCTCTCTTTGAAGCCTGAACAAGGTTTTCTTAGGAACTCTTGCCATTGCAGGGGCCCTTTAAAAATATAAAAAATAAAAAAATATACCTGCAATTTGAAAAATATAGAACCTCGAAGAGGAATGGGAATAGAGAGAGGCACATGCATTGCTTATCACAAGTTAAAGTAGTTTTCTTCCTGTGTTAAAACTCCAATATGTTGATGTGTGTGTAAGATTTTTGTATGGACATGTCATATAGTGTATTTTTCTAATTTAGAACTCCGTGGCTCTGCAGTACCCAGAATCTATTCTGTACAGATGCATGTGTGTTACTGAGCTTCGGATGCAACGCTAGCAGTGTTGTAGCACGGTATCCTGCTCCATGCTATGACATGTGTCCTCAGGTTCTCTGGAATGGATATCAAAGTGGGTTGGATCCACTGTGTCTGCAAGTTCACTGGAAAATACTCCACTCAGTGCCTTTGCTCCATGGCCTACCATAGTACAATGTCTCTTATAGTTCAGTGTTTGTCCCCATGGAAGTACTTCGAGCCTAACATCTTCAGCTGATCCACAATCCCAACCGCTGCACTCTAGGGTACAGACTCCTGATGTAGCATATGAGTCATAACATGTTTTCAACTTTCAGCATAAGATTGCTATAATATGATTCCAATACTTTGCCAAATGTTTTGACTAAACACAGATTATAGAGTTGAGTTTGATTGTCTAACACATTAGTCATCCAGGAGTAAAATACTTCGTGTGAAGTTGACTCAAAGGATGTACTGTACTAATACAGTAGCACCACTGATGTCTGTATCGTAAAGTTGACGAAAGGATGTTTGTAAGTAAGTAACGAGGCTCATAGTCACTAGATAGAGGGCCAGGTGGATGTCTGGATGCTTGCTAGCATTTGAGTACCCAATATATGCTATTTTATATCGGACCGATGCCACAAAAAAGACTTTGCGGTAAACGGTGAGCTTTTCACTTAAACAAATGACTCTCCCTTAAAGTAACATTACAAAGTTACTCTAAACTAAAATGTAATCTGATAATCAGAGTGCACAGTTATGTTAACCTTAGCTTTGACAATTACTGTATGTGTCACTGAAATAATATGAGAATCAAATAAAGCCAGAGCAGCCAAATCTACCCAATTGGACCAATGCTTTTACTTAATATGGGAAGCATCTGTTTAGGGCTGGGAACATTATTTATTTTTCACCTTTTGCAAGTTTTCAGCTTCTCAAATCTTTGTATGTGTTAATTGTGTGTTATCAGAGATTGCTACAAGTTGCAATGTACCTTTCCACACAGTAGCTGTGGGATCTTTTTTTTAATAAATAAAGGAATGAGCAAAAACAGTTTCCTTTTATGCTATGTCCTCTAAACATTTTATATTGTTGGTTATCTGGTTACCAGGGTACTACTTTAACAAGTTAAGATATATTTTAGGTTATTTTCTTTACAACACTATTACTACTACTATATATAGCAGGTTGATAGCTGCCAAACTGTTTCATAACTTTATTTATTACCATTTCATACAATCTTTGATGACATGCACAAACAGTCTCAACAATGATTGGTTATGACAGTAAAGTATTGCACATAGACAGCAATAAAAATATGTGGTTATTTGTCAATATAAATTGAACATCCATGACTAATCTGCTTAGTTAACGGCACTTACATAAGCTCCTGCTAAACTGATGAAAGAGAGCCTAACTAAAATCCATTTTTAGTCAGTGAATTTGATGTATCCAACTCGTATTTGGTCAAGCCATCAGTCACAACTTTAAGGCATACATATATAGCACAGCAGCTGTTTAAATCATTTAGCTTTGTTCAAGTTTAAAAACAAAGTGGGTTTAAACTATTTGATAATGGGCTTATTTTGTCCATAAACCCCATAATTACACACATATGGCTCTGTTTGTCAGTGTCCCCCCGGAGCAACTGGAAGAATATATAGTGGTCAAAGGAGTGGGCTGACTGGTGCATCGTGCCCATGGGGTTGCTGCCAGCGCAGTCAGTTCCAGTCCAACATGGATGTCTATCCCATCTCACAGACAGGGCACACTGTACATGTGCTGACTACATCTATGTTTGCAGGATAGTATAATATGCAAGATATCTGACCCGAAAATGGCAATTTCTTAGTCTGTTGTGTAAATCTCAGTGTCTCAAATAGAATTAAAATGTGAACTATAACATCAGGCATGCGGTATATCTAGAACACAAACAAAATTGACTTAAATCAAAACTTTCCAACTTATTCTCGACTGTCTTTAAATAATGATGGCTTAAGACTACATCCTGCATACCTTTAAGTAGAAACAAGAGAAATGGCACAAAGAAACAAGACGCAAGACAGACAACATTTCATTTAGCAGAAGAGTATCATCCTTTGGCTGATCACAACACCTGCACTTTCTCGTCTTATCGAACACTTACACAAAAAAAACAATGTCTCCGAACATCTAGGAAACAGCAGGGTTGGGTTAAGTTTGTCTTGACAGGGTTATCGTTCATGTATGCCACCTTAACACAGACTGACTAATCAGTCAAGCCAGGGCCTTGTGAGGAAGCAGCTAGGCGTTGTGCAGCTCATGCTCCTTGTCTGTTCTCCCGATTGCATCTGGGTTTGCCAGGGGGTCCAGATCAGCAAAGAGGTTGAACCAGGCTGAGAGGTCCTTGGAGCTTTCAGGCATTTCTGCAAATTAAGCGTATCAGGCAATAGTGAAACAACAAACTGTATTGGGACTTTTTTTTTTTTGCACATCTGGAATGTATGTTCAATTACTTAGGCTTAAAAGTGCCTCAATTTTCAAGGCTTGGAGTTCTCGCCTGTGATACTAATTGTAATGTTTTACACATTTGGCGAGGGGTTACCTCTCACTGCTGGCCTGGAGAAGTTCTGATTGGCTCCAGATGATTGCTCCGCTGCCGTGGAGACAGGCTGTGGAATGTCCGTGGGCCAATCTGGAGAAGGAGGATCCAGCGGTCAAGGGACATGTTTGCAGTTCAACTCAGCAAAAAAGCTTGATTTAGTAGCTGAGACATTAACTTAATCCTATGTCAAGACCTCACTGTGACATAACAGAATGGTTTCAAATTTAGTGCCATGTTGGAAAAGCCACTGTGTGAAATACAATAATAAATAAATCAAGTTCTGAACTTGTTCGGTAAGTTACGTAAAAAAAACACAGCAAATGTCAGCTGCCAATCAGCAACCCAATCATCGCCTCCGTTTCAATGCCTTTCAGCCACTCAACCGAGGCAGGTTTCCAGTCATCGTCTGACCTGAGGCGGAGGACTGGAGGCCGTTCATGTTCTGGTCCAGCAGGTAGGACGGGAGGAAGAAGGAGGGGGGGTCCTCGGACTGGGACTGTCCCTCTTTAGAAGGGCTGTCGGTCACTTCCCCCTCGCCAAACACCTCCCTCCACTCACGGGAGAAGTCGCTCTCCTCCAGGGAGGCGCTGTTGAGGATCTCGTTCAGCAGGGCCATACTGTCATTTGGAGCGTCAGACAGCAGATCATCCACACCTGTGAAAATACCGTGGTATAACATATATAAAGATATATATATATATATATATATATAGTATATATATAAAGAACCTCAACAAAGTAGCAATATGAAATCGTATCACAAAAGCAGAATTTCAGAGAGTTCAGACAGTTGCTAATTGAACACGGTGATACCGTATGGCCAGCAATACCAAAGGCCAAAGGTCATGCTGAAATGTTTTATACTGCATTTTGTCATTTGTCATGTACATTGTCATGCTTGTTTACAGCAAGTACCATTTCCATTTGATTAGTAACAGTGAAGGCAGCAAATAGTTTACCTGTGATGTCTTTACTATCGTATATATCATCATAGGAATTTTTAGCTGCACAAATAAAACATGAGACATTTATGGAGGACGAAAGTCAGAAGACAGTATGATACTGGTATGGTTCTTAAGTTCTTACTAAGTTCTTAATAAGTTTTCACATGGATGCATCTGTGAGGCTAAATAAACCCTGTTAATCCGGAGCATAATTCCAGGTAAGGACTGACTGTACCTGTTTGTCGTTTGTCCTCATTATGATTCTCGTCATCTACCGAAACAAGCCTGAGGGGGTAGGAAACAACCCAAAACTAGTTAGATAACTTTCACTACGATCTGGCAAGTATTAGACTACTTGATGAAAACACAGATTGACAGAACCACTCTTAGGAAAGTCAGGAGACGCACAGGTCCTCTGCAGTCTGATTGGCCCCCCCTTCCTCGGCCTTGACTCTGGCTCTCTTCTTCCCTTTCTTCTTTGATCCATGATTGGACAGCTTATCCATGGGGTCCTGAAGAGTCTTCCAGAAAGACGTGAATCAGTTTTTTTCATTACTCATGAGACTTGAGGCCTCAGGAAGCCTTTTTTGAGCTTAGCTAGCCTATATCTTCAAGAGCAGATGTACAGTATTTAACATCCGTATTTCATGTTTGCATGCATAGATGGTCATAGTTTCCATGTCCTAAACCTCTTCACAATAGCTAGTCAAACTATGAGCTTCAAATATTCTACTCTACACAAACCACAAAGAAGAACCCAATGTTTACTCACCTTTAGTGTTGAGAACTCATAATGCTGGAAGCCTTTGAAGCTCTCATGAATGGCTGCCATAGTATGGGAGGTTTTCTCCCAGGAGTGCAACAAAGTGGTCTGTAGTTCAAACAGAACGAATGATGAACAGCTGAATGAAATAGGCAAACATCTTCCTATTCTGTAAAAACAGCATCTATCATCACCTACTGAATGAATGGAAAATGTAACTGAAATGAAGTACAATAAGTCATACAGGTCACGGCGTCTGTCACACACCTGGTAGGTTGTTAAGACATAGGACAGAAGGTTGCATCGACTAGCTCCCAGTAAATCCACTTTCTGACAGACATCATTCTTCAGTTTGTCAAAACCTGTCTTGGTCAGTCGCACCTGTGCCTGGACCTAAGAAAACGCAGCTAAAATTCAGCACTCGTAGTTCAAGTTCAAGTCTTTTATTGTCAGATGCACAGAACAACACAGCACTAAAAGTCTTGTGAAATTCTTGTAGACACTTTAATCACAAGTAGGCAATAAGAAATAAAAAAACTAAAGGAAAGATCTGTCTGCAATGTTATACGCAAAGCTGAAAAATGAAAATAATGCTCACTGCGCCCTCTACTGGTGAAACTGTATGCCTCTAGGTGCGTATTTCCTATTTCCTCCACAACACTGCCAATGACTCATAAAGGTTAGGGAAGGCCTATGGTACCTTCCGGAACTTTTCCATTTGTTTGTGTGTGTCAGGGTCCAGCTCCTGGGACACATCCTTCATCCACAGCAGAGCTCCTCGATATTCGGTTCTGGATTGCTCCATTCGGTTCACCGTGAGCCATGTGTCTGAGATGGCCCGGTATCGGAATGTTTCCACTTCCTGGTAGAGGCGACACAGCGGGCTACGTAGTGCCATTCTAAAAAACAAAAAGCACAATCAGTTTGGATTACTTTGCCTCAGGTAAAGAACCTGAACATACTTGCAAAAGCACTTTAATATTTATTTTAACTTTAGCACCCATTGCTGATGCAATATCTTTACTATACTGGACAAATATGACTACAGCTTTTCAGTTAAACAACTATGTTTAATCTTTGAATATCTTTGACCTTTCTTTCCTTGAATTATTCCTAATAAAAATACATAAATCATGTATTACGAATATGATAAGATGCACACAGGGAAAATGTTCTTATATGTTTGTAACTGAAATGATTCCAAGTATAACTGTGTCTCTAGTGGGACTTGGAATCTGGAACTAGGACTGTGACTGACCGTTGCTGGGAGGAAAAACACAGAGCTTTCCCTGTGGCCTGCATGATCTTCCCAGCCCTGGTTTTGTCCTGGGAGCCCTGTGAGCGTAGGAAGCGCCCCAGCTCATTCTCTTCCTGAGACAGCACTGCAAAAAAAAAAAATGTGCCCAACTCAGCATTCAGCAGAGTCAACAGAAGCGTACAAAACATGGTATGCTCTACATCCAGCTTGATGTTCAACATAAACTGTGTTCAGCTACTGTGTATTAGCTATCAGCACTGGCAGATGTGGGCAGACACCATGACGCATCTAGCAAGCTACTTACTACAGATTCTCCTCTGGTACTGCTCGATCACCTTGAGAAGCTCCATGCATGTTCTCTGGATAGAGTGAAACACCTGCGGAATGGAACACACAGGGGCAGTCCCGTCATCACCACAGAGGGGCAGTCCCATCATCACCGTTTCCCCTGATCAGAACTCAGGCTCCGGACATCAAAGTCCCTGCTATGCGTTCACCTCAACACAGTTCTACTGATAGTTCTACTGGTTCATGAACTGTGCTGATTACTAGGATGAACGATGAAGATGTCCCTATCTGAACCTATCCAAATCTGAATTCTGAACTTAAAACACTGTCATCATAATGCATAATAGCAATACAAGACAATGAGAATATAGCATTCATATCAGTTATTCATAATGAAGGTAATATAATAATTTCAAGACCATGCAGAGTAAAGTCATGACATTAAACTCATATTGGTGAGTTTTAAGATGGCCCCTCATTCCCACCTCAAGTTTAGCGTCCAGGTCTGCATCTGAAGCGACAACATGCTCATCCTCTTTCTTCCCTGTAACTTTGATGAGCGTTTGTTTGGTTTTCCAGTATTTCTGCTGGAACTTGTTGACTACAGATGAGTCTTGGCTCTGAACAAAGCGGTCAAAATACTCCCGCGAATAACCACTGAAAACAAACAAATGCTTTTCATTATCATCATAATCATTGTAGTAATTGCAAACTATGATCACTGATCATGGAACTCGGTTTAGTGATATTTGTCTGACAACACTTACTATCTTCCCCCCTCCATGTCTTGGAATTGCCTGTAAGTGAGAAAGTTCGTGTACATCATCAGTTCAGCAATCTTTCAGATGGGTTACACAGCAAACATAGGGGCTATTCATCTCCCTGGATATAAACGAGGCAAATCAGAGGGTTTACTTCAATAAGCCATCCATAACTCTTAGTGTGTGTAATCTTTCAAAATGCCTTGTCTGCATAATCAGCATTTGATCACACAAGTAGCCCAACTGAAATGTATTAAAAGCACATGACAAGAGCTACAGTGACAGCAAAATTATACATTTAGCTCCTGTAATAGTACTGTATGCAACAGCGGATAAACCCATCCAGACTCGGACCACATCAATACTAAACCATTTCTTCAATAATTTCGAGCCTATAGTACATTAATTAGCATTTTAAATTAAAATAAATTAAATTAAAGGAAAGTAAAAACTACAGAACGTGTAGCCTACCAAACGTCAAACGCCTCAGGTCAGTTTAGTTGTTAACCAATCAGTTGACCGTCGCCGCAGCATGAATGAGGTAGTGATTATGCTAATATATATAACATAAGAATATGTCGACTGGGCCCAAGGCTTTACTCATAGGGCGATAGCGTCCTCCGACTCTCACTTATCAAGCTGTGCTATCATTGCTCCGATGTGATTAGACGAGCAATCCTCCTCGAAAACACCACGCAAGCATATCCATTACACAGAGCTCACCTCTAACTATATAGGTCCGATGGTCAAATACTACCGGATTTCCTTGTAGGCTACACCACGCCAAAATCAACAATCAGCTCTCCGTAATACAATACATTTCTAACGAACCAGTGAAATCTTGTAGGTAACAGTCAAAGGGTTGTATTGCTATAGAATCAGTCATATGACAATATCAAAGGGGACCTACCGTATGCTGTTGATATCATTGAGGTGTTTTGAATATTAGATATTTGTTAGGAGCCCTGACACGTCAATGTAGCGTAAAAGAAATATGTATATTCTGCTCCTGTCAATGGGAGATCCTTGTTGTAGAGTGATGTCTGACGTCACATGCAGTACGGCGATGACCACAAGCTCGTCTGACACACCTCCAGAGGAACGCAGCAAAACACGATTTGGGTTGATATCGTTCGGTTGATAAGACGAAGATCCAATCGCAAACGGAAGAACGGCTCAGAATAACTACCGTGGTTTTGCAAATAAGGCAACCAATCGACTAAGCATTTATAGTAAGACGTGATGACGATGATTGTTTGCTGTAATCCATTTATCTAGAAAACAAATAGGGTTCAGGATTTTAAAAGCTGTGCAGTATAACATTTTGTTGGATGGACACAGGGTCCTGCAGAGATCCTGAGGCCCGGTGTCAGTGGCATTTTTTGGGGGGGGGGGAGCCTAGCTGATTAAATAACAGGCAATGTGAACTCTGTTTGGGTTCTCGATTCTCAAAGATCGCAAAGTATACTAATGTGAGAGGCAACTGATGAGTGCAGAAGAATGGTGGGAAAACGGTTCGGGTCCCTGGAAACCTGAGTAGCCTACATCTGGAGAGCGGATGTCTACTAGTCAGGGTTGTCAGTGAAGCTAATGTAGAAAGGTGGAAACACAGTTATGACTATAAGTGTCACATGTCCCCTTCGCCTTCATCACAGGTGAAGCATACAATGTGTCAACAGAATTTGTCTGCATTAGCCTACTTTAGGCGCCTGGGGGTGTTGTCGAGAAGGCGGGCAGTGTCAGTGGAGTTTTATTTATATATACAGCTCTGGAAAAAAATTAAGAGACCACTTCAAAATAATTTTACTATTTATTGGTATGTGTTTGAGTAAAATTAACATTTTTGTTTTATTCTATAAACTACTGATAACATTTCTCCCAAATTTCAAATACAAATATTGTCATTTAGAGCATTTATTTTCAGATAAATTACAACTGGTCAAAATAGATGCAGTGTTTTCAGATCTCGAATAATGCAAAGAAAAAAAATCATATTCATTTTTAAACAACACAATACTAATGTTTTAACTTCAGGAAGAGTTCAGGAATCAATATTTGATGGAATAACCTTGATTTACAATCACAGCTTTCACGCGTCTTGGCATGCTCTCCACCAGTCTTTCACATTGCCGTTGGGTGACTTTATGCCACTCCTGGCGCAAAAATTCAAGCAGCTTGGCTTAGTTTGATGGCTTGTGACCATCCATCTTCCTCTTGATCACATTCCACAGGTTTTCAATGGGATTCAGGTCTGGGGATTGGGCTGGCCATGACAGGGTCCTGATCTGGTGGTCCTTCCTCCACACCTTCACTGACCTGGCTGTGTGGCATGGAGCACTCCTCAGAGTTGGGGAACATTGTCAGAGCAGAAGGAAGCAAGTTTTCTTCCAGGACAACGTTGTACTGAGAGTCTTTAATATGCATTGGCCTCTGCTGTATGGTCGTTGCTTTCAGTCTTTGCTACTGCAACACATTTATACATCTGAACAAAAAAATGATCACACAATAGATAGTCCAGTTCTTAAGAGAAAGCAGGTGATGTTACACTAGCTGTTTTTTCCATTCAGTCCCTGAGGTTGTTCAAGGGTACAATACACATTGAAAGTGATTGATGTATATTCATGCGTATTGTAACGTGCAATTTGGCAGTGTAGCTTCCGTGTCATTTAAGGACACAAGCTCCAGACCCCTGTGGATTTAGTGTTCAGGCCGCCTGCAGAACCAGAGGGGAGCGGTGGGCCTGGCTTGGACTATCTCTACAGCCTGCGTGAACGGCTGCAGGAGGTGCACAAGCTGGCCAGGTAAGCTCTGAAGTAAGCTTATGACACCTGCTGCAGGGGAGAGACGCACAGGTGAGGGTTTTCTGTCCAGAGAGCAAGTAGCGGGTTTCACTTAAACTAACAAGCCAATGGGTCGGTTCATGTACTTTTATTAAAAGAATGTCAGACGTTGTGTATAGGGTGCGGTTAGTCAAACAGAACAGGGAGGTGGTACTTCACCGAGACTGGCTTGCACCCTACCGGCCCTTGGCTTATCCGTAAGTGAGGGGGTAACTGGGGCTTTGCGTCCTACCCCGTTCTGTCGCCCTAAGCCACCGATGCTCCTCAGGGGTGTTCTCAACTACAGTGGCAGCTTCCACAGCACTTGCAGAATGTTGTGATGAGTGCTTGGGTTGTTGGAGACCCATCCGTTAGGTAGGGACTGTGTAATGTGCACAGAGTTGTGAGGTTCCATGTACATAATTAAAGAGACTCTGAGTTAGTTCCCATCATGCTATGCGCTACAATTATATGGATAAGTGTGTGTTCTGTTTCCTGAGTTAGAATTTTGTGTGTTATTATTTTTATCTGTGCACTCTGTGGTAATGCGTTGTGTTTTTTTGTGTGTGTGTGTGTGTGTTTTGTTCTGCTTGGTTCTGTTGTTTGTTCTGTTTTCTGAGTTAAAATGTCGTGTTCATTGCCCTCCTTTTGTGTCCAGTGTAAGGTGAATTGTTATTATTTTTATCTCTACTCTGTGGTAATGCTGTGTGTGTTTGTGTGTGTGTGTGTGTGTGTGTGTGTGTGTGTGTGTGTGTGTGTGTGTGTGTGTGTGTGTGTTAGTCCCTGTGTTAGTTAGAGTTAGTATCTGTGCACTGTCTGTGTCTAATTTATATCAAGAATAGACCTGTCTGCCATTCTGTATCAGTGTTTCCGGCTGAATGTGCTTCAGCCTTGTCTCCACAAGGCTCAAGGCTCGAGGCCAACCAAAGCAAAGGAACCGAGCTCCGATGCTACAGTATCATCTGACCTTCCCACAGTGCACTGCAGGTGCAAGATCTGACGGTCCACTGACCTTCAGGACTGGTAATGTTGAGGTGTGACATTATTCTAATAGTCTTTCATTTGTTATATACTAGTATTCTTTCATTTTGATCATTTTCTTCAGAAAATGTGAAATTGCAAGCCATGAGTATATACTTGAATGGCGATACACGATCCAGTAGATGGCAGCACCATACTGCATGAGCCTTTTAGCAACACACGCACACACACGCACACACACACACACACACACACACACACACACACACACACACACACACACACACACTGAAATTCAGTAAGATTTTACTGATTTTACTTTAGGCTTACGGCCTCCCTCCCATGTGCTGTAATGGACAGTCATCAGGAGGAGAGAGCTAGAAATGTACATAACATGCAAGATATCTAATTCTCAGTTGCAGCATTTTTGTTTTTACTTTTTGGCTATTAGCATAATTTATGTTTCTGTAGAGGTTGAACCTAATCCCCAACCACAATGTTTTATGCCCGGGGAACCCCATGTGCTCCCTTAAAGGACAATACTGCTGAATATGAATCAAAATGAACTGCTTAAAAATCAGATGCTTTTAAAATCCTACAATTTTTAGAGGTAATTGTACATGATTCAAGTTTCTGAAGGGGAAAACTAATATTTTCAAAAATATTTACCAGAATTACATATAAGAGGTTTATTTTATCAAAGGATAATTAAGGTATGAAATAACCTGTGTATTTATTGGTCAATGGGAAAATGTATTCTTTAAAATATAGATTTAGAGGGTTTTGTATCTGTACTGTAACATACAGTGCCTAAAATATGTCATTTGGCATGACACCACTGGACTTGCAAATGTTACTCACCCAGTCACTCAGTGCTATGAACAGACCCGCGGTATCGTCAGGATCACATGATATATGAACTCTTTGGAGAAATCTGTCACAGCAGAGAGAAAGCATTGATCTGTGTACGGTGCGCTGCATTTTAAGCAGCGCTCCGAGGGTTGACACTGTGGCACAATACTGGCAGCAATCCTCAGGCACTCTCAAGGTTAGAGCTGAAACAGGAGACTCTTCTTCTTCGTCCAACGCTCTCTCTCCCTCTTTCTCTCTCTCTTTCACCTGCTCCATTCATCACAAGCAACACAAACTTACTTAAGAGGCAGGAAAAGAGGTGATATATCTCAAAGAAGTTAAAGCATGGTGGGGTAATCAGTCTAGCTGTAGGTTCCTTGAAAACAAACGTAAACGCAAATCGATACACATTTTAAGATTAATTGTTCAAATCTTTAAAATGTTAGTTTAATTTAATATCAGTGGCTACATTGTCACCTTATTGTCCCACCAGCAACCGTATTTAGTGCTTACCGGTCTGGAGGGTATACACACAATTAATGTAGCATATTCTGTAACTGTATGCTGATTTATTGTAAACTGTTGACATTTTCTGTGCTTAAATCAGAACACAGAATGGCAGTTTCACCAGATGCAATGTTTGAATTGAATTCTGTAGACAGTTCCATAGGGAACCAATAAATAATCAGTGCACATAACCTACTCCTAACCCCAATGCCTGTGGGGAAAAACTCTTGAACCACTACACACACACACACACACACACACACACACACACACACACACACACACACACACACACACGCACACACACACACACACACACACACACAATACAATACAATACAATACAACACACAATAACCAAGACCTTGACTGATTGGTAATTATATGAATCATACCTTCAGTTACTTGTATCTAAAATGTAACATTTCCCCTGAGTAACTGTCTATAGTCCAAAACATTTGACTTTGAATATAAATATTTAATGATGGTTGGGGAATAGAACATTAATTATCATTCATAATGGAAACATTTAAAGGTGCCCCACAGACAAATAGTGCTGCTTTAAACATAAGTACTTTTCAGTGCCCTGCCCTGATGTACTGTGAAAGAAATATGCTTATATAATTATTATCATGTGTGTTAGTTTGATATTAGTTAGTTTGGTAAATGGAAGACTAAGCTCTTTCCATTGTTCTGTGAGAGGAAGTTTAAAACTATGGGAAGAGGAGAGGAATTCAGAGGTGTCATGAAATGTTTAGGTTAAGACTGATTTATTGTTGTAGAGTCAGGGTTTTTGAGGGTCTTAGGTAAACATTCTTATCTCTGGGTAACCAGGCACGAGAGGACAAAACCATGGGTGTGTCATGTCTTTGTTCTGTGAGATTTTCTGAATAAATGGTCAGGCAATTTACTCAAGGGGCAGTGATGGGTTGAACAGCGTTCTGAAACCACTGCACTCCTATTGTATGAGTGTATGTTGACGAGCGGTCTAGAACCATGCACTCCTCTTTGCCAGAGTAAAAGTTTGTTATTTATTATATTCTTGGTTGTGTGAGTCTTAATTCTGAGGTTATTACAGTCCTGATAAGGGTGAAATAAATCCCTAACATGTACAGCCAGTGAATCAATCTAAAACCCTTAGCAGCGTCATCTCACTAGGTCAAATGAGATATACAGGATTATATGTTTCAGTGGAATATGTGTCCATCACATCTGATCTGATCTTTCGACACCACGGCTGTGCCATGACAAAGGATAGTCATACAGCCATCTAGATACACCTCCGCTAAGCCTTATTTCTAAACAGGCACTAGAGTGTAACTTTCGAGGGGCCCAAAGCCCATTTGTTGTCAGGCTTAACCGGATTGTAACCATTCCACCCATTTCAATTCATAGAGGTAGACACTAAGCCCCTCATCAGGACCCAAGATATGCATGGGAGGAAGATCACTGCTGCTGGTTACGAAGCAATGAAGATTAAGAAGAAGGGGATGGGGAAATGCTTCAGAGATTTTCATCAGATTCACTACTGCCTCTACCATTCAACGTCCTTAATCTTAATCTCAAATCATATCGGTTATGTGCTCATTTATATTTTATCATCTCATTTTCCCTTAAGGTTTTTAGGTTTTTGGCGAAGCCTCACTAGCATGTTGGTCAAGCCAGAGAGGAATGGCACTGTTCCTGAGTGGTACCAAGTTAAATCCAATAATTTACTATTTTTTTATTCATTATTATTTCACCTTCGCTAAATTTACACATGCAACCAAATGGGATGATATCATCGCAACACATCACCCTGCCTAAGACAGCCACTCCGCAGGCATTCATTTGCACTCACCAACACCATTATTCCAACATCTCTCAAACTTTTTACACTTTCACAAAGCAGAAATGACAGTGTGCAAAAAAGCACAGCTAATCAGGTAACTTCACGATGAGACAATGTGCTGAGGACGCTCTAATCTAAGAGCGGATGTGACAGTGTGCCGTCGACGTGTGAACAGTTTTCTGCTGGGACTAGACAGATGTCAGCATGAAGGTTGCTCTCACAATAGCACCATTCTGGGAATGCTACCACAGGAACCTGAATGCTGAGCGATACACACACACACACACACACACACACACACAAACACACACACACACCATACGGGGCTTCATTCGTTTGCCGCACATGAACAATGGTGAATTGGCAGTCCGCTATGTCACATAGCTGGCATCTCTCCTGGTGCTGAGGTGTGGGTATGACATGCAAAAGAGCATACGTTTCCATTCTTGTCATTGTGTTAATTTTGGCATTTGTATTGCAAATGTGCATTGTGTTTTTTTCCCTCTGTCTCTCTCTCTCACTCTCAATAATTGATGTGTAACTGTTCATACATGTTTGCCTCAGGGAGATGACATTGAGTAATGGCATTTTCTTATCTTCAATGACTTTTTAATTTGTTCCCCAAGAGAATGACAACCCACAGATTCATCAGCGAAATAAATGCTGTCAAGACAGCAATACCAATTACATAGGTTCATTAACTTTCTTTTTAAATCCGTGATGCGAGAGACTGACAGTCCAAGACCTTGCGTGTCTCATTCTGAGAGCCGTAATAACCTTTTTGAATAGACCAGTGAAAATTAACAGCCCAGGGATTCATTAATGAGGCTGGCATTCAATTACAGGCAGTAAATATAACTTCCAGAAACAAATGTCCCAAAAAGTGGAGGTAATCCTTACCGTGTCAAATCCTATATTTTTGTTTGCCTTTTATTTTTATAGTTGATGTCTCGGAGACGCTCAGTGGTCAGTCTACTGCCAGATCAAAATCTGTGACCGAAATTTACTATAGCCTTGCTCAAGGTCAACCCCACTCAAGTAGTTCAGAATCCATTGAACAACACTCTCATTTGATTGACAAACAACAGAATCTGATTGATTCTGAGACTGAGTCAATCTTGAGATTGATCTGTCATCTACCTTTCAACCAGCTTTGACAATGTGTTCTTAGGCTGCACGGGATTATCCCATTTGGTGAAATCTGCAGCTAGTTTGTCATGAGTTCTTGCGAATGAAGAAAGCCAACCAGGTTCAACAAGCAGGTCAGGCCTCAAACACAGATGACTCTAAAGATCATGAACGATCAGTAGTATCTTCTTTCCAGCACCACTCATTCTCATTCATGTTTTAGAAAATATTTTAAAATATACAGATGTTAATTATCTAGCATTCATTTTTAATGACACCCTTTTGTTGAAATTACATATCCAGAACTATGATCATTTTCATACGTTTCATAAGTTCTTATATTGACAATTACAAACCATAAAGCTGGCAATGTGTTGGTATATGATTATTTTCTTTACTCCGTTAAGTAATGAACACTAAACTGGTGGACATAGATAATCTACTTTAGTAATAAAATTGGGGTAACGCTTGATGCGGGACATAAACACAGCTGCTAAGTACATAGCTCAGAGCACCACAACTGCAGTTCCTCAACACAGACTGATATCGATGTCCATCAACTAATTTAATTCTTTCATGCCTCACATCCAAAACAAAGTAGCCTCTTTAATGTACTCCCAAAGGCTCTCATACAATAAAAATATCCTGCATGCAATATATAATGTATACAGAGATTTCACTACACAATGTTTCATCTTTCTTCACTTTCCCCACTCTCCTCAAGATGGCTGTTTTTTCTTGCAAATGCCAATCCAAACCCCAATACCTCTCAGTCTGCCGTCTCCAACCCACCCACCCCCCCACCCCCCCCAGAGGGGTCACCCTGAGGGCATGTAAGGGGTGTCGCTGTGGTAGTTGTAGTCCGGGCACACCTTCTGCACCAGCTTGTAGTCGGTGCTGTAGAAGGAGATGTAGACGCAGATGACCTTGAAGGGCTTGGAGCAGAGCCAGGAGACGTGGCTGTGGGTCTGCTCCTGCTGGCACGTCTTGGACGGGTCGTAGCCGCCGCACAGCGAGCTCTTGGTGCCCCGCTCCACCTTCTCGTACTCCACCCGGCAGTTGAACAGTTTGGACTCGGATGGGTCCGCCGCGACCCGCTGGAACGGGTCAAACTCCACCACCTTGGTGGGCGGCACCAGGCCCACGGACACGTTGCCCTGGCCCGTGGCGTTGTACCGGAAGTACACGCTGAACGTGCCGTTGCCGTGGTCCACGATCTTGCCGGTGATGAGCAAATTCAGCGTCACCGTTTTCATGTTGCACTGGAAGTCGCCCCAGCCGAACATCTTCTTGAATTTGCCCGTCTTGACAATGGGTCGCCTCTTGGCCCTCAGGTTGGCGTGCTGCTGGGGGTCCATGGGGTCCGGGCGCCAATCCCAGACCTCCCCCTGATCAGCACGCATTCTAAAGGAAGACGTGTTCTCTTTGTCGACAACACCGTGTGAGAAAAGGTGGTTCGTGAGCAAAGCCTTTCCTCTGGCTGACCAGACATGCTTTCCCGTTTCTGGAACGTCTGAATCCAAAGAGCTGGATCTTTTAGAGACGGCGGTTTTGTCGCTGGTAGTCTGTGGAAAAAAACAGAAAGACATTTACTTAATCTACCTGGAAAGGAAATGTAAGCTAAAATGCCTGCATGTTTGTCGGCCATTTTGCAGACACAGCTAGCCAAACAAAGACACTCTGAGCAGCTGAAGGTCTTTGGGAGGGGGGGTTCTGTCTCTGATGGCAATACATGACAGCAGATCTGTCTTGGTCAAGTGTTGCATCTTTTATGCTTGTCCTCCGATCAATACTTTGAAAATAAGATTTTGTCACCCATCACAGAGCTCTCTGAATTGGTAATGGAGGATGCAGCACAGCAAGGGCAAAATGGCAGCATTGAGAGGCAAAGGTGTAAAAGGAGAGTTGTGATGGAGAGTTGGTAGCCATGAAGTGTGTCGCCAGGTCTAATATGTGCAACAAGAGAACATTTGTCTTAATAGTAAAGGCAGGGCTAAGTCATTGGGAGTTCAATTTTTTTAATTTATAATGAAAAACTCAACACATTATTGTTAGCCAAGCAAGCTCGCCACCACAAGAAGGAAAGCCTTTACACATGAATACCTGGCAAGCAAGCATGATCACATTTCTAAAAGCAGTGGAATCATGCTGAGGATCACTGACTGTTGTTGCAGGTATTTCCTTCTCTCTCCGTAAAACTAGCATTGCATTTGAACGTACAGGCGGGTTTGTCTGTCTTTGTCCTGGAGATATCAGGACACACTTCTGCCATGGCACAAAAATGCCCACACACACACATATACACACACTTGTACTGGAGTAGCTCTGTATTTGTTTCACTTTCTTAAGATGTGTACATTTGTGCAATTTCATGACCACCCGTCCTACCTGATAAGTGAAAATTCACCCTAGTTACCTCAGGACTCCGGAGCTGCATATAAGTATATTTATTAGACAAACAACAATTGCAATCGGGCTCACTCCCAGCACAAGGCTGAAAGTGAAGCAATGATAAACACATCGCACAAGGTTTATATAGATAGAAGTTGAGCGTTCAGCAGGGAAAACCACGTGGTGGATTTCTCATGTCCGAGGCAAGGATGGAAGTTTTGCAAGGTCGGAAGAAGCACAGTTCGAAACTTCTTATCACTTCTGGTCTAAACATGCTCTTGTACAAATGCAGACTAAGTGGCACCTAATATTCTAAGTTACACACGCAGAAACACAGAAAAGCCATGTTCCTGCTTACATAAGTACATGATTCATATAAGGTAATTAATGATACAAGGCACTTGATTATTATATTCTTAAGTCATTAACAGTGTTTGGAAATTATCTCCATCACTACCCTACTGTACAGTATGTCAACACGTACTTCCTGTTGCTTAGCCCAGTTGAGTGTGATATATCTCAGCTCCATTTTCCCGGGGAAGCTAATGAGTTAAATCTGTGACCAATTGCCTATTTCATAGCTCATAAGTACTTTCACATTCAATAGTTCTTTCCATTCAAACCAATTTAAGGGGGTGAATCCCAAAGGGCACTAGAGAAATGACTGTCATTGTGCCGTAATGATTACCTCTGGGTCAAAGCGGCCCCACCTCCAGGTCTGAGATTCCCCGACAGAGAGGCACATTATTGGTATACCTCAGACCTTGAATTGTCAGAGGTAAAGGACTGTCAAATGCAGCATGTGACCTGCACTGTACGCATGTACCCATGCTCATGATCTTGCACAGCAGCATACTCCTGGTGTAAACACAGAGACTTCTCCAGCCGGTCATGGGTATTATTTGTGCGTTTGAGTTGGAATCCTTTCGTCAGGACCTCTGAGGGGATGTTTCTGAAATTGCTCTCTTGCCATATACAATGTGGCTTGAAGCTTGGCCTCCGAGGGAATATAATGTGGCATATGATTAACTCTGCCCCCCAAAGTACCTGTCAACTTCTTAAATTGGTGTTGGGCCGGATTAAAGTCCGTGACGGCAGATTTGCAGAGGCCTTGTCTCGCGGATTAAGACCAGACCTGCATTGCGTCCTGATTTGAGTAGGGAGATTAACAACATCAAGGCATACGTGAAGGCTACATTTGCAAGTGGGGTATTACCTCTTCCTAGCCAGCAGAGGAATGTGCCGGGCCGTGCGACACGTGCAAACAATGAAAGCAGCCATCTGCCGCTGGACCCGTGCTCATAAAGGAAAACCACATGATCAGAGCTGCTCTTGGTTGATTTTCATAAAAATGGAAATGTTTTATGTTATGCTGAATATTTGGGGATACTTTCTCATAATCCAGCAAAATTAGATGCCGCAAAAAAGTAGTTATTCTGTAATATCTCTGTAATATGGCATATTGTGTAATTACAAATGGCTATTAGTGAAAAATGGTGTGAATGGATGTTTAAAAAAGAGTCAAAGGCATATTTAAAAGTTTGGACCTTCCACAGGGCACTTTGTACCAAACAGCTATTTTTCCATGTGTTAGCTAAATAAAGCTGGTAGCTGTCAAACGCATAAATCCCTTCACAAACTGTGACGTGTGTCACTTGCTGCTCAAGTATTCAGCGCTGGTGTGTGCACATGTGGTCTTTTTCACTCTCCTCTCTCACACTGCGCCGGGTGTGAAGAGTGTGCGTGTGTGTGTGTGTGTGTGTGTGTGTGTGTGTGTGTGTGTGTGTGTGGTCACTCACACGTGCCTCACACCCTCGGCCCATCAGCGCCAGGCACTCAGTGCTTCACAGTCACTCAAGGAGAAAAACTCTCCATCGGTGGAGGAGAGTCTGTGCAGCCTGTGTGCTTTACTCTTGAGTGGGGAGAGCTGCTGTGTGTTTAGCCCGGGCCATGCCTTTAGTCTGCTCATGAGAGTTGAGCATGGTCAGCCTTTGGCTCGGTCTCAGTGGCTTCACACTGGTCTCCCACAGATGACGCCATGGAAAAGATGCGTGTTTTTCTCTGTACCTTCACAACAGCAAATGGGCACTGACTGAAATAATAGGCTCCGACATAAATGCTTAAAATACAATTAGCATATGCTCTAAAGTACTGTTATCCCAGGGTCTGAGTTTTCTATGGAAATAATAGCATAATTGGTGCTTTAGTTCTCAAGAGCTGTCGTCAGTTGAATCCTGCCCACGAAATAAAAGTTAGCAGTAGCATAGCCAGACACATTAATTTGGGTGTGCCTGAGATCAACCTTATTTTAAGCTCTCATTAAAACATTATTCAGAGGATTTGCTTACCATTAGTTTTATACATTGTATGGACAACAGGCTATTGGTTTTATTCACTGTTGCTTAGCAACATGTGATAGTTTCAAGAGATAAGGTGGCGGAGGTGCCCTGCAATATCATTTATAATAATAATAATAATAATACATTGAATTTAATTGCGCCTAACATTAAAACTAAATGCTATAGGGAAATTAGTTCAAATTGATATTGTAAAATAAAATGCAGGTGATGCAGTTAAAGTTAGCAAATTGGTTTAAAAAGGTGGGTTTTAAGGGCATTTTTTCATTTCTTCATTTGAGGCCACAATGATTTCATCAATAACATTATAGCACAACGGTTGCATAAAAGCAACGTCAAATCTGGAGTTGTGGCGACTGCAGTGATCCAATCAGCATTGAACATGCAACTATCAGATTTTCTGATAGCAAGGGTAACCAAACAACCGTAAGACAGCAGCCATAAGATGGCCACAAACCTTAGTCTGTTCCTCTCTCTTCATGCATGGACTCTGAGGGCTTTCTTTTGACATCTTTGCCTTTTTAATTAAATCTCTAGCTAGCTAGCTTGCCATGATCTGTCACTGACTATCGCCTATCGAATAACATGAAGGCAACGCCTACGCCAACGCCACCCCATGCTCATTTGAACTTTCATTACAAGTGACGGGAAGTCTCTCTGTCCATTGGTCTATTTTTTTCCTATTCATTTCCATAGTGTAAGAAATAAAAATAAATAATATTAAGACTTTTTAAAATTGCAGCTAATTATTTTTTTAATGATTATGCAGGGTGCAGAGGCATCTCTAGGGACTCTGGGGCCCCAAAGCAAAAGTCTGAGCAGGGACGCCCTGACTGACCCCCGTCTACAAAGGGTATCTGTTCAAGCCAACCCTTTATAAGTACAGAATAAATACATATATTTATTTAATAAATATACACATATATAAATATAATTATATATACACACAATTACCAGTTTATTTGGAACACTGAGCTAACACTGATGCCGTCTAATACACCACTCCTGCAATAAACCTTAGCTTCATGAAGGTTATAATAATTAGTAAGTAATTGTTATTTAGAGAGCTGTTGATTCAACTGTGTGTTCATTTTATATCAGCTGTCCTCGGGGGACCCCTTCCATCTTGGGCCTGTTGCGACGCCTCTGGCTGGGTATGCCAGCTTTAGATATAGATGGCACAGGCACATCTGGGCGCAATGTTCTATGCTATGCTAACTATGCTAACTATAACTTGAAGCCACTGACTGGCCAGCACTTTTAAGTATTGTGGCGTGGTGGGGGTTTCCCAGCATGCTTTGGGTGAGAGACTGCATTAGGCCAGTGTGTCTGTTAATATGTAGTGCTCTGTCCTGGTAACATGATTCATGTCTCCCTTTTGTGTCTGGTGTGAGTGTGTGTGTGTGTGTGTGTGTGTGTGTGTGTGTGTGTGTGTGTGTGTGTGTGTGTGTGTGTGTGTTTGTGTGTGTGTGTGTGTGTGTGTGTGTTAGCCTCTGTGTTAGTTAGTGTATTTGTAACCGTCACTGTCTTTGTCTTTGTTATGTTGAAGTTAGACCTGCCTTCTGGCTCACCCTGAGTGGTATCGGAATCTCCTGCTTATCTTCATCTCACAAAAAAATTCCTATGGCCAATCTAATGAATTAAAGGGCTAATGTCAACTTGAAATTGCCCATTGAAATCGGGGGCAGGGTGATAACAACAGAACTAAGGAGAGATGAGGACCTCCATAATCCAAGTACAAGGAGAGGGGGCATAGCCAATGGCTGAGATTCCAGGAGCCTTGGTGAGGTTAAGCACCATTGTGTCCCCACCCTGGAGAAAACAGGAGGAGACTGCCAACAGGACGGAGCCAGCGTCTCTCACCCAGGGTCAGCCAGATCTGCCAACTGCAGATGGAGGCAGCATTCATTCTCCTCCCAGGATGGTGAGGAAATGGAGGTTCATCAATGACGACACCCCGCCAAGACCCGGAGCCAATGCCACCACCTCGCCGGGTCCCGGGTACAACGCTGCAGCCCCACCAGGACTGGGAACTGGGTGGACTGGAGTCCCTGGGGTGGACTAGGGAGGCAGCCGTACTGGGAGCCTCAGGTCCTCAACGGTGAACTGGGCCACATTGCATGCCATTGCCAACCGCTGACGAATCCCAGCATGACAGTGGTTCAGGAGGTAGAGGAGTAGAGCTGTCATTCAGCAATTGGAAGGTTGCTAGTTCGATCTCGACTCCTCCTCACCAAGCGTTGAAGTGTCCTTGAGCAAGACACTGAACCCCCCCAACCGCTCCTGATGTGCAGGTTGGCACCTTGCATAGTAGCCTCCACCATCTGTGTGTGAATCTGAGTAAAAAAGCATCTGAGTGAAAAAGCACTACATAAATGTAGTCCAGCTGCAGCTCGGCTGGTTGGGCCGGATGTATGGCTTATGCGCTCACTGTGACCTGCCGGGTCCTGGTGGGTACAGGGTCCACCATCTCCCTGGAGTTCTGGAACGCTTCCTGGAACAAGTGAGCTGAGACCGTGGCTGGAAGCACAACCAAGCTACGCATAACCACAGTCACAGGAGAGTGGGCACAGATAACCACAGTGACAGGAGAGTGGGCACAGATGCAGGAGACGGTTGCTAGTAAAGTGGTTCACTACTCATTCTGGCTGGCCCTAGGCTCTAGGACCCATTGCATCATTGGGCTGGATCTGATGGCCAGGCGGGAGGCCACAGTGGATGTGTCCGGAACCAGGCTACTTCTGGGCACTGAAGCAGTGGCACTCCACCCCACGAGGGCCATCGCAAATGAGACTTGCCGCACCGCTGCTGCTGATCAGAGGTGCTACCATATCCACGGTGCCAGCCCAAGGGTCCCTTGCATCGCCATTTCGAGCCCAGGAGTCCATCACACCAGTGCTGCCAGTCCAGGGGGAGTCCCCGCATCTGTCAAGCTGAGAGGAGCTGCTGTACCACTACCAGCCCAGGGGTCCTCCACCACGCTGTCATCAGCCCAAGGGTCCGCTACGCCACGTCTGCCAACCCAGGGATCCTCTGCATCACCATCGTCAGCCACGGAGGATCCTCCACACCATCGCCAGCCAGAGGGACCGCCATGGCACTGCCACCACCTAGAGAGTGCTCTGTGCCACCGCCGCCGGCCGGAGGGCTTCAGCACCATCATCGCCTCTTCACCCACTCGGAGCCCAGTGGTCCAGCTTCACCCACTCTGAGCCCAGTGGTCCAGCTTCACCCACTCTGAGCCCAGTGGTCCAGCTTCACCGGCCGGAAACAGCTTCCTCCAGGGTGGACTCAGCAACAGCATCCGCTTTCCCCCAGCACGTTTACATTTAGTCATTTAGCAGACGCTTTTGTCCAAAGCGACGTACAAGGGAGAGAACAGTCAAGCTACGAGCAATAGAGACCTAGTGTAACGATAAATACTATTTTACATAAGAAATAGAAAAAAGAAGTGCAGCAATGTAACTGCTGTAAGTGCAAGTTAAGTACTAGTCGAAATGCAAGTTAGGAAGGGAGGTGCTCTCTGAAGAGTTGAGTCTTCAAGAGCTTCTTAAGCACTCCAGAGACTTTTTGTTGGGTAAAGGGTTGCTGGGGGCAGAGATAGGGGCTGTGTGGAGTTTCCCAGCATGCTTTGGGTGAGAGACTGCATTCAGTCAGTGTGTCTGTTAATCTGTAGTGCTCTGTCCTAGTAACATGATTTATGTCACCATCGCTGTCTTTGTTATGTCGAAGTTAGACTTGCCTTCTGTTTCTCTTAGTGTGGTATCAATGTTTCCTGTCTATCTGCCTCTTAAAATGAAAAGGCCTACAGGGAGAAGAAAACATCATGTCATTGATGTTACATTATAAATAGTGTGCACCTGTGGTAAGAGGACTTGGCAGTGATAGGGGGCATCTAGCTCCAGCTAGGACACAACTTAGACTTGCACTGCTGTGGTACCATGCTATCCTGTAACAGTTTCATCACAGACAGCCTTTGCATGAAGGGGATTTAAGGAATGGCTGTGTGGCAGTTTGCCATGGGTTACTCTGGCACTACCCATGCACTGGCAAAACAAAACTTACTTGAGCAGCCTGTGTCACTAGATTATACACAAGCATCTCTTTCACATTGCTAATTAAAGGAACTGGAAGTTTGAGAAGGCCACAGAGATCCCCAAGATATCTTAGGTCTCTGGAATGTAATGGCTCCAAACATGGCCCTTAAATGCATTGCGGACGCTGTGTAGGCTTTGTACGTAGCCAACTACAACTTAATTTTATGATTTTTCATTTACGGCAAAGTTAAATACCAAGAGTCAGGATCAAAGGCTTAGTCCGTGAAGACTCGGCGCCCTCCCTTTGGCCTTCCATTTGTGAACGCTGCGGAAGAGTGCGCGCTTGATGCCCCTTTATCAAAGCATGCCTAATTTAGTTTTATCATGCACACAGCCGAGTGTACGTGAGGAGTCTCAATCTATGGGTTTCTGAATTCCGAGTTATGCCAATGACATCATTTTGTAATTTCGCACAGTACATTTAACGGCAAGTCAAATTCCTCGAAGATGTATAAAGAAATCATATTATAGGTCGCGTGCTCGGAGGTAGGAAGGCGCCGTCATATGGCAGAAAATAAATTAGCATGCTCGATCAACTGTGAAATGACAGTTATGGTTTTAGAGAATGGGAATATAATTAGATTATGGAAATTAAATTAGATTAAAATAATGGAAATAATTAACGTATTATACACACCGCCAGAGACAATGAAAGAGGTCAATCAAAAACCTTCCCAGTCTCTGGCGGCAGAAGTCCATGTATCAAACCCAGATTTGAGACCTAATTTGTACTTTATTTGTACTCTGTTTAAAAGGATTGATGTAGACATATATTGAAAGCTTTTAGAGTTAAGAAATAGGATGAATCAAGTATATGAAAGGAACAAAACGCGGGTGAGAGATGCCCAGACTACCTCTGTGGGGATCTACCACCTACACATCGTAGATCAGTAGGAGATATTTCTACAACTTGATTACCTGAATCTATTGAGATAAAGGTGTAAATATGATCTGACAAAATATAGATATCATGTAGAAGTAATTGGCTACTGACAAGCCCAGGGCTGCGTTTCCCGATAATGGGCTCTCTTTGACGAAGACGAAAGGTATACCTTACTAAAGTTGATAACTTTTCTACGCGTTTCCCAAACCACTTTTTAGGAGTTGCCTTAAGAGAAAGCTTCCTTCGTATACTTTCAAAGGCTGGATCCATGTGTTTGGCTTCGATTTGTGTCATTTTAGGTTTGAGCATGCGTGAGATCAGTTTGATGGGCATGATTCAGATTGGAGTGCAGGTTATTAGAAAGAACATCAACAAGAAGTAGCCTATTATGCTAAAATAAAAATAAAATAAAATAAGGACGGCTGTTGGCTGGATGCTATTCATTTCTCACTATTCGCAAGAAATTAAAAATTTAAGTCTAGTTAATTTATACCGATGTATTTTTTATTTCATGAAGCACAAAATGTAACGTAATGCATATCTTGGTCTTACATCGCCGTCATTGCATACTTCCAGGCACTAACACAACATTTGTAGGCTCTAAAGCGTTTGTTTTATCTGAAAACTGTGTTAACGTATAGCAAACAGTGGTCCGGACCAACCTTATGAAAGCACCTCTTACAGAAGGTATACTTAGCTAAGGACGTTTTGGGGAGACGCCTTGAAACGTTAAGGTACAGCTTAAGGTATAACTTACGAATGACGTAGCGTTAAGAAGGCTTCGGGAAACGCATCCCTGGTTGTGATTGTTCTTCCAACCACACACATAATGATACAAAATAAACGCATGTCATTATCACATATGTGGAAACCTGATTTCAACACAGAGTAAAGCTGATTTAGTTCAATAAATACCTTCAACAGAAATTACAGGAGTCATTCAAGATCCAACTCCGCGTTTACACATTTTTGCAGAGGGGACCTGTCCATGGTACTGAAAACTAATACTCTACACGCCACAGCTTCCCGCCTTACCTCTGCCAGAGATACAGGGTGGCCACCGGTCAAATCTACAAAGAGCGTATCAATAGGATACATTGTTTGCACATGTTTTTGTCAAGTTATGTGAGGATTTATTTGCAAGCAAACAATTCACGGGATTGTCTGTCTCTCACCAATGTTACCACAATATCTACCTGATATAGTTGTTTGATTTAACAACAAAAACATCAAAATAAGACAATGTGAAGTGTGAATACGTGTAGAGGCACAGGAATGAATTACTACTGAAAAGAGTAATAGTTATTACTTACCAAGTTGATAGCGTATGATAGGAAGAGCAGGACAAAACAATGCATAGACGACATTCTTAAAAACTCCTTAACTATTTGAAAAACATAAAGGGGTTAAATGATTGATAAAAAAAGTAAAAACTGACATCTCATTCTTCTTCATCTGTGTCATCCGAGGCCACTCGACAAAGTGCTGTGTGGTCTAACGGAGAAGCTCGCGGCAATTGAACATCTCCCCTCTCGAGTGTCTTGGTGCGCGACGGGAGGGGGTAATTAAAATAAAAACGTGTGGAATTTTCGGCGGGGTTCCGGAATTGATACAAGGTGGCGGAGTGTCATGGAAAAAAAGAAACTGTTGCTACTAGTTGCACTTCAGCCTAACCTACTTTATTTGGAGGAATCATTTGCCAAGAGTTCTCCAATTTCGCTAACAAGGTGAAATAGTTTTAAAGTCTTCACATCTGAATTTTCACATGTAGATTGCATGAGACGACAACGGCTTTCAGTTGTTCCTAATTTTTTGTTTTCTTCAGCAATGTAGTCACTGTGCACCAGCTGATTGGCTACTTAATTAGCATACTCAGTGCTTCAATAGATTCAAAATAACACTCATATCGTTCTCAGGAGTTCTTCAATACTGCAACTATCAGCGTAAGAATCTGAAGAGGGCCTCGGCCTGGTCTGCCTTTCTTCACACATGAGTAGGTGGGAATGGCTTTTCTGCCCCAGGGACTCTGCTTCAGGAGTGAATACACGAAGACAGGACCTCAGAATTTCGGAGGATCATGCAAGACAACACGCTGCAGTTGTATGCTGCAGTCTTCAGTAGTTAGAAAAATGATGGTAATTACTGGATGACACGGTGCCATCTAGTGGCCAATGAGGGTAAAGACCCGTGCATTTTTATTCATGTGTTTGCACTGTGAATGAACTTCGGTTGTGTGAATTGTGCATCTATGAATCAAAACAGCATCCAGTGGAAAATATGAAGTGTGTCCATATATTTTAGTTATTTATTATCTGCAGTTTACCAGATACATAAACAACATCTGTACAAAAAACGACTGAACCTTGTTACATTTTTTTTTACAACAATGAAATTGAACGTTGTCAACAAAGATCAGCAAATATATTAACCCACTTTGCAATTTATACTAAACAATTCTGTGCAATACAAAAGAGGTTTACACATTTATATATATTTATATGTATATTCAAAAAATAAAAAATAGCTTTTCATTATTTACAACTCAAACTAAACAGAAAAGAGAGTAAACATTCATCTCACCAGTCTATTGCATTGGCCAAACTGGTGATGTTGAACTATTCTGTTGTTAGATAATAATAATAATAAACTTTATTTAGATAGCAACTTAATGCTTGGGGAATAGAGTATGCTTTAGGCTTTGTTTTCACTTCATATTGATTACTGCCAAGCATCCACATGTCTAAAGGATTGTACTACAACTTTAATAAGTAATCAAAGATATGGGTTATTCTTTTAAAGACCCTACAGCGTCCGCCTCTGTTATTGGTCCATGTTAGTCCACGAGACTTTGCTTAAAGGATCAGATTAAAGATGATGACTCACAAACTCTCTGCAATTTCATTAATGGCATTTAGGGATTCGAACTTCTTTGACACGTGTTGTGGAGTATTAAACATCTCCGCGTGTACAGAAGATTCACTTGTTTTTTATTAGCAGAGCACCAGACCAACACTATTCCTTGAGACGACTCATGAATAGAATCACTAAAACTGAACATCACACACACTTGCATTGTAAACTGCCCCTTGGTCATTTTTTTTTTTTTTTTTGCCAGCTGTGGACTGTGCAATAGCAAGTACAATGTCCTGTATGGCAGGTGATGCCAACATTTACAGTACAGTAAGGCTGGTACTGTTGGTATCTTGCATGACAAACACCTCATCTAAACACACCGAACAAAATCCTGTCTGTACAAAGGTTGCAGGGTGTGTAGTTCTTGCACAACATCTCACACAAAAAAAAAACGTTCTCTCAAATAACATGGGTCTGTGCTGTACACGAACAAATATTTTACAAATCGCAAAAAGCAGAAAACCAAAAAAACAATAAGACCTTAGAAAAATCTGAAATCAAAAAGAGAAACGTACCAAACAATAACTTTACAGATCACGAATTTAACTCGGAGTAGAATAAAACAATATGCATGGTGACATGAGCAACACAACTCTATTCACCTTCACTGCAGAATCCATCTAGGGTGATCAATGTCAAATGGAGATGTATGCACATTTCTTTAATAACCGGTCAACCTCAATGAAACCATTTTTTTTTGTCTTGTGTTATGCAACTGCTTACCTTCTTGTAGAGAGAGAGAGAGAGGCGGTTTCTATGGCAATACTAGACATAAGTGCATATCATGCTGCACTAATATAGTGCAAAATAAGACCTGGAATCAAGAGCATGGAGAGCAGGCAGTAGTTCCAGTCAAGATTGTTTGTGTCAAAAGATCTGTACATCTCACCTCACCCAGAAAAAGGCCTTGACTCAAGAGCACTGCAACTGAAGAGCGGGTCTCGGAGTACGGGGAGGGGACAGGGGAACAATTGCGAAAAATGAGGTGAAAAATCCTTTTGATGAACAATGTTGAAATACTTTCTTTCTCCGCTATTGGCAATGTGAAATCCACAAGTCAGCAACCTCTCTCACCCATCCCAACTCTCCGAGACTTGTAGATGAGGAGGGTTAACTCACATGGAAGAAAGAGCACACAAACACACATGCTCTCTCTCTCTCTCACACACACACACACTCTCTCTCTCACACACACACACACACAGAGACATGCTCTCTCTCTCTCTTTCACACACATACACGAAAATAGAAACACAGAAAGGAAGTGATGCACTTGCGCTGATTTTCAAAGGAAAGCAGAAGAAGAAGAAAATTTAAAAAAAAACATCTGGCTCTCATCGGCAGATCTTCCATTTTTTAAAAAGCTGTCTTATTAGAAGAAACACAAAAACAAAGGCATATTCTTGTTGTCTCTGGAAATTCATGAAGGCTGTTGCATAACAAAACATTTCGGAACAAAAGAAGAAGAAGGGGGATTATGAAATAAAACATTTCGGAAGAAAAGAAGAACGGGGATTATGAAAGTATCTGCTCAGGATGGCTCTTAACTCGTCATGGCGGAAATATCATTTTTTTTAACACTTCCCTTCTTATTTCTTTTTCTCCATATGAATCCAGTCGCTGGGGTCCAAAGCGTGGCTCTGAATGTGGCTAATATACAGTAGGTCATTGATGGGTTTCTTAATAGGGTTGAGATGAAGCCGGTCCCATCCCTGGAGTTTACATGTCAGCATCTCCGTCATAGGCCAGAGTCAGAGGCTTCAGTCTGTTGTTGTTGCTCTGTCTTCTCTGGGGCTTCTTTGGCTTTTTGCTGAGGGAAGGACAAATACAAAATGCTTAACTCACTGAAGATATTGACATGGTATGAAACATCATTTGGTCTGAGATTTATAACAACAGCCTAATTAGGATCCTAAGAATGGTATCCACTGGTCCTGAGACTGAGAGTTGTTTTTTGGCACTACTCGCCCTCATTATATTTGATCAATAAATGGGATTTGTCTTCCTGGATGTCAATAATGTAGAGTGCACCCGCCAGCCTACACATTCTTGCTGTTGTGATAGCACAACAGTGTTTCTGCTGTGTCTATTCACAGTTTACTATACAAACAGTACCACGCTTGTGAGAAAATGAATGATGAAGCCATAACTGATGTGTGAAAATGAAATGAGATGTATGGCTATGAATAGAACTTCCACACAGTAACCAGAAGGAGCCTCAATTCAAAACGGATACCTTTACAAAAATGACCACTAGGGGGCCGTATTGTATCATATCAGATCATGGTGGTTCACCTGAGTGCTAAACCCACAAGCACTCTAACCTTGAGTGGAGTATTACACAAAGTCGATAATTTTCTTTTTCATTTAAAAAAGGTGTTGCCGTGAACGTCGGATATGATAATTCCTTTCTGATCTCCTGCTCAGACAAATGAGTCATGCTAATCCGCGGCTCAAATTGTACATGTCTAATACCCTCGTGTGGCACATGAGACATTTCATCTCATAGCACCGCTGTGCCAGGTTTCAGGGAGCACGGCCACACCGCGGCAGAGTCACGGTCGTCTGCGCAGCCGCCATAGATGAGGAAGCAGAACTGATCTGTTTAAATGATGAAGGTGGAATAACTAAGGTTCAGAACCGGTGGCTGTTTTTCAGCTTAACAAAAAGAAATGTATATATTAAAAAAAGTTTACAGGCTAATGCATCACAGAGATAATAAAGGTAAGAGAATCCATGAACATGTTTAGTCCGTGTAACATGTTTAGTAAGCTATTGGCTTGTTACAATGAAACCAAATGATATTGTTTTTTTTTTTTTCTGTGCAGATGCAGCCATTGACTGTCCTTTTATAAGAATGGACATATAAGGCCCCTGCATCCAAAGAGAGTCTGTGTTGGATGTCTATGGTAAATGATAGTTAGATCCTGATGTGGGCGATTGAGATGAGGTGGAAGAAATTCAGAACACCTTTAGCATCTCTCTCTCTCTCTCAGTGTGTTAACTGTGCCCTCATTACATCATCACTCATCAACACTTCTCCAAAGCTGCACTTTCATGGGGAGAAGTTGCCTGTTCTCAATCCTTCCATTTGACAACATTTTTGTATTCCTACCGTTTTCACTTCAAGTGTATCAGTGACATACAAGAAGCCTTTTCTATTTTAGAAACTGCTAGAGAGTACATGTCAGTTGCTCAAGTACTTACACAACAGAAAACAAAAACACAGCTGCAATCGTATTTTCTAAGCCTTACAGCCAAAACCTGGTCCATCTGGGCCATGTGAGCCTTCATTGGTTCTACCCTCACCTGCAACAGCAGACTCAAAGTGATTGGCTGAGCAGGACATGTGACACTGGAATGGGGGTTGGGATTGGCTGTTGCAGTTGGAGGGAGGGGGTGGTTGTAAGGCTGGACAGGCTAGCACTCTGCCACCTCTGAGGGGTAGTGGCTGGGTGGTTGAGGGGTTAGGTCGCTGTCTCGTCCGGGTGTTGGCACTCAGGGCACGTGTAAGTCAACTCGTGTGCATTCTCGCCCATCCACACCACCGTGCCGTTGGAATGCACGGGGGCGTCCAGGGAACGCTGCAGGTAGCAGCAGTAACTGCTGCTCGACACAAATGGACGGAGAGAGCCACAAAGGGCAAAAAGAAAGAAAGAAAGAAAGAAAGAAAGATAGATAGATAGATAGATAGATAGACAGAAACAGGGGAAAAGGGATGGGGATGATGAAAAAAATGATAAAACTCAAATGACAAAAACTCAAACAGTGCTTCCATGGCAAATGATGATGATGATGATAATGATGATGGTGGTGATGATAGTACAGGGACACAGCATCTGTCACTCACCAAGCTAGGTAGATCATAGAGACGATGAAGATGAGAAGCACCAGTATGCCGGCGGCGACGCCGTACACCCACGTCTTCACCTTGCCATCTGTCACACAGAAAGCCTGGGTCAAATGTGCTCCTTGAAACTGAATGATTATTAATTAGGCTTGAAAGTCTTTTGCCTTTCTTTCTTCCATTCATTCAGTTTATTTCTTTCTTTCTTTCTTGCAGTGATTCTTGCAAGTCTCGCCCACTCATTCATTCATTACTTCGTTCATTTCACTTTTTTTCATTTGCTCTTGTCATTTCTTCTCTTTTTTTCTACCTTCATTTTCTCCACGTTAAACATACCTGGCCCGAAGGGCTGGAGGTACCAGGTGCGCCCGCTCCTGCCGGGCTGGACGGTGGTGGGCAGCGTGGGGTTGCTGGCGCGGCTGGTCTTCACGTCGGCGTTCTTGTTGCCAGCCGTGGGGATCTCCAGCACGGGGATGAGGGCGCACTGGTCCAGCAGGCCCTCCGAGGTCAACATCTCAGTGTAGCCCTCCTCGCACATGCATAAGCTGGCCTGCAGGGGGCAGTAGACACACATGCACACATTAGACACTGACAGTGCTCCTACAGGGGCTTACAGCTCTGCAGAGCTGGGCCACCATGAAGGGAATATGGAGAAGGATGGATGGTTTTACCATTCATTATAGATCTATTCTTTACTAATTTACAAGTAATCTAGTGCTCATAATATACAGATTGAAATAGATGAATGCTTGATCAGATGTGTCAGTCATTTTTATCAGTTGGATGTATGGCTCTACTAGTCATCATATATTTATTCCCTACTTGCCCACTACTACTACTAGCAAAGCTCAGACTCTACATACACACCCTCTATTCCGCCCCCTCAGTGTCTGTGCACTTACCTCTGAGCAGAAGGACTTTGGCTTGTCACAGGGTGGGTTGCAGAGCTGGTCAGATCCAGGCTGGGGCAGCGGAGGGCAGCCACCTGGGGGTAAGAGGTTGTGGGTCAGGTGCAGGGAAAAGGAGCTTGACGGAGGCCACAGATGTCATTGGCACTAGTAAGAAATCTGAAGGAAGGCAACCAAAGGCGTGAGCCTGGAAATCAGAGCTCAAGCTGGGCTTCCTAAAGACATGGCTGTTACATCAAGGAGATGAAAATGTTAACGTGACTCCTCCGGTTAGGGAATGGCAAACTGAAAAAAAAACAACAACAATACCTGTGACATTGACTCCATCTGAGCGCTGGCACCAGACCATGTTGTTGTACCCCGACTCCATGCTGCCCATCCACTTGTATTCAAGACACTCTCCACCTGTGTGGAGCAGAGCAAAGAATAAAACACTCTCCGTCTGTGTGGAGCAGAGCAAAAACAACCAGCAGCACGTGTGGCTACTTTAACTGAGCGACGCATCAGCTTATTGACATGGCAGGGCATTCCTTAACATCCAACCTTCTGCATTGGGGTGGGGTTGGGGTTTCAAGACGAGTGAAGACAAGTGAAGCTCACTGGTCTTGACATGATTTTATTGCGTGGAGCTCATTGAGGTGAGGGACCAGCGACGCAGTCTCTGCGGATCCACAGGGAGCTCCAGCACGGAGGAAAATGAATTCTCATGCAAAGGCCCAGGGCGCTCCTGTCTGTACCCTCAGAGACTGAGAGAGTGCAACCAGAGAGTACTATTGCATCCCATTCCATAGCAAAATACATGACTGTATATACTGCTGACGACAGTGATGTTTGAAATATATGCAGGCCAGTACTTTTAAAATGAAAACATTTTTAATACATCAATATATATTCAATCTGCCAACAATGTGCATTGAAGGAGTTCAAAATATATTCATAATACACAGTATTATTATATACTTTGTTGTATTTGCATATTATATTGTTAAACTGATTTGATATTGATATGGTTAAACTGATTTGATATTGATATGGTTAAACATATTTGATATTGTTACATTGATGTTGATCTTTCACATTATCAGAGAGAGAAAATAGAGGCCTAAGATTTACACCACAACAGTTCTAAGAACCTAATGGCATGAGAAAGGGGGTAGTACAGAACAACCAGTGAAGATGCCACCATGATGAACCTCATCTCAAAGCCCTGAGCAGGAACCAGACAAGACGGGTAAACATCACTACGCACAACACACTGGTGACATGGCAAGTGGCCATGAATGCATGACAGTTCTCTGCTCCGAGTGGTGAGCCTGCCTGGCTCTCATCATCACGTCATGAACTACAGCGTCAGCAGGTCTATTCCGGGCTGATGACGGGATTCATGCTGACCGGCGCTCGGTCTTTGGCTGAGGTGAGACAGCCTCGATAGTGACCAGCGCTCGGTCTTTGGCTGTAGAGAGTCAGCCTCCCCAGTGACCAGCGCTCGGTCTTTAGCTGTAGAGAGACAGCCTCGATAGTGACCAGCGCTCGGTCTTTGGCTGTAGAGAGACAGCCTCGATAGTGACCAGCGCTCGGTCTTTGGCTGTAGAGAGTCAGCCTCCCCAGTGACCAGCGCTCGGTCTTTGGCTGTAGAGAGTCAGCCTCCCCAGTGACCAGCGCTGGGTCTTTGGCTGAGGTGAGACAGTCTCCCCAGAGTGGCCCCAGCGCTGGATGCAGACAGGGGCCGCTCTGCCTCCCCTCCCCCATGCAGTAAATACTCCACACAGGTGCACAAGTGGATTGAAGAAAGCCCTTGAGAGACAGTAATCCCCACAACTCCAGCGTGGTGGGACTCTTCAACAGGTCAGATCAGGTCAGGTGGTGGGACAGTGTTACAGGTCAGATCAGATCAGGGGGCGGGACTGGTCAGATCAGGTAGGGGAGGGGTGGGTGGGTGTTGTCCTATTGGCAGTGTTGAGGAGGAGTGAACTACATGTAATTAAACTAGTAGTTTAACCACTGTATGCTCTGCAGTAGCTCGCTGGTAGTTCAGATGCATTCATATTTGCCTAGTTATTCAGTGATTTGTGTAGTTAACTACTGAAACTACAAACGATGTTGTGCCATAAATGACAAGGAATGATTTTTAATATTAATTTCAATTTTACCCTTGCTTCTCTACTGTACTGCGGCCCTGCCCCTTTCTTCTCTCACCCTGACCACTGTGAAGCCAGCGGGCGGTCAGAATTGCCTAGGCAACGCATTCGTCAGGCAGCCGCCAACACACACCACCTGTGATTTTTTTTCTATTGTATAAGTAGCTTGAAGTACTTTTTCTAAGTAGCTCTAGTTAACCAAACTACATTTCTCCCTAGGGGAGCTTTGCTGTAGTTTAGTTAACCAAACTAGATTTCTCCCTAGGGTAGCTTTGCTGTAGTTCAACTTCTTCCAGTTTGAAGTAATTGGTAGCTTGCAAAACTACGCTTTCAAAGTAGCTTCCCCAACACTGCCTGTTGAGGGAGGGGCTGCATTCCCGGGGGGTCGGACAGAGCATCTTCATTCCTGGGGGGTCGGACAGAGCATCTTCATTCCTGGGGGGTCGGACAGAGCAATGGACACCCTTTCTGTCCCTTATTTCATGGCAACATTAAAATGTGCACATCACTACAGGAGAGGAGCATGATCAGATGCTGGATCTTATACACAGGACATCACAGAAAATCTTGACAGAATTATTGTGTGAATTATTCACAGCTAAAGCGATATAAAGCTGATAGCCAATTACCCTCTGACATGCATTTAGAACTTGTCTATAGGGGTCTTAACATTTAGAGTTCCTTTAGAGTTCCTATTGAGAGAATAAAACCTTGAAAACAGATGACAGATCACAGTTCTACATTATGAAATGAAATGAAATGAAAGCCGTTAGAATGTCAGGTGGTCACAGTGAGGGCAGTGAGGTGGCATAGTGTCTGACCAGTGCAGTGAGGGGAGTGAGGTGGCATAGTGTCTGACCAGTGCAGTGAGGGGAGTGAGGTGGCATAGTGTCTGACCAGTGCAGTGAGGGGAGTGAGGTGGCATAGTGTCTGACCAGTGCAGTGAGGGGAGTGAGGTGGCATAGTGTCTGACCAGTGCAGTGAGGGGAGTGAGTGTCTCACCAGTGCAGTGCTGGAACTCCCACTCCTGGTCGGGGCACTGCATGAGGTTCTGGGGCTCCTGGGCGATGACGGCGCGTGAGCGGGCCTGAACGGAGGGGAAGTCCAGACGCTGGCCCTTCACACACACACTCTGACAGGGGCTCCAGTCGGACCACTCCATCAGGTAGCATTCACCTGGCGGCCAGAGCAAAAACAAGACGTTTTTAATGCATATGAAGACAACCTTGATTTGACATACAGTTAACAACATTAGGTGAAATCATTAACTAAATGAGTTACCTCAGTATGAAATCCGGTGTTAAATGATCTGACATGTTGAGCTTTAAAGCTTATTTAGGTTGTGTATGTGTCCTGCATGCCTGTCTGTATGAATAGTGTCCGTGCGTATGTCTATATGTGTGTGTGTGTGAGTGTATGTGTGTGTGTGGATGGGCCTGTACGTGTGTATATGTGTGAGTGTGTGTGTGTGTGTGTGTGTGTGTATGGGCCTGTACGTGTGTATATATGTTTCTGTGTGTGTGTGTGTGTGTGTGTGTGTGTGTGTGTGTGTGTGTGTGTGTGTGAGCCTGTACGTGTGTATGTATGTTTCTGTGTGTACCTGGGCAGGGCAGGGTGCAGGGCTCCAGCAGTACGATGCGCTTATCTCCCTCCACGGCCAGCTCCAATCCCGCACACAAGTCCTCTTCCGCCACACTCCCGTCATCCTGGGGAGATCCATCAGACACCAAGCACGACAGGTTCCTAAACCGCAGGCCCTCTCCACATACCACCTCCTGCAGCATCATACATACACACACACACACACACACACACACACACACGCACACAGACACACAAACACACAAACACACAAACACACGCACACAGACACACACACACACACACACAGACACAGACACACACACACACACACACACACACACACACAGACACACACCCACACACACCCACATCCACACACACACACACACACAGAAAGAAATATCTAGGAATAAATAAAGCACACATCTGCATACATTTCAACAGAGAAAAGAGAGACTGGAACCAAAAAGTATGAGCTCAGAGAGCATGTCAAATAAATGATGAAAGATAGAGCAGCTACAGAGAAGAAAGGGATAAGAGAGAGTGAGCAAGTGTATAAGGGTGCGTCCACACTAGCCCGGGTAAATACAAAAACGCGTATTCGCAATGAAAACGATCTCCGTCCACACTAGCGTTTTCATATCGTTTTCCAAATGTTTGCCGTCCACACTAACACGGGTACATGACAATCGTTGTCATGGTTACACCACTTGCTGCTCTAGTCTTCAGGACTATTTACTGAACACGTGTAGGAGCATTACATGAGCATGGCAGTCACCTACATACAACTTGAGCTATACTACCAAGTGCTTCACTCTACATTGTGCTTAGTGTTAACATACATGGAATGGGTATGCCCTCAATTGTATAACATGGGAATGTGGATGTACAGCATTGTGGATGTTGGGCAAGTGACAGCCAATGATACGGGTCAATATGGACATGTGACCCATCCAGATATAAACGTGTGCGCATTAATACATTCTCTTTAGTTTCTGTTATGGATGAAGTTCCCACAACTGTGTCTTCGAGCAGTTTATACCTCCAGGTTTACTTTTTTCATTGTGTAGGTTATACCAGTAACTGTATGCACGAGTCTCCGTGCAATTAAAATCTGACAACAAGTCATGGGCCCAGAGTTGGCCGAAATGTTTGATATACCCAGAGATAGGCAATATAAAAAGTAAGGTCCACTTGTGCGTGAGCTAGCATAGGAAAGGATGGCTAGCAGGAGCAACAGAAACTGGGCAGATCAAGCAGCAGCCGTTGGTCTCGGCTACTTGTGGCAAATGATTTTGAAAGGACTGCCCGACTGTTTTAAGCCATTTACCATTCACGTTACTCAGAGTGATGAGACTGTCTTTTGCTGCATTTAAAATAAAACTCCGGAGCTACGAGGACACCGAGAAAATGCGTTCTACAGCCACCAATGACAACGTGATGAATGCAGAAATCGTGTGCTTCAATTGTGGACTGTCCACTACTACCTTGGGAAAAGGAGGAATCGTGCCATCTTTCAGGTGCTTGTTAATCTTCGCCAGCATCGTGGACACTACCGGGCCATTTCTACATCAATGAAGCTGTATTTATAGTTATAGTCAGTATTTGTTCTTGCTAGCTAGTATTAGTATTTGTGTGTGCCATCGACAGCTCTTATGCACTGATGTATACCATAGTTTTGTAAATGACTGGTAAGTGCTGCTACTGCAGGCTCAGTGAGTGGCAGGGTGATGTAGCCTACTCAGAACCCAGGTGATTGGTGTTAGCTGTAAATACCTACCTGACCGTTTTTGAGACCGGTTTCACGGGCCAAGCCAAATGAGTTCGCGGTTTTGCACAGCCTGCCTTCGTTGCTGAGGTAGTACAACGTACGTTTTTCAACACCTCCACTGGCTCTCTCATTCGAGTTGTCTGGCCTTCAATATGAGGGCGTAAGATTGCACTCAATCTGTAAAGGCTCCCTCTCGACAACCTGAAACTCTCCACTCCACGGGCAATATTATTCTATTTTGTAAAACATTTATCTTTTATTTTTCTTGCTTATATGTTTCGTGTGCATCAACCACACCAAGTTCATTTCCTGAAAGAATTATGACTCTGATTCTGTACAAAAGTGTTGTCAAATAAAGAAACTGGTTATCATTTACTTATTTTATTGTCAACTCTGAGTTCGTCTTACATACGTGACCTATCTCTGTTCTTTCGCGGCCTCTTCACCTGGCTTCCGAAGTTCGCGTTTCCCTTAACTCTACTACATTGTAAATAACCCCAAAGAAGGATTATTATTTAAGTTAGTTTGTGCCTAATTTGATATGTGCCTAAATTATCATTCATTATTTAAGGAATTTATAGAAGCTTTATGCCACCTTCTTTCTTATAGATACATAGGACTTTTTTTGATAAGGATAAAGGTATCGCAAAATTGTTTATGCCACTGTGTGAGTGTGAACTTGTCTGTACGCTACGGGTCTCGTTAAAGACGGATGCATATGCATACGATTGAGTAATTGTATAGTTTAATGGACCCGTATGAGACTAGCTCTTACAGTGGTGTTTTACCCGTTTATTGAATATACTGTTAGAAAAGGAAGAAAATAAAAAGGGTAATTTCACCAGCAGTAAACGTTTCATTGCCACTACATATACGGGGATCCATTACAACATTCACTAACTATACTAAGTAAATTGTAGAGACAGAGCAGCATATTCATTTGACCTCCCATGTTTATTTTAAAGTTATAGCCTCTGGAGCGCAAAGCTACCCCCAGTGTCATGGCAACCGAACGTCATCGTATCTGAAAAGCTCCGTGGACCCCGTCCCCACTACTACTGGAACGCAGCGTTTTCAGATGTCTCCGGCCAGGGGAGCGTATTCGAAAAGCTCCGTTTTCAGTCTCCGAATACGCCGTATTAGTGTGGACGGTAAATGCAAACGCAGACATATTTATGCGTTTCTACATTTACCCGGGCTAGTGTGGACGCACCCTAAGAGAGTGAAAGAAAGAAAGAAAGAAGAAAGAAAGAAAGAAAGAAAGAAAGAGAGAGAAAGAGAGAAATAATGACAGAGAACACATCTCATAACAAACCAAAAATAAAAACTGTGACAAAAGCAATGAAACACCATGGTGGAACAAATGGGCGACATTTAACTAAACACCCACTCTGTCAGCCCCCCCCCCCCCAACCACCACCACCACCCAGAGTCCTGTTCTGCATTACCTCCACCCTGCACTCTGACCAGGCGCTGTACTGCCATCTGTAGCAGGGTCGCACCGGGCACGGCTTCCACTGCTCCATCTGTGCCGGGCACGGGCGCCCGTCCCCCAGGGAGGCCCGCACCACCGTCCGCTGCCGCCACATCCGCCCTGCAGCGCACACACACACACCAAAGGGCAGAGGTCAGAGGTCACGAAACCTATGACTACTAATACTACTTAGAGACGTGACGTGTTGCCGTGGGAACAAGGGGAAGGATGCTGCAAGGAGTGAGGCATGTGTGGGGAGAGAGAATGAGAGAGGGAGACAGGGAGAGAGAGAGAAAGAGAGAGAAAGAGAGAGAGAGAGGATAAAAGCTACACCACACTCTCCCTCAACCATAAAAAGAGAATGAGGCAAAAGTGGAGAGAGAGAGAGAGAGAGAGAGAATGAGAAAGAGAGGATAACGTTCACTGCTAACATATTAGGTACAAAGCCACCAGCCTTCTCAACTGTTGGGCTTCTGAGCTACGACACCCAGAGTCATTTGGCTCTGGGTGTCGTAGCTCAGAAGCCCAACAGTTGAGATAGAAGCATAGAAGCCTCATATATCTTTCTCTATATACAGTATATCATATATATATATATTACACCCAGAGCCAAATGATTCTCATGACACCACACCATATATATATATTATATATATATATGGTGTGGTGTCATGAGAATCATTTGGCTCTGGGTGTAATATATATATATATGATATACTGTATATAGAGAAAGATATATGAGGCTTCTATGCACAGCAATTACACTAAATGATGCCAGCATGAAATGCATGCTTTGTCCCCAAATTACTTTAAAGTGCTTGTGAGTAGAGAGAAAAGCCTGTTTGTACCAGCTTGTGATTTTCCAAAGCCACATGAAAGGACATGAAAGACACGCAGGCCAGACGCGTGCAGTTTACACCCAGGCCAGAGATGGATATAATCTGCTCCCTCTCTAAGATGCTGAGCACAACTGAGCCAATAACATGGCATGGATACCCAGGGAGATGCCCTACCTTCAGAAAGATGGAGGGAGGGAGGGTGTGGGAGAGAGAGAGAGAGAGAGAGAGAGAGAGAGAGGCCGAGGGAGGTAGATGCATGCTGCCACTTAAGCTCATCTTAGCTCAGCTAACCACAGCAACACGCTCTTATCTGACTTTCCACAAAGGCTTCCCATGCACAGATAGTGCTTACATATGCAGTGCACATTTAAATGGAAAACATCATTGGCAAATCAATTTGGTCCATATGCAGAAGCATGCGCGCACACACACACACACACACACACACACACACACACACACACGCACACAGACACACATACACACACGTACACACACAGACACACACACACGTACACACACAAACACACACACACACACACACACACGCGCACACACACACACAGACACACACACAAACACACATACACACAGACACACGTACACACACAAACACACACACACGTACACACACAAACACGCGCACACACACACACACACGCACACACGCACACACACACACACACATACACATGTATGAATATAAATCCCCCGTCAGTGTTTTTTTCCAGGGTTCCTGGTTTATCGCTCATGCTCAGAATCAAAAAACAAATAAAACTGCACCTCTTTCCCTTTTTCATCTCTGCTCATCCTCTCGATGCTTCCTCACTTTGTCTGCCTCTCTCTTTCTCTCTCTCTCTCTGAGTCATCCTGTTTTCCTCATTTTCTCTCTCTCAGTCTCTTCCCCTCTCTCTCTCCCTCCCTCTTCCCCTCTCTCTCTCTCTATCTCCAAAGTGCACAGCAGTTAGCCTGTCAGTCATTTGCTGTGGCTCGGGGCATTTGTATTCATTAAGCACTTCCTGTTATTCAGGAAAGAGGCCTTGATGGTTGGAATGAGCACACCCCAGACCTGATTAATGAGATTTGCCTGCTACTTGAACACATCCATACAAAACAGATGCCACTTGTTTTGTTTTGTTGGGTTTTTTTTGGTTGCAGAGATCAGGCACCTCACTCTGCACAAAGGCATAACTGTATTAGCTTTATTTCAGTACATGGGGAGATTTACCGAATGAATAACTCTCACTCGAGATTTAGAGAAGAGCTTTTGTTCGTCCTGATTGGGCAAGGTCAAGTTGACATTTCAATTGCAGTTTGAGCTGTTGTTTACCACACAACCCCAAAGTACAGACTGACAAAAACACCTCTTCTCTAATCTCTGTCTCCCTCGGTCTCTCTGTGTATGTGCATATTCTTAGAAGTGTCTGTAAACTTACAAAGTTATATGAGAATGTAAGTATGTATGCACACCATACAAATTATAGAATTTACTAATTATATTTATATACACATCTATACACATATACACATACACACACACACACACACACACACACATATATATATATATATATATACACTATACATCTATATTCCATTCTCACCTTCCAGTCCGCAGTTGTGGGAGCACTCGGACCAGGCCGACCAATCGGAGAGCTGGCAGTTGACGGGGCACTCCACCGTGCAGGACGTGTTCATCTGCCACTTCTTCTCCAGGCCCAGCTGCAGGAGCGGTCAGCAGTGAGGGGCGAGACCAGGGGCGAGACCAGGGGCGAGATCAGGGGCGCGTCAGTCAACCGCACATAATCTCATTGCTCCGTTCATGCATTTACCCACGCAATCATCCATCCTTCTGTCCAGCCACTCTACCACTCGTCGTCCACCACAAATATTCTTCCATCGTTCCTCATGTCCATCTTTTCACCCATCTATCTGACCACTTTTTCGGTTCATCCATCCCTGAACTGTTCAACCTACACCACAGCGCTCGCTATCCATCCCCTTGCTTCAGTCAATCCATCCATTTCTTAACCTCTCTTTCTATCTCTCATTGATCTAGTCATTAATCCTCGCTTCCTTGCACCCATCTATCCATCCATTTTTTTATTGGTCCCAGGACTCAACTAGTCTATCCATCTGCGCATTCACTAATTGACACGTTCTTCCATCCATCTTGTAGCCGGTTATTAAGCCTTTGTGGCCTAGCCTTTGTAAACTCTCCTAATGACAAAAGCTAAAAAGGTCTTGAGAAGTCAATGCAAAATCAATATCACAGTGAGTGTAACTATCTACCGATAAAAGAACACAATGTGCATTTGATCAGCCTGTCTGTGGCAGCAATAAGAAGCAGCACACACAGGATCTGCATCACCAGATAAAGTGGTGAAACGCCAAAATCATGTCAGTCTGCCCGTGGCAGATCAAACAGCAACAGCGTTCATCCCAACAGCCACTGTCAAGTAAATACACTCTTTGTCACATTATGTTACATGTGACCAGCATGTCACATTCCCTTTAGTCAAATGAGATTAGATACTGAGATCAAATCAAATACTTTCAACTGGTCAATTTAATGAGAGCATTACACTAATCTTTTACAATATATTTAACAATGTATTTGACCATGAAGGGGAGATGACTTGCGTGCCACAGATACAATGTAGCAGAAATGTAGAGCAATGTGATGCTTATCAAACTTTAACACAGAGCCTGGTAGCAGATGGAGCCGAGCCGCAAAAAGTCTTCGCCCTTTTGTGGAGAGAAGTAGCATGAACTCGAATGAGGCAGACAGGAAATTAGGTTAGGGGGTTAATATGCAGCGGAGCTGATTTCCTTCCTGCTTCTCTGCGTGTTTTTTTTTTTATATCACAGCCCAAGGGGTCCAATTAAAGTGACCCTGAGCTGACCGCATTTGACTGATCTTTCACCAGCTCGCGTTCAGCGCTCACATTACCACTGCCTGCTGTGTGAATGTGTGTGTGTGTGTGTATGAATATTTGAGTGTGTGTGTGTGAGTGTGTTTAAACGTACGTGCTTCTGTATGTGAGTGTGCATACCCTTGACTGTGTGTGTGTGTGTATGTGTGTGTGTACAAGTATGAGTGTGTGTGTGTGTTTGTAAAATAACCTTAATTTTACGTAGCTGCTAATTGCATTCAGCCGGGGCAAGAATCTGTGTGAATCTGTGTTCAGAGCAGGTCTATAATGATCACAAAATGCTGCTAACACCCTCTCAAAGAAATAGCTTGGTGGAGGAAAGGCTTCGCTGGATGCTAATGCTCCATTGCACTCCACCAGGAGTTCAGCTCAACCCTCTCGTCTTCACTCCAGTCTCTGCTTGTAGCGTCTGTCTGGAGAGGCCACCTTTCCACCTCTACGTCTCTCCAATTCATCTCATCCAGGTCAAGGGGGAGAGCCTTGAAGTCCTGTCTCTGCCTCTGTCTACGACAAGCATCCCTCCACTCCCATATAAACATCAATGCAAGGTCAAGAAGAGCTCGAGCACCGACCAGCAGAGACACCGCAAGCATCACTAGCTCGGGAGTTCAAGCCACAGAATAATGAGATCTTCATCTCGGCCCCTTTTACCCAGCATTTGCTAACACACTCGTTTGTGTCAGTCAACCCTCCTTTACTGCCCTCGTTTTGATGAAATCTGGTCAGATTCAGTGAGCATGAAGGTCAGCATCGCATTAACGTCCTGAGCAAATAGTGCTATGTTCTATGGTGCAGTAGTCTACTGTGGAGGGAGATGCTGAGGCTGGATGAGGGCAGAGGAGTGATTGTGAAAGAGCAACTTATTAGAGATTTCGCACTCAGAAGACAAGAGGCCAAATGTGCGTATCTACGGATTCTTTATCGAAAGGCTCTAAGCTTTCAACAGAAAATGCTGGATGATGGATGATCTTGCAGTATGGATGGTGCGTTCATGTTTTTAAAAGTAATTCGGTGACTCCCACCTTTGTTTTGTTTGGTTGACCAATTAGATCTAACCCCACTCTACGACTTTTACTCAATCAGAGCGTATTACCTGTTTGGCACCAGGCCCATTTACTGGGATGCTTGTGGCAGAATCAACCCCCCTTATTTACAGTCTATCTCTCGACCTGTTTAAATAACGCCATTCATATCCCATAAGTTCATCCATGTTCACCAACTATACAAATATTCCTACAAGACTTCACTCACCTCCTCACAGATCTTCAGGTCCACAGACTTGCCATCACTGCGGACGCAGTCCAGCATTCTGGTCTTGAGCCCCACGCCACACACAGCGTTAGGGCTTAGCTGGCAGGTGCTCCAGTCTGAAAGAATACATTCGCGTGCACACACACACACACACATCCGAACAGGCACACACGGAAGCACACACACGCACGGAAGCACTCACACGCACGCAAGCACGCACTCACACGCATGCACGCACACACAAACACACACACACACGCAGACACACACACACACATTTGCTTATCAATCATGGCTTGATGGCATAATCCAAAAATCAATCCTATCCAACAGCACCTAAAAACTGCACAACCCCAAATACCCTAAACACCCAGCTCCTATTTAACCACCCCTCTAACTCACCAACCTTAACCAGAAAGGCTTGAGTGGTGAGAAGTGACTGCTTTTTTTGTGTAGGGTGTTGGTCGCAGTGAACAGCCTGCCGAGGGCTACTTGAGCTGACGTGCGGCAAAGAGACACACGAGGCCAAGCCCAGGCAACAGTCTGGGGCCACATCACACTGCACTGGAGCGCAGCATCTCCTTTAAGTGCCAGACTGGGACAGCGATATTATTTATCTGCCTAGAGGGCCTTTTGACAAAGTCGAGCGACTGCTTTGAGAGCGCGATGGCAGCAAGAAAGACTCAGACCCATCATGGAGTTTCATGCTCCCACAGGGAGGGATAGATGGAGAGAGAGAGAGGGAGGAGAGAGAGAGAGAGAGGAAGAGAGAGAGAGAGGGAGGGATAGATGAAGAGAGAGAGAGAGAGAGAGAGAGCGGAGGAGCCAAACATTAAAAATACTTTTTTTTTTCTACCATATAACAATGTCTACAAGCGCATAAAGTCTGTGTGTGCATGTGTGTGTGTGTGTGTGTGTGTGTGTGTGTGAGAGAGTGTGCGTTTGCGTGTGTGTGTGTGAGAGTGTGCGTTTGCATGTATGTGTGAGAGTGTGCTTTTGCGTGTGTGTGCGTTTGTGTGTGTGTGTGTGTGTGTGTGTGTGTGTGAGAGTGTGCGTTTGCGTGTGTGTGTGAGAGTGTGCGTTTGTGTGTGTGTGTGTGTGTGTGTGTGTGTGTGTGTGTGCGGTCTGAAAGGCTGGAACGCTTTGGGATGCACACTGCTGGAAGAGGCCGAGGATGAAAAGTAACGAGTGCCGAGAGCTCTCTGTGAAGTTGCTGAGGACACAATCTCCTGCAAGTCCCGGGTCAATTACGGATGAAAAGTAACTTCCTGTGAGTACTTTGCAAGTAGATTTGTGTGCCGAAGAAAACACAATTTAGCAGGCCAGTCAACACACTGAGAGCGCTTCCATGAATGTCTGATTGGACAGCAGATGGAGGGGGCCAGCGTGCACGAGGACTAGAGTTATTTGAGGGGAAAAGGCAATAAATTGCACTTAAAGGTTGTGCCCCTTCCAGTTCAAGTCTGGTTCTCTCAAATACTGTCTGTGTCTACATGTGTCTGTCTGTGTGTGAATGTGTGTGTGTGTGTGTGTGTGTCTGTGTCTATGTGTGTGTGTGTGTGTGTGTGTGTCGAATGGAATGGATTTATACAGCCACCAGGATAAGTCACCCATTGCGTATGCTAAATAACGACGACCTGACCGTTCGAACAATGGCCCGGGGCTCATTGCTGCTGGACCTAAGCAAACGTAAGATCCCCCTTGCCCCTCATGGAGAACCAAGTTTCCTGGGCTTCAGAAAGAAACCCAGTGGGAAACTGGACACCAGGGCCAAAGGATTTGGAGTGCGCTCAGATTGGCCTGATTTGAATGATCTGTGTAGCAGCAATAACATACAGCTAAATTGGATACACACAAGCGGAGAACAGGTAAACGTCAGCGAGGAGCTAATTATGGACTTAAATGTGCATGCTGAAGCGACTCTACACCATGACGAATCCAGCAAAAAGCTGAACAGCCGGACATGCAGGTATGAAATCCTACAACACTTTTACTCACAACAGCGCAATTACTGGGTAAACCTGCGCCTCCAGGGTAAACTTGCATGCCTACAGTGCGCGGACCCGGCAGTGTCACATTCGGCGCTACATAATCCAGCTGTTAACGCAGGCATTCTAAAATTTGTCATCAAAGCTAGGCTGCAAGCACTCCCCACTCAATACAATCTTTCTACATGGTTTCCAAAACGTCATGACCCATTCTGCTTGTTGCATAACGACAAACATTTGGAATCAACAGCGCACATAATGAACGGATGCCCCGCATTTAAAGGACTATACATTGCCCGTCACGATCGCATTGTTGACATTACAGCGAACGAATTACGCAAAGCATATGGACAAAGCGCAATACACACAAACAAAAAAGTACAATTGAACTGGTTCACACACTTGAATGACAACTCCTTAGAAAGTGTTCTTAAAGACTCTCCAAATACTCCTGACATTGTTGTTGTTGATGATCTTTTAAAAACCATTGTGATTCTGGAAGTGGGTTGTTGCTTTGACATGTATATGGACCTGTGTTTCTCTGAAATTTTTTTAAAATATCAGCCATTAACTCATGCTCTGACAGTAGGTGGTTATTGTACAAAACTAGTTGTACTCATTTATGGTAGCCTTGGACATGTTCATAGACTCTGTGTTGGAGGATTGCAAATTGCTGGACTTAATAAGAAGAACTCTAAGCAAATAGCCAAATACTGCTCTGTGTCAGCAATCATAGGCAGTCTGCATATATGGAGAAGGCGCTGCCATCTCTACCCCTGATATGACTATGTATTCATCTACTGATTCACTTGGCTGTTAATACTTGCACAGTGTTTGTGTTGTTGTGTGAGACATAATAGGCTCTTTATTAATATTTGGATGCTGTGGTGTTGTAATCAGTATTGGTCATTCCAAATAAATTAATCAAATGTGTGTGTGTGTGTGTGTGTGTCTGTGTGTGTGTGTGTGTGTGTGTTTTGAACACATATATCCCTTTTATCACCACCTGTTTTTGCCATGTCATGGCAACCAAAGCCTCAAAATCATCTCATTTGCTCCAACCTACAACCTCCAGATTATTTTAGAGCATCCAGGCAAACTCTTCTAGAACATCCAGGCAGACTCTTCTAGAGCATCAAGGCAGACTGTTCTAGAACATCCAGGCAGACACTTCTAGAACATCCAGGCAGACTCTTCTCAAGATTCAGAGAGCTCAAACCTGCACTACTGGTCCAGCTTAAAACTAAACGGAAAGATGGCAAAGCTGGCCTTTGCTTCCCACTCAATATCACACACCATCTACAGTAATGCCACTCGGTATCACACACCATCTACAGTAATGCCACTCGGTATCACACACCATCTACAGTAATGCCACTCCGTATCACACACCATCTACAGTAATGCCACCATCAGTGAGGAGATCCTTACCACCTGTGTAACAGCTCGCCTGCAGGTTTTCCCAACTAAATACAATTTAGCACTGTGGTTTCCCTCCAGCCATTCACCCTTATGTATGCTGCATGACCCTCCTCAACATCTGGAGTCAGTAGCCCATGTCATGACCTGCTATAGCTCTCTTAAAGGGCTGTATATTGCCAGACATGACAGACTTGTGAACCTGATAGCTGCACAGATCCCACGCACAGAGGATGAGTAGATGCATATACATACTACTGTCCAATCTGAAGGGTTTAATTCTTCAGCACACACCTTCTCTGGCATTGCAAACACACCGGACAACACTATTCACTATTTATCAGAATGACATAAAAGTTTAAATGTTTGACATATCATGTGCCTTCAATCTGTTTTTGGAAGAGTCATACTGTGCAAAAAATCTAAAATATCAATCTTTGATTACTGCCATTGAGACTCTAGAATACAAATGTCAGTTGACTGTCCTAGGGTTTGGCAGCTTAGGTCACGTTCACAGGCTGGTGGTACGTGGACTTTGCATTGGGGGGCTGCATAAAAACAAAGGCCAAACTGCTCAACATCAGCAATAATTTTGTGCTGTTTCCTCTACCATTGGACTGTAAAACCCATAATGCACTGTGTCTTTGTGTGTGAGTGTGTGTGTGTGTGTGTGTGTGTGTGTGTGTGTGTGTGTGTGTGTGTGTGTGTGTGTTGTGATGTTTCCTCTACCCTTGAACTGTAAAACCCATAATGGACTGTTGAACTGCTTACATTTGTTTGGGCTATTCAGAAAATGTGATTCCTGATGAAACCATATATCTAGTATATATAGTATGTTTGCAGGGTGCATAAGAATGCCCTACTCACCTGTGACATTGTATGTGTAATGGAAGCAGTTCTTGTTGAGGAGGCAGACCTCCGTCTCCAGGCTGTCTGGACACTCCTTCCCCCTGCCGGGCTGCCTGATGGCGTACGCTGTCCGAATCCTGTCCATCCTCCCGTCACAGGGCTGCAACACAGGCAGAGAAGCCACTGCATCACACGCACATCAGAGGGCTTGCCTTCACACACCAACACACACACACACACACTTGCTTTCACACACACACACACACACACACACACACACACACACACACACACACACACACACACACACACACACACACACACACACACACAAAAACACACACACACACACTTGCTTTCACACACACACACAAACACACACTTGCTTTCACACACACATACATACACACACTTTCCTTCACACAGATACAAATACACACTCACACTCACACACACACACACTTGCTTTCACACACATACATACACACACTTGCCTTCACAACACATACACACTCACATACACACACACATGCTCTCAACTGCTGACGTCAATCGGCAGAACCACAGGGGGGAAAATAACGTTGAGCGCAGCGAGCGATAAGAAGGAGAGATAATGTGCAGAGAGATCACAGGCTCCCTCCCTTGGTGGAGCGTCTCTGCTTCATGTATGCTGGAGTCGTGCTGCAGTCGTGCCGGAGTCATGCCGGAGTCATGCCGGAGTCGTGCCGGAGTCATGCCGGAGTCGTGCCGGAGTCGTAATGGAGTCGTAATGGAGTCGTGCTGGAGTCGTGCTGGAGTCGTGCGTCAGGACTAACTCCGTTTCTTTACTGTGTTTCCCCGGCTTCTCTGAGACCCCAAAGACTTGCTGCCTATTGGGCCTTGTGTATTCCCTTTCATAAAACACCCCACTACCCTCCGCCACCCCCAGCTCCACCCCCAGCCCAAAATGACAAGAGGTCTTAAATGAGAGCGAGCATCTTGGCAGCATCAAACACACACACACACACACACACACAAAACACACACACACCGCTGGATGGGAGAAGCAGCCCAGCAGGCTCTCTAAGGAGTCTTATGTTTGACTTTACATACAGTACGCACTGGCCGCAGCGTGGCAAGGGAGCACTGTGGTTTTAAATTACTAACTCTCTCTCTCTCTCTTTCTCTCTATCTCTCTCTCCATCTCATTCTCTTCTTCTTCCACGTTCACTATTCCTCCGTTCCTCTCCCTTCCCTTAGCCACACTCCACATTTTCCCCTTCCGCTCTTCCTCCCTCCTCCTTCTTCCATCCCTCACCTTCTCCCTTCTTCTTCCCTCTTTTCTCTCCCCCGTTCTCCGTCCCCTCCATCTCCTCTTCATCTCCTCCATCACTCCCACCCATCATGAATAACACATCGGAGAGCCCTGCAGGTGCGACTGCAGCTTCACGGTGGGGTTTAAATTGGTGGGGAAGTCAGCGTGTCAGCCCCCTCAAAGTGAATAGTGTGTGATTAATAATGACTCGTGCTGGAGGGCAAAGCTAGACAGAGAGAAACGAAAGAGAGAAAGAAAAAGAGAAAGAGAAAGAGAAAGGGAGAGAGAGAAGAGAGAAGAGAGAGAGAGAGAGAGAGAGAGGAGGTGAAGTCACAGTGCCCTGAAATATCTTTTCTTGTTTTTCTTGGCGGTGTTAAGTCAACTGCGGTTTACGCTCCCTTATTGTCCTGGTGTGTGTGTGTGTGTGGGGGGGGGGCTGTCGTGTTGAGGGGGAAAGCGCCTGCCCAGTCTGACATCTGTTTTCATATTCACTCCACCCCCCCCCCCCCCCCCCTACCCCCCAATTCTTTTCTGTCCCTGCTTAGCAAATAGCAGCGCTGACAGACAAAAAAAGAACAGAATTGCTCTTGATTAGCCACTTGTGTTCCCAAAAATATCACATGATGAAAGGGACTGCCTAAATTCTGGAAATGTTCATAATTAAGATCAAGATGAACTATTTATATTTCCTGGCGAGACTGCAATCCTATTTTTTGTTGCAATGGACTTCACATACACACTTGCATACACAAAACGAGCTCTTTGAATTAGGGGTCAGGTGGCAGCAGGTGCATCTTCAGTCAGCGAGACAAGCATGTGTCAGTAAAACAAAACTAAGACACACTTATAGAGATTACATCAAAGGCAAGAGCCTAAATGAACAAAGTATTTGGAGGACGTGAGGATCTAACAAAAAAAAAACTCTGATATTCACTGCATTCACTCAAGGCTTCAGTTTTTAAAGACAAAGACTAACAATCTGAAAACAGAACAGCTTTGTTTAAAAATATTTACAAAATAAGCCAGAGAAGAACGCCTCTGAGGTTAGGCCTTAGGGAGTTACCTGTTCCTTTAACTGGGCGAGGTGTATGGTAGGAAAGGGAACGCTGTGGACTAACACATACAACCTCACACATAGAAGAAGAATTACTGTAGAATGAACTGCTATAATTATGAGTGAGCTGACACCAGGTGAAAGTCAACTAGACTAGAAAAAATGTACTAAACTCAAAAGTAACCAACTAAGGAGATGATAACACCGGACATTAATGTAATATTCACCCAAAGCTTCCGTTTCTCAGGACAAACAACAAGGATACAATTTCTTCTATGAAAATAAAGTCCTGTTTGAAAACTAAACCTTACAAGTGTGAGATAAAAGCTCCTGAGGTGGTCTGACGTAACTTAGATCTCAGTGAGTTACCGGTCCCCCCTTTTAACCAGGTAATGCATTTCACAGGTGAGGCCACGCCAGCCTGTTGCCCCCTTACCATGTTGCAGGGGCTCCAGGGAGTCCAGTCGGACAGGACGCAGTCCTCTGGGCAGGGCAGCCGGCCCTCCCTCGTGCCCAGGGGCATCTCCTCCGGGTCACACAGGTAGTCCTCTACCGGGTCAGAAGGCCCATCCACCGTGTTCAGCATACACCTGACGGAGAGGCGGGAGAGGATGGACTCAGACATACACCTGACGGAGCGGTGGGAGTCAGAGTCAGACCAGACTACAAACAAATCTCAGTCTTAACTCCACTCTGCCGTTATACACCAACAATTTAAAAAATGCAACAGAATGTCTATCAATATTTAAGCACTGGCAGGCCGAATATTCTTCCTTTAAAGTGCATCTGTGTCATCCGTCCTCCTCTGAGGCAGTTACTCTGTCATGCAGCCTGTGAGGGTCCATTTCCTACAGGGTGTTGAGGCAGTGGTAGTCCCTGTGGTTGTGGAAGTGTTGACTCTGTACCTGACTTTCCTGGTCTGGACTCCCTCTCCACAGTTCTCCTTCAGGTCCACATTGCTGACCTTCCACACGCTCCAGGGCTCGGCCACCCAGGTGTACTGACTGCAGTCGCTCACACAAGGGACCACCTCATAGACCTGCAGCCAGCCGTGCGCGCGCCACACACACACACACACACACACACACACACACACACACACACACAAACATGAAAACACATACACATACACAAACACACACATAGACATGCACACACACAGACACACACACATACACTCACGCACACACAGACACACGTACACACATACACAAACACACGTATACACACATCAATGAACAGATGTAGACATACATGCACAAACAGAAAACACACATTCATATACAGTCACATCCACACATGTATACACACACACACACGCACGCACGCACGCACGCACGCACGCACACACGTATGCACGCATGCACACAAATCATAACAGAGAGCACTCTTCATAGTGAGCAAATAATGACAGAAATTTCCAGACAGCGCAATGGCAATTTACAAAATCAGTTGCTTATCAGCAGATTATCTCCTGATAGCTTAATCAAGCGCTGTGCCTGTGAAGTGCTTCACTGTGAAAACGACAGGCTCTTACCTGGGCCTAGGAGTAGGAAGCAGCCATAACAGACATGGAACAGGGACGGACACAAAGACAGAAAGAAACAAACAGTGAGTAAGACAGCAAATAAATCAGACATATTTTCTGGCTGGTTTTTGAGCCCGGCTGCTTAGTTGTACACAACACCCAGTACAAAGTCCAAAGTGATCATGGTACCTTAGCAACAGCTAAACTGGCAAGGGTCCACTCTGAAGTGTCTAAAGCTCTAAAGCACCTGGTCACATCGACTGCTTAGAGCATGAGAGTTTCCTGATTAAATAAATATTTCAAAGCGCACAGACCAACATGACCTCAATCTCCAGTGACACTAATCTGTTTATAAATAGAGTGGGTGTAGAGTTACAACGAGAGAGAGAGAGAAAGAGAGAGTATCAGTTTTTTAAGCAAATGAAGACCATTTTTTAAGCAAATAAAAACTCCCAGAAATGATCCTGAGGCTGGAGCTTTTTTGGGTCTGGCTGGTCCCTATTTATAACATCCCAGTGGTCCTGCCCTGTGGCAGGCAGGTGGGTGGGGGGCGGGAGGAGATGAGAAACATTCCAGAACAATCTACGGTCCGTCCCCTGGGACTCGCTGAGGTGTTCACTCTCATCTCTCCACAGAAATGTAGTCAATCCCTCATCGCTGAGGGATAATTACCAGGGACACGCCGCATGGAGGGAACAAAAAGAACCGGGGAAAATTGCTCCATTTATGGATGAGTTACACTTCAAAGTGCAATTTGGGCATCAAATAGAGCTTAATGGGAGCTGAAAAATACATGTCTGAGCGATATCAAAAGTGTCTGGTGGTGTTGCATTGGGCGGTGATGAGAAGGGGTGTGTTTATTTTTTTCCAGTGCGCACACCTGGTTGATGTGGTCCAGTTTGGGACATGGCCGTCCGCCGTTGTAGGGCTTCTCACGCAGCCACTTGGAGCGAACTTTGACCCCGCTGCCGCACGACTTGCTGCAGCGTGACCAGTTGGACCACTCGCTCAATTTGCAGTCAGACGGACAGGGGATGATACAGGCCTCCTCAATGTAGCCTACGTGAAAAGATAAGAGATAGACAGTTACACACACACACACACACACACAGATATGTACGCACACAAAGACATGTACACACATACACATACACACACACACACACACACACACACACACACACACACACACACATATATGTACACACAAAGAATTGTACACAAATACACACACACACAGATATGTACACACACAAACATGCACACACAAAGACATGTACACACACACACACACACACACACACACACATTTCAGTGAGATGTTCAAGGCCCAGAACACTGTTTACACCAAAACGCGTGTCATTTCTTCACACTTAAAGGAACTACCAGACGCCTTTGGAGATACAGCAGTCTCCCATCAGGCTGAAGTGAAATCTCGTGTTCAAACCCAAACACACCCAAAGCTTTCTGGGTCATCACAGAGAGAAAGAAAGGGGCTGAATTTCTCGCCTCTGTAGAACACCAGGCTGCTGCCGTTTAAAATGCCAAATAAAGTTTGTCACAACTTAAAGTTGGCTTGAAGGGTAAAATGAGGTCGTACAGATGCTTTTTTGCAGTATGCAGATTCTAATGGTTTTTTTTTCCAGAAAGCTTGGCAAACCATCTGAAGCCTAGCTGATGTCATTTTAATGCTGAAGCATATGCCTGTTGGTTGGCGCGAGCCCTCACAACACACACGCACAATTTTCAGACGTATCTCGCATTAAAGGGGTGGTCGCGCACCGGCACGAGACACGTCCCCCTGACAAGCAACAGTAACTGAAAAATTCGGAGCCATTAAGTACCCAGCTCTGGTGTGATGGAAGAGAGAGCCAGCCAGCCGGCCAGCACGGCTCCCTAGTTCAGCACGTCTCCCTGCTTCAGCCCCTGACGGTGTGTTAGTGTGTGGGGCCTGTCTCCCTGCTTCAGCTGCTGATGGTGTGTTAGTGTGTGGGGCCTGTCTCCCTGCTTCAGCCCCTGACGGGCCAGCCTCCCCAGTCTCCATGATGAATGTGGCCCAGGCGACAGCATGGCAGCACAGCGGAGAGGGAAGTCACTGGCAATCATGCCAGATACCCCCTTCCAGCACAGCTGGGAGGAGGAGGAGTGAGTCTGTATGTGTGTGTGTGTGTGTGTGTGTGTGTGTGTGTGTGTATGTGTGTGTGTATGTGTGTGTGTGTGTGTGTGTTTGTGTGTGTGTGTGTGGGGGGGGGGGGGTTCTCTGTGGTGCCCTCTCATTCCTCCCAGCCAGGGTCAATCTAACAAGGCACCCCCCGACCAGTCACCCCCTCCGGCGCACACCCCCCCTATGCACACCACAGCCGGCACGACAGGCACCCCCGCTGTCTGCATAGAGAGACAGAGGGCCCCAGTGCTTCCTGACGGCCCTGCTGTGTGCATGCCTCACAGTGGAGGCCGACACTGTCCACTTACTCACACACACACACACGTGCGCGCGTGCACACACAGACACACACACAATGCATACGCATACACACACACACACACACGTGCTCGCCCTTGCAGTGAGGGTCCTAGGCCCCTACCCCTCTCAAAACCGCTCTCCATCCATCAGCTCCCTGCAGCCAGAGCCAACTGTTCCCATCTCATCATCTACACCACATAAACCCTCTCTCTCTATCTCAAACACACACACACACACACACACAAACACAGAATCAAACACACGCCGCCCCATGCTTGTGAAGTTCCCAGGCCTTTGCAAACAGGGCAGCTGTGCGTGTCCCGGAACCCCCTCTTCCCCACCCCACCACCCCGACCCCAACCCCCCCAGCCTCCACTGCCTGTGCCCACCCCTCTGCTGGCGCATTTCCCCACACTGACCCCATTACTTCAACACCACCCACCTCCTGTCAAAGCAGAGCAGCACCCACCCCGGGCGCCTCCACGCGGAGACGGAGCGCAAAGGGTGGGGGCAGGGATGAGGGCGTGGGGGTTAACATGGGGGTGGCAGACACAGCGGAGTGAGTAATTCATGGTCACGTGCCCAACCCCCCCACACACACACACACACACACAATGGCAGGCTTCTGTCTGTCTCACGGTCTGTTTGTCTGTTTTTCTGTCTTTCGGTCTGTCTGCCCGTCTCTCTCTCTGTCTCAGCTTTAGTGAGAAAGTCTCAGCTTTAATGAGACGTAATCACTGGACACTCACTGCCTTATCGAGTGAGTCCCTCCAGGGCCCTAGCAATCAATATTAGCATTAATGACTTCTCTTAATGATTCATGATATTTAAAGGAACCCTAATGGCTGTGAGGTGATTAAACGTGACTTTGGCGTGTAACAGTGTTTTACTCAGTTTGTCAAACAAAGTGCTCTCTCTATCCCTCTCTCTCTCTCTCTCTCTCTCTCTCTCTCTCTCTCTCTCTCTGACATCCTACATGCTCACAACATCTCCTTCATCCTCCACTCCCTTTCAGATAGCCAGAGGAATGAAAAAAGAGCAAAAGAGAAAAAAGAAAAGAAAGAACAAAAAAAAAAAAAAACTGAAAGCAAACATCGAAGACAATGAAATGCAAAGGAGGCTTTCCAAGCCCTCAAAGCCAGCTTTGGCACATCTATCCAAGGAGCTCGGACCGCATTCTTCCCCAAAGAAAAGCCAAGAAGAAAAGAGATGAGATAGAGGTGCGTTTTACATACGCTCAGAGCGATGCAGGCCTGTTATGTTTACCCCGTCCGCCTTGATGTCAGTGGTGGAGGGGGGGGCGGGGGGGGGGGGGAGATAAGAGCATTGGCTGGTTTCTACTGTAGCCTCAGGCAATGTGTCAGACAGGGCTCCCTATTAAGATGAACTATTGAGATTAACCCAGACGATGGACGAGGAAGACAGGGACAGAGAGAGAGCCACAAAGAGCGAGAGAGGGAGGAAAAGAGAGCGGAGATAGAGCGTGAGGGAGGGAGGGGAGAAGAGAAAGAGGAGATAGAGAAAGAGAGAGAGGAGATAGAGGGAGAGAGAGAGGAGGAGAACAGAAAATGAAAGTGATTGCATGGCAGGAGGAGGGAGAGGAGAGGAGATGAGGGACAGAGAGGGGCAGATATAGTGTGTGTAGGAGAGATGGGTGGAAGAGAGGGAGGAGTTGAGGGAAAGCTAGCGAACATGAGAGGGATGAGAGCGCAGGAGAGCGACAGGAAAACCTGTGAGTTGAGAAGGAAGCAGAGGAAAGAAGGAGAGGGGGATTATGAGAAGGAGAGGAGGGAGAGGAGGGAGAGGAGGGAGGGGGAAAAAGACCAGCGAGGGGAATGCAGCTGATGACATGCTAACAGTGACACACAGCCAAGCCCTGCTCCTCAACAGCCACCCAGCGCTAACCTGACTCACACAGCCTATGCAGCAGGGCACCCAGGCATTCAGCTCTCAGCACTCAGTGATGCTCGTCTCAGAAGATGACATGTATGTGCCTAAAACACCATCCTCAACTAGCTAATTCTGTAACTTACCTCAGAAAAAATAGCAATACGACAATGGAACAGCACAAACAACATGAATATTTTAGAGATTATGACTTGTCGTTGCACTTCAAAGAAAGGAAAGCTCTACTGAAAAAACACCTGGTGTTCCGAGGAAATGTTCATATGGCAAGACTTTCTGAAGAGCAAATCATAAACAACAGAGAGATAATTAACCTACAGTAGAAAGTGTTTTAACCTGGACGTGCTTCACAAACGTGAACACTTTAAGAGGCAAGTACACACACTTTAAGAGGCAAGTACACACACATTAAGAGAGCAAACATACACTATTCACTGCTGTCTCAAGCTCTCTCCTCATCTCCTAGCATCGTTTAGTACACACACATAAAACATGCAGACATAACTGTGTGATTCAAAGCATTTAGCCGTGATTAACGTCACATTCCATTAGACCAGGGTCTTGTGCTTAATGTTAAAGGGATTTGAGGGGTACGAGATCAGCCCCCGTTGGGACCGGGTGGGGGGTGTAGGGGGAGGGGTGGGCGAAATACAGCAAGTTCCCTTGTGAAGCTCAAGCTCAACAGGAGATTAGGACGAAAGGGTGAAGTGAAAGAGAGTGAGAGAGAGAGAAAGAGAGTGACAGAGAGAGAGAAAGAGAGAGAGAGAGAAACAGAGAGAGAGAGAGAGAGAAACAGAGCGAGAGAGAAAGAGAGGAACAGAGCAGCTAAGTGAGGGATGGAGCAAAATGTAGACATATAATGAATGATAGAGTAAATGAGAATGATGGATACAGTAGCAAAGTGATGGAGAGAAAGATGGAGAGAGAGAGAAAGACAAGAGATTGACAAAAAGACAAAAGACAAAAGCATGTACAAAGAGACTCGGAGAATGACAAAGAGCAAGAGAGAGAGTGACACACAGAGGGAGATGAATACAGAGAGATGAAGAGAGACCCACCGTGGCTGTTGCAGCGTGACGTCTCCACGAGCCGGTTGTTCTGGTCGTAGCACGCCATGGCCTGGTAGCGGTAGCCCTGCCCGCACTCCCGAACCTCGGCCGCGGCTGTCTTGGCACCCGGCACGCCCTCCGGACGGACCTCGGGCAGGATGCAGTCGGACCAGTTCCCCACTGGCTGGGCATTGTACTTGTCACACGGGCAGTACTGGGTCTCGCTCAGCGGGAACTGCTGGCTGTTCTTACACTTGTCTCTCTTCTTGCTTTTGCCTGATGATGCAAGAGGCAGAAAACCAAGGGGTAATTGGGGACAGTAACAAAGACTGGGTCGTGACATTTCGTTTTTGTCTTTTCTTGAGTTTATCATCACTACTTCTGCTAAAAGAAGCATCTAAACAGTCAAGATTAAACACGGAAGACGACAGTGAAGATGGAGGCGAAAAACGTTGGAATCATTGGAACACATAAACATTTAGGTCTCGGTCTTAGCTTGAGTACTGTTCAATTCACACCGTAAATAAACACCTGCAGACCATGAGCTGAGAGTACCATCCTGAAGCTCGTTCGCTAATGCAATGGGCATTGTGCTATTTGCAGGCCAGGCAGAGATAGGCACCAAGACAATGAATCAAGCAATCAATATCAATCAATTTGATCAATATCGTGAGGATGCTACAGGTGGCAAATGGCCTGAGGATCGGAAGAGCCATGAGCACACTATCGGCGAACATCTTGCCAGCAAGTACTTCGATACATAGCAAAGCACATTATGTAAGAAGCAGAAACAAAATGACCACAAGCTGTAACAGCTCCATAACACCATCAAGCTTCCATTAGTCTGTACATGCTTTCCTTGCAGTGTTTTTACCATATAGGTATACAGCCAGCAGTGCTTGTGGTCCCTCATAGCCTATTGTCTTAGCTTTCATAGTATTCTACACCGCACTACACTCAACCAGCTTAGAGACCTTTGTCAGTTTGTCTCAAAGCAATTTTCTGCCTGGGAGAATTCTTATCCAACAGTAAGTTCTTGAAGAGTCAACCTATCTCTGCCTTGAAGGAGTCTTTGCGAACAACGAGCTCTTCCTGTGAAAAAAAACGTAAGCCATGAAGCTTGTTGACCATTGAGGGTTATTGTAAGTGGATTTACAGTTTTCTCTCTCTCTCTCTCTCTCTCTCTCGCTCTCTCACTCTCTCTCTCTCTCTCTCTCTCTGTGTGACATCAGCAGCATACAGGAACAAAAGAGAAGCCTCCTTACCCACGAGTGCCCTCCTGCGAGTCCGGACGCCCACACAGTCGAAGTCACAGGGCGAGAACTTGGACCACTGGGTGAGCTGGCAGTCGTCCTGGCAGGGGAGCTGGCAGAGCTGGTTGATGGGGGGCATGGTGCTGGCCAGCTTCAGACACTGGCCGATGTCCGCCACAGAGCCATCCAGCTGCCGACACGATACCGCTGCAGGCCCAGGGCAAAAAAGGCATAGACAGAGGCATAAACTGGATTGGAACAACACAGAGAGAAAGAGAGAGAGATGGCCTGAAGGTGCAAAAGAGACCAATCCTCTGGATGATTATGTGGAAAAGATCAGATCCTTATTAGAACAGAAGGAACGTGTCCAAAATATATAATCTTTGATATTCATGAGTCATTCCAACAAATTAGAGCATTTGGGTATTGCGAAAAAGATTTCCACTGGTCTGGCCTTCAAAACTCTAAACATGTACAAAAATGAATGTAAAAATAATATGCACCACTCCTGACAAGGCGAGACCCACGATGTCCACTAGGACGTCTTCTAGTGGTCGTGTAGTGCAGTGGTTCTCAAACTTTTTGTCCGGGGACCCAATAAAATCCATTTGCCAAGTCTCGCCACCCCCCACACATTTTGACAGGATATTATAGGTCTAAATTCAGTTTCATCTTGAATGATGAGACTGCTTGCTGAGACAATATTAGTTTTCATTATCCACCCTGATGTAGAAAACACCATTTCTGATAGACTATACAGCATGTCAAAGCCTAATATGTTGATGCACAGGGCAGCAAGATCATTTCGCAAAAACGTTTGGCGACCCCTAGTTTGAGAACCACTGGTGTAGTGCACTGACTAACACTCTAAAGCCGGGCCCAGTGAGGGTGACCTTGAAGGCAAAGCCTGCAGAGTTAATGCACTTTACCCGAGAAGCCCCTAACTGTCTCTCACGCGGGGACAGTCATGTCAGGGTGCTGTGTGATGGACAGGGGCTGCCGGGCAGCGGCAATGTCACGGGTCATAAACTCAGAACAGCAAAGCCGTCATCACCCTTCCAGTCACCATTTATCAGTCATAGCCGAGCCCAGGACAATGGGTGGGCCTGTGATAGTACGGTATGACCTATTGGGCGACAATGGCAGTTTCTGCTATGATACCACTGTCTCCACTGTCCACGTTGTGAACACAAATTTCAATTTGAGAAACCAAACTTATCTGAGAAACATGTTCACCTTCAATGACTGCATTGCAATGTATTATATTGGAGAACATGTGGTATCTAAAGTCTTTGAATGGAATCTCGGAACCATGAATGGCTTTAACAAAGTTAGAAGTTCAAGTTACAAAGGGAGTGGAAATTGGATACCTCGGGGAGGCTAAGTTTAATACTTTCCCCAAAAAGTAATTCTGAAGGTGGGGCACTTTGAGCTCTCTATTCAGGTGAGTTAGCAGATCCTGAAAGAGTTTGAAACTACATCAATATAAACGCCAGTCCTGAAAACAATTATATTTTAGATAGAGCTCACTGCACTGTCTAACCAAGCATCTACACTTTGAAAATGTAATACATTTTTTTAGCCTCTCCTTTCATCATGACTTTACAAGAAGAGTCATTCTTTCTCCCGTTATTCATAGATGTATATGAGCGCTATTTATTTGCTTGAAATGAAGTTTGCTGAAACTGACTAATGCATTGTAATGTATTGTAATTAATGTGTTGATATAATATACAATATATGTTTAAAAAAACACTCAAATTGCTGGAGGAGGATTGCAACAGTGTTACACGTGACGAGAGACTTTATAATTGAATAAGCAAACACCTGAAGGCTCAACAGATATTAGACCTCAGGCCGTGTTCCTGGGGCCATTTTGGCTCTAAGTCATTTATTAACCACACAGCTAGTAGTCTACATGATTATCCCTTACAACATAATAGAAGTACTGGGGGAAAAAATGCTTCCATAAGTACTAGCCATGTTCCCTTGCAGATGTGAGATTTGGGCTAAGTGTTGTGGGAGGCTCTATATGTAATGCAAGGATCTGAGTGAACACCTTTCTACTTCTCCTTGTGACTAACTCACAGCGTAAGGGAGTTTTCTAATAGATGTCACTGTGACCCATCAGGAATGTGCTATCGTAAAATGTGTTTTGCACGTGTTGTGTGCATCAGAGAGAATTCTAAAAATTCGGTTTTGAGGGTCAACAGTCATGCTGGCCAACTCAAGGTGTGTTTAGAGCCTCTGACTATGGCCAAAAACCTTGGCCTGCAGATGGCACAGACTTTATCTTTAGTGTTGTTGTCCCCACCAGGGATGGATTAACGAACGGGCCTACCGGGCCCAGGCCCAGGGGCCCATGAGCTCAGGGGGCCCCTAGGCCAGAGCCTCTGCGTGAAGTCGCTGTTATGTATCTCTTATTTGTGGTTGAAAAAGGTGTATTTTATTCATTTGCTAATGGCTTTAATTCAGTGTACCTGTGCTGTGTTAGAAAAAGCTGGATTACTGTGACAGTGATCATGCATGACTTTTTTGGGACTGCCAAGGATACCCTATGCTATATATTCCCTCAAAATGGCAAACCTGTCTTTGTCATGGTTTTCATCATTTTTAGGGGGAAATCGTCAGTAGCAATCTATAACAAAAAGATATGCTTATCGTACATACACTATAGAAACTATTAAAAAACTGATTCAATTAAATGAATAATTTCTTATTTCCTTTGTTATTTTTGTCATGTACAGATATGCAATGATGATTGCTGGGTAATATGTAGTCTATCTTGTCCAATGTCAAGACTCTATTTGATCATGTGATGAGACGATACGATATAGCTAGTTTAGGCGCGGAATCTGACAGTCAAGACCTACAAGCAGGCACAGTAGGTTACACCTGCTAAACGACGCCTTTCAAACATAAAAGTGGTGATGCATGATCTGATTTTTCAATGGACAGGATAGCCAGCCCATTCAGCCTCTCCTGCCCCATGCTGCCCCTCAGGTAGGTCTTAATCAGTTTCAATTTGGAAAAGAATCACTCGGCTGTTGCCCTGTCACATGTAATGTCAGAAACAATAGCGGGGCAGTGCACACCTCACCGAAGGTGGGTAAACTTTGACATCTTTACTTTCCCAATACAATAGCCAAAGTATTTAATTCGACCGTAAAATCCAACACATTGCGTGTGCGTGCGTGTTTTGCACAATTTAGCATGTCCAGGCCCAGGGGACCGTGGTTTCTTAATCCGTCCATGGTCCCCACTATAACCTTCCCAATACAGTTTGCTTCCAAATCTGGAGCTACTGTGTGCAACCGTTGGGTGGGTGATTTATGCCTCAGGAGAGCGCCACGAGAGGGTTGTCAGAAGAGACACTCTGGACATCACAGAGCCATAGCAAAGACACCTAGAAGCAATGAGCGGTGAAATCTTGAAAGACACAGAAACTCTCCAATGAACATTTACATCTGATGGACGAGAAGACTTCGAAATCTATCTTAGTCTACGTAGCAACTCTCATAGTTATTTCACATCGGTTTTACGTTAATCGATAACGCCTTCAAGATTTTACGACTGAAGTGTCGACTGAAGTCAAGTCTTTCGTTTGTGGTAACGGTCATCTTTATTTTTCAGTGTAGTTCCGTTTAGAAACCCAATGCAATGAAAAACACCAAAATCCAACACAGGCAAAATGTACGTAAAGAACAGGGGCTCACCTCTGGTCTGAAGTCCCGATCCACAAGCCTCCTGAGCTCCTGGACTCTCTTGGCGAACAGACCACGGGACCAACTGACACCGCCGCCACTTGTGCGTTTTCCATCTTACAATAACAATTATTAGCAGGGTCTATAAACACTGTCACTGTGATAACAATTATGAGAATATAATTTTGCAGATAATGTGTTTTTCCAAGGTGATTAACAAGTGATTATTGAGATTTTTTTCCGTAATGGATATTTCCCAGTTCATAACACGCTGCTAAATGACTAAGTGTAAATGTAAGTGACACAATTCGTGCCCTTTACTGAGGATAACACTTTGAGTGAAATACTGTGCAAATCAGTTTATTTGAATGCTCAAGTTCTGACATCTGACATTTAGATTTGAATATATTGAAAAAAGCAAAGTAGAAACTCTCAGACAGACGCCAGATAATAACAGGCCTAACAATGATTCGCTACACTGAAAACCCACATAGTCCTTTCCTCCCGTGTGTGCTATACCTGTAGCCTGGGCAGACGCCCGGCGCATCGCATTCTGTCTCCTCGTACAGCACCTCGGGACACTCCTGGCCTCCGTTGGAGGGCATCTGGATGACCATGCGTCTTCGGGACTGCTTGGGTTTCTGGGCCGCAGCACCTTGAAGCACAAACATTGGGTAAGAAATAGCGCTCTAACGATGCCATTATGTATCACTGAATTGTGATTCTATTTTTCACAATATGGTATCAATACATTATATCGATACTATATCAACATTTATGTGATCTCTTGTATCATAATGTAATTATTTATTTATACGTGTATTCACCGTGGGTTTCTGTAGACCAATACTATTAATGAAGTATCTACTCAATGCCTGTAGATTCCTGTAACAATGAAATTACATGCTCTTCATTATAAGGGCTATCATATTAAAGATGCCTTTCATTTCTTCTTCTAAGGCCAAGGCACGTTTATTTACAAAGAGGCAATTCAATGTGCCTTACATAAATAAAAGCAAAAGGAGCATCCAAAATAAAAATAAAGGCAAAAGTGCTTTATATATATATAAATATAATGTGAAGAAATGAATTACTATCAATACTATCATGATACTTTTGTGATACAGTGATGCAGTGGCGTAACTTAGTTACGACGGGCCCAGGTGCAGGCTATTATGACGGGCCCTAGTCAGTGGCGTAAGACAGTGGTTCCCAAACATTTTACAGTCCCGTACCCCATGTTTGTAACCGCTGCCGCCACCACGCCCCTCCCCCTGTGCAGATATTCCGCCTACAACACTTAAAACTGTGAAATTGTCAGGGTATGTCACTAACCGCCGCCACCACGCCCCCTCCCCCTGCGCAGATATTTTTCTTGGGCACGAAAAACCCCGGCGACGTCCCCCAAGACCCACGGGCCCAGGTGCAGGCGCAACTGCTGCACCCCCTATAGTTACGCCCCTGCAGTGATGCATTGTATCATGACATACACATCATACATGATCACGATGTGCATCATATCATAGGGTAGGCGGGGATAGTCAGCCCTAGTAAGAAATGTAAATACTGCAGTGGACAGGTGATGGCTGGATGCCAGGGGGATGCAATTAGTCAGGTGGCGATGTACCCCCTCACCTGCTACACCAATGGTGGCCGTGTAATTTACGATTGGTTCTTTTTTTCCCCAGACATTGTTAATCAGCTGATATGAGCACACATTCATTTCAAGGTTCACCCGTAACCCTCTCATTCGAATCAATTAAATAAAAGCAGTTTATTCGAATTCGGCTGGAATACATTTCTAATCAAAAGCATGACCAAAATTAATATATATGGGCCTACTGCCGCAGCAGATTTATATATATCATTGCCATGCCAGAGGTCATCAAACAGGAGCAATGATGATTTCATGCCATAAATCAGGTTAATGTATTCAACAGTGTCCTCCAGCATGATAAGATTGGATGCTGTGTGTGGCTGGATCTTTTTCACAGAATGAGAAGAAGACATGTCTTTATGAGAGAGACACGCTTTCGCTATTCTTGAGCAATTCCACAATTATTTCAATGCAATATAGGCATGATACGTTACAGTAATAAGAGGATTGCAAAAAAAAGAGGACAGAGTAAAATAACATAATGAAAAACAAACAGATTTATTTTTCTAAAAAGGTGTATATGATTAATGCTATACCACTCATTGCATTAAAATGCGCCCTTTACTGTTGTGGTGCTTCTGCTGTACCTGGCTCACAGGAGGGGGTGCACACAGACCACTCGCTGAACGGAGTGACCAGGCAGTCCCTCTTGCACGGAAGCAGGCAAGGTCTCACTGCCTCAGGCCGAGGTCCCTCTGGGCACCTGTGTTACACACACACACACACACACACAATGATACACACATGCACCAACACACAAATACACACACACACACACGCACACACACACGCACATGCACACACATTCACACACACACAATGATACACACATGCACTCACACGCAGATACACACACACACACAAACACACACACGCGCACACATGCACACACACACACACACACACACAATGATACACACACACGCACACAATGATACACACATGCACCCACACACAGATACAGACACACACGCACACGTGCGCACGCGCATACACACACACACACACAATGATACACACATGCACACACACACAGATACACACAGTCATGTACGCATATGCTAAACCTTTCATTACAACTCTCACACCACAGCTATCAGGACGACCGGATAACCATCATACACTTTTCAGATCAGAAAGGCTTCCATCTATGGTGTACTCCTCCAGCAACGGCGATATAAGCTCCGTTAGTCAACAAGGGCTCTGGGGTTAAAGACATGTCACAGGGGTTTGGCCTTATCCTGGTCGTTACGCTAACGGACTTAATTACCGGGGCTTAACGTAAGTCAGTTGTCTGGGCAGGTGAGGAGGCCCAGAGTATTTTACGCTGCAGAGAGAGATGCACATGACATGTGGGGACCACACCATGGAAAAGGTTACAGCAGGTAGCCGGACTGTTGTCAACATTTAAAAGGCATTCACGTTCATTGGCAAGCGCAGGATGCGAGGAGTTTTTGCCCTTAACTCTCATTGTTTCGGACGTAAAGTCTTACTTTTTTACAGATCTGAGCAGCACATGAAGGGCAGTGAAACCAGCTCATGCTCCTGCTACGCTATTCCGAACTGAGATTGATTGATTCGATCACTGAATGGTAATCTCTCTAATCGGGAAATCGCGCAACAAAAAACTCAAGCAAAGGCTGAGCTTCTACTAATCTGTCGTCGTATGAGTGTGTGTGTGTGTCTGTGTGTGTGTGTGTGTGTGTGTGTGTGTTTAAGCACCGCTCCTTTCTGCGTTATTCTGACTGGATAAAGATAAATGGGGGCAAATGGTCGAGCTGAGAGAGGCGTCCGGTAATCTGATCTTTGGCCATATCCCTCGGAGCATTATGTGAAGCCCAGGCTCCATTTCCTCATCCTATTGGAGGGGACCTGCTAGCTGATCGGGTTGAGCTTTAATACAGAGAGAGAGAGAGAGAGAGAGAGAGAGGGAGAGAGAGAGAGAGGGAGAGAGAGAGATATAGAGAGGGAGAGAGGATGGGATCTCTGTGTTCCAGGACGCCAGCGTTCATTAGAATCATGTTTTGAAGGCGGGGGTGGGACAGAGGGGGACGGGGGGAGCGAGACGGGGGCATCATGCGGCCACAATGTAATAAAGAAGGCCGCGTGTACGAACAGATTTATTTTTTAATACCAATAGAAGTAGCAAATCCTCCGGGAGAGAAACAAATCCTGGGGAGCACATTCAAAGAGCCTTTGTCATGTCACCTGCTCTGCTGCCTCTCAACCTCTTTCACACACACACACACACACACACACACACACATGAATATATATACACGCGCACACACACACACACATACAAGCTCCCAAATTGGCACCTTTGTCATGTCTCCTGCTCTGCTGCCTCTCAACCTCTTTCACACACACATAGACACACACACACACACACACACACACACACACACACACACAAATGTATATATATATATATATATACACACATACACTCCCAAATAGAGACACAGAATAGATAACACAGAGATGCAGATAATACACATATTAACAAAAAACACACCTACATAAAGAAAGCCGCAATCATGTACGCCCATACACACGCACACACACATACACACTAAAGCCCGAGAGCCTTGTGTGACAAGAGGATGAACTGGGATCAAGTCAATTACTCGTTCACTTTCTCAGCTCCTCCTTTGGGATGACTCTCACGGAAGTTAGTTTTTTTACTCCTCAACTAAACAACCTCAAGACTCGCTTAAAAACAAAAAGTCTGGAAAAAATGAGACAAAACATGGTAATTACCGAATTAAATGCACAAAGTGTTATTCGCACGTTAGCGTGCACACCGGCATAAAGAATGCACTTGAACACTGAGGCATGTCCTCCAGTGACTGCGGAGAAACAGACTCATCACACTGCCTCTGCGGCAACTGTTTTCCGACACGCTAATATGAGGCATTGTCCAAATTAGAATGCCGTCAAATGAAATTAAATTTGATTTCAATAACGGGGGGCATTCATTTGCAGAATGAAATTGTTCCAGCGCCGTTAAACAGCTCGGTTGACACAAGCAGCGCAGTCATTAAGAGATCCAATTACGTTATCGTTTTGTCTATTCAGAGTCAATTCTCCTGCTTAACATTATATTTTAATTACCCATCTGGGTAAGTGTAAATGTCAGAAGTAGTGATGCGAAGGAAGAGAAACATTACATTTACATGGAGTCTGGATGGAGATCATTACATTTGTTGCCGGGGCAACAGCTTTGTCATAGCGTGGATTTCCACTTTGTGTGTCACACTTGCCTCAGGTGGTTGGTGTCGGATAATGGATCATGAGGACAAATGGAGAACAAAGATGTTTCAGTGTGTCTGTCCCCTCAAAATGAATCACATGGATCCACACTCAAAAAATAGTGCTGCTCTCACAGGGTAAAAAGGCAAAAATCGGTAAAAAAAAAAAAGAAGATAAGAAAGGATAGGGGACAAATCAACATCAAATGGGCATAAAACCTTACATGCAAAAATAGTGACCTATCAGGTATTTCCATCTCACTATCTTGGCACAGTGCCTGGCACATTTGGGGAGAAGCTCGGGCCGTGAGAGGCTTTCAGTATCTCTCAGGCTTACAGTGTTATGGGCCGTGACAGCACTCTGCCTCCGAGACACAAGCTGGCAGAGGCCCTCGGAACAGACCCTGTTGTCTTGCAGTCTCTCATCTTGGTGGTGATTTAATGCCATTAAAGAATCAAGCCCACTTAATTACTGCCATTATCATCAGTGGAAGATTACCCCGCCCAAAAACGACTGGGATAATTTGCCTGTTTGTGATTCTATTGTACGTTTATTTATTTATTTATTTATTTTCCTCTCCATCTTCCTCAATCAACTTTTTGCCTGCAAAGGACAGAGTGCAAATGAAGGAGAGCCACTTTCTACGTCCTTTCTTTCTCTCTCTCTCTCTCTCTCTCTCTCTCTCTCTCACTCTTCCTCTCATTCTGTCTCTCCACAGCTCAGCTTGTCCGTCAGTCACTGACTCCCTTTAGCCTTTCACTAGCAGCTACCACATTGAAACACAAAGCTCTTGAAGACCCAACTCTTCACAGAGCACCTACCTTCCTAACTAGTACTTAACTTGCACTTACAGCAGTTACATTCCTGCACTTTTTTTCTATTTCTTATGTAAAATAGTATTTATTGTTACACTAGGTCTCTATTGCTCGTAGCTTGACTGTTCTCTCCCTTGTACGTCGCTTCGGACAAAAGCGGCTGCTAAATGACTAAATGTAAATGTAAATGTCAAAGCTGTGCAACAAAATAAGCCAAAGGCCTTCCACCTCTGAGATCAACGCTCCGAAACAAAAACAAGACTTGCTCACATCTTGGGGGGCACCTGTCCCACCTCTGAGATCAACACTCCAAAACACTCACTTCTTGGGGGGCACCTGTCCCACGTTGACCTTGACGCAGATGACCTTGCGTGTCTGCAGGCCCATGGAGCAGGAGGCCTTGCTGGCGCCGAGGCTGGCGTTGGTGGCGACCACGGACGGGTCCTCGGTGCACTGGGACCAGGGCCCCGTCTGCCAGTGGTAGACCATGCAGGGGTGCTCGTTGCAGCTGCGCGCTTCCTGGAGGTAGGTGCTGTTTGGGCACATGGCGCCCCCTGCGTGGAGACATGAGAGACATGAGGGGTAAATACAGACAAGCATGTATGCAGAGATATATTGTACATACATACATACATACATACATACATACACACATACACACATACACAAATGCGCACACACATACACACACACACATACACACTTACACACACATGCACACATGTACACATATGCACACACATAAGCACACATTTTTGCACACACACACACACACACACACACACACACACAGTACATAAGGACATACAAGTACTCTCTACACTGCAAAAATTCAGCCTTCAAAAACAAGAAAAAAAAGTTAAAAAAATGGGGTATATATCACATAAAATAAGCTAAATTATCTGCCAACAGAACAGGAAGATTTGACTTACCAAGACTTTGTAAAAAAAAAAGTAAAAATATCTAGCCTCAAAGAACCCAAATATATCTTAAAACTAGTGTGGCCAGACTAAAAACAAGTACATTTGTCAAAATATTTAAGAATAATTTTGCTTATATTCAGCAAATGCTAGCACCATCATCTTGAAATGAGGCTATATGCTAGGCAATTTGTCTTGAAATCAGTAAAGCTACTCTAAAAACAAGTGCATTTGCCTAAATACAAAAATATTTAAGAATAATTTTCTCAATATGTAGGAAAACGTGCTTATATTCACTAAATGCTAGCACCATCATCTTGAAATGAGGCTACATGCTAGGCAATGTATCTTGAAATCAGTACAGCTACACCAAAAACAAGTACATTTGCCTATATACCAAAATATTTAAGAATTATTTTCTCAATATGTAGGAAAATACTGCAAAAATTCAGCCTTCAAAAACAAGAAAAAAAAGTAAAAAAAATGGGGTATATATCACATAAAATAAGCTAAATTATCTGCCAACAGAACAGGAAGATTTGACTTACCAAGACTTTGTAAAAAAAAAAGTCAAAATATCTAGCCTCAAAGAACCCAAATATATCTTAAAACTAGTGTGGCCAGACTAAAAACAAGTACATTTGTCAAAATATTTAAGAATAATTTTGCTTATATTCAGCAAATGCTAGCACCATCATCTTGAAATGAGGCTATATGCTAGGCAATTTGTCTTGAAATCAGTAAAGCTACTCTAAAAACAAGTGCATTTGCCTAAATACAAAAATATTTAAGAATAATGTTCTCAATATGTAGGAAAACGTGCTTATATTCAGCAGATGCTAGCACCATCATCTTGAAATGAGTGTACATACTAGGCAATTTATCTTGAAATCAGCACAGCTACACTAAAAAAAGTACATTTGCCTGAATACAAAAAAAATAAGAATTTTTTTCTCAATATGTAGAAAAATGTGCTTATATTCAGCAAATGCTAGCACCATCATCTTGAAATGAGTCTACATGCTAGGCAATTTATCTTGAAATCAGTACAGCTACACTGAAACAAGTACATTTACAGTACATACAGTACAAATTAAGAATTTTTTTGTATTCAGGCAAATGTACTTGTTTTTAGTGTAGCTTTACTGATTTTAAGATAAATTGCCTAGCATATAGCCTTATTTCAAGATGATGGTGCTAGGATTTGCTGAATTTAAGCAGAGGTGTCAAGTAACGAAGTACAAATACTTCGTTACTGTACTTAAGTAGAAATTGTAGGTATCTTTACTTTACTCAAGTATTTATAGCTAACTAACAGTAACGTTACTGCCATTTTTTTCTTGGTCACAGGGTACAGTTCTCGCGGTTTTTGCAATATTCGAGTTGAGTTGCTAGGCAGATTTCGTGGGGCGCATCTGATAGTGCCCCATCTCCCAATGTTATCTTTGGCCTGTGTGGTTCACGCTCATTAATGTTTCCATGGCAACGGTCTTAAGCTTGCGCCGTAGCCCACAGAGCAGAGAAGGACAGCGGAGAGCAGCATTTCACAGAGCAGGCACACAGACAGAAACACACATGAATCAAATTACTCCAAAACAGGACTATAATGCTTGCGGGTCAAGCTTATTCTCACACACACATTCACAAACACATTCACGCTACACTGCATATTAAATAAAATAAGATATATTTTGCCACAAAGCACAGATTGAGCTTTCTGCAAAACAGCGCCATGGGGATCTGGTGGGGCAATGCCCCACGTGCCCCTAATGTAGAAACGCCACTGCACAGTAGTAAGCTAATATAAGGCTATTTAATATTCAGTTTATGTATCAGTGTTTCCCACAGGAAATGTATCACGCCAAAATCATTCATGTAGTCCTTAGTGTCACATTTGTTTTGAGCTGTCCTGTTGGTTTGAATGCGACTAAAAATACCCATGTATGTACCTGCCCCTTTTAATTTATATAATAACTATATCTATATTCTTTCACTTTGAATTGAAAAGCTATAAAACACTATATATACAGTATATTTACTAACCCTCAGCACAGATGATTAGCATTACATAATTGGTTTGTTATTGAATTGAAGGTGTTCCATGAAAAAATATGACATTTTGAGTTTTTTATTTGTTATTTGAATAGGTTTGCTCCTGTCGAGCTTGCATTTCTGGCAGAATATGCGAAGACTATGAACCTAGTTGCAAAGGCCCTTGATGAGAGACGAATGTGCAAATGGGGTGGAGGTCTACTTGAATTCCAATAAAGTTTGAGAAAAACATGCTCTTCGAGTTTGTTGTCTTTGACAGCATTATTATATTTTTGTATGACATTTTTTACCATGTCTTGGGCTCCATGTAGCACTCATCAGCTATTAAATTAAGCTTCTATTTCTTACAGTCGTGTCAATTATATTAAGTCCAACTAGTTTAGCTTTAAATGTTTTTATTTTTTATTTATTAAGGTTACTTTTTACTTTTATACTTTAAGTACATTTTAGAGCCTGTACTTTTTTACTTTTACTTGAGTAAAGAGGTTAAGTCGATACTTCAACTTTTACCAGAGTATTTTTAAACTCCAGTATCAATACTTCTACTTGAGTAACGAATGTGTTTACTTTTGACACCACTGAATTTAAGCACATTTTCCTACATATTGAGAAAATAATTCTTAAATCTTTTGGGTATATAGGCAAATGTACTTGTTTTAGTGTAGCTGTACTGATTTCAAGATAAATTGCCTAGCATATAGCTTCATTTCAAGATGATGGTCCTAGCATTTGCTGAATATAATTACATTTTTCTACATTTTGAGAAAATAATTCTTACATTTCTTTGTATTTAGGCAAATATACTTGTTTTTAGTGTAGCTTTACTGATTTCAAGATAAATTGCCTAGCATATAGCCTTATTTCAAGATGATGGTGCTAGGATTTGCTGAATTTAAGCACATTTTCCTACATATTGAGAAAATAATTCTTAAATCTTTTGGGTATATAGGCAAATGTACTTGTTTTAGTGTAGCTGTACTGATTTCAAGCTAAATTGCCTAGCATATAGCTTCATTTCAAGATGATGGTCCTAGCATTTGCTGAATATAACTACATTTTTCTAGCCTGACGATGTCATACTCATAATTCTAGTCAGAATATGAGTCTGATATCGCTCCATTGGGCTGTGATTATGGGGCGTGTTTCAACCGAACCAGGAGAAAAAATGCCTCTTCGCTCAATTGGTTACCTACAACTAGGGATGCACCGATACCGATATCGGTATCGGTGCCGATACTTCGTTAAAATACTCGTACTCGTACTCGTTTTTGAATTGCCGATACCAAGCACCGATACCACTCATCAGTATTTCACTGCATCAAACTGGCCGGGCTATGCTGACACAAAATGTGATTTATTGTCCTACCTGTCCTACCACTCTCTGCCAGACTAGTAAGTAACTTATTTGCCGTCTTGTGTTGCATTTGCTTGATGTTTGACTGTTAGGAAAGTTTGTCATAGTGTCAAAGTATTTCACTATACAGGTTTCGCTAAATTTAGCTGCTAGCATCTCGTTAGCGATTAGCAATTCCGTTGTGCTGCCTTAACGGCGATTTGGGCTCATTTTAAGATAAATGACGACGACAGGAGTAAGGCACAGTGTAAGATCTGCACTGCTACGGTGTGGGGGGGCGGAAAGGAAAGTACTTTGTTTAACACAAGCAATTTGATTAAACATCTGAAGACACACCATAGTGCTAAGTACACAGAGTTCACTGATGCTAGTGGCGCAAGACCGAAGCAACCAATCTTAACTGACGTCTTGCAAAAGAAAAAAACGCACACGCACACACAGAGAGAGGTAGAGAGAAAGACTGTGCCACATAGCTTAAGTGATTGTTTGTGTACTTGAGCAGGAGATTCTTCTGATCCTTTTGTAACTGAAATGTGCTCTTGTGCTAATCCAGTAATAGTTCTGTTCACTTTTTGTTAAGCAGACTGTGTTGTTAACTATGCAGCAAATTGAATTGCCTTTATCTGGTTATATTTGCATTTTGTCTCATGTGATGATATTGTCTGTTTGAAGGCTTTTTTTGTGTGTTAAAACCAGAAAGCTCTGTTAATTTTGTACTATAGGCTTGACATAATCTGTAGAGGATAAAATAAAATCTGCCTCCAAATTAATTGCACTTTCATGGAGACCAAATCTAAGAAGTATCGGTATCGGTACTCGGTATCGGCAAGTACACGAATAAAAATACTCGTACTCGTATCGGTTTGTAAAAAAGTGGTATCGGTGCATCCCTACCTACAACCAATCAGAACAACGTAGTATGTGACCAAAAACATCTTTTCGATTGACAAATGCCTTGATCGCGTTTCTCTGTTCCTCTTTCAAAATGAATGCACTGTCAATGTCTAAATGGACTCGAATCTATACATTTCAGCTCTCCAGCGGCAGCCATGTTTGTTGAAAACGAATTCAACTCGTGTGTTGGTGACGTGCTTGATTACGTTACTGTTGATGATCTGTCCATCATCGTATAAAGCCCGCCTTGACAATTTGATTGGTCCGGCAATTTCTGTCCGAAAATAATTTCTCCCCAATGGAGTAATGCCAGACCGAACTTCCCGACTTCAAATGTTGTGGGCGGGGCTAAGTTCGGTCTGGTATCCAGGCTAACATTTTTCTACATTTTGAGTAAATAATTCTTAATTTTTTTTGTATTTAGGCAAATATACTTGTCATTTATGTTGCTTTACAGATTTCAAGATAAATAGCCTGGCATTTAGACTCATTTCAAGATGATAGTGCTAGCATTTGCTGAATTTAGGCACATATTCCTACTTATTGAGAAAATAATTCTTAAATCTTTTGGGTATATAGGCAAATGTACTTGTTTTTAGTGTAGTTGTACTGATTTCAAGATAAATTACCTAGCATATAGCCTCATTTCAAGATGATGGTGCTAGCATTTGCTGAATATAAGCACGTTTTCCTCATTCACTTTAACCTGCTAAAGGATGATAAAGTCTGTTCTTAAAGCAAAAGTTTGACTTAGTTTAATACTGTCTTTGCACTGTATAGTATTTTGTCTACAGGAATACATAATGCTGTGCTGTGCTGTGCTTTAAAAAAAATTATAGATCAGAAGGACAAGATGCTTGAAATAAGAAATTCTGACTTTGACAAAGCAGTTTTGTACTTATAATGACTTATAATTAGGGATGGGTATCGTTTGGTTTTTATCCGATACCGGTACATAACCGATACTTTTAAAACGATACCGGTGCCTAAACGGTGCCGGAACCGATACTTTTATAAAAAATTAAAAAAATTACGATTGACGACATTTAAGAAAGGCTTTTTTTATTGCCAAATATATGAACTGTTTAAAGTAGATTATATATATATAAATAAATACAAAACACTTTTTAACTTAAAACTTAAATAATATATGAACTGTTAACAAAAGTTTAGACTATACTTAAATAAATACAAATAAATACAAAACACACACACACACTCTGTACACACACTACAGCTTCAATACTTCAGCAATTCTTTTGTAGAAATATCAGCATATTTGCCTTCTCCGGCAAAATGCGACACCTTTCCTGACTAATCGCATGACCTGCACAGGAGAAAACCCTCTCCGATGCTGTCGATGAGGCCTGTACACACAGATATGTATCTGAAAGTACACAATTAGGGGGATGGGTATCGTTTGGGTTTTTTCCGATACTGGTGCTAAACCGATACTTTTAAAACGATACCGGTGCCTGAACGGTGCCTGAACCGCAATTTTTTTTCTACAAATTGAACAATATATGAACTGTTTAAAGTATATTATAAATATAAATACATACAAAACACTTGGCTTCCAACTACAGCTTCAAACTATGAACATTATATTAAGTGTAAACAACAGTTTATAGTATACTTAAATAAATATAAATAAATACAAAAAACAGCTTCAAACTTCTTTTGCAAAAATATGAGCATATTGGCCTTTGGAGTCAAAAATGTATTATTTTGTTTGCATTTATTTCATGAAATTTCACCATTTTATGATTTGTTTATACCTATCTTTTCTATCTTGTTTATAGTTACTCTTGTTACTTGAACACACTGAGTACTAGAAAATGTGTACTGCCCCTTTAAGAGACTACCGTTGGTAGTATAGCTGTCATCTCCGTATATTTTTCAGTCTTCGGTTGCTGATCTGCCGTTGCCTCTGGCCTTCTCTCCCCTCTTTTCACGCAATTATTTTGTTGCATTTGCTGCACGTCGCGATGTTTGAATCTTTTTGTGCGAAATACAGCCACACTTTTAACCGTTTACCTTATTTTCTCTGTTAAAAGGTTGATGGCTAGTTTTGTTTGTGCTTGCCTGCTCTTTACTGTCATATCAGAACCGGTTCCAAGTCAACCGGTACCTACCCGGACTGAAATGCAACGCAGATTTCGGTGCTTCATTTCGGCATTTATCAGATAAGACTGTTGCTATGAAAACACCAATGAGCGTGAGCGACACAGGACAAAGTTTACATTGGGAGCTGGGGCAGTTTTACATGTGCCCCACAGAATCTGCCTAGCGACCGTGTTCAATTGGCTCAGGCACCGAAATGAAGCACCGAAATCTGCGTTGCATTTCGGTCCGGGTAGGTACCGGTTGTATTGGAACCGGTTCCATATTGGTACCGGTTCTCGGTACCCAACCCTACTTATAATTATGGCAATTCTAGTTTCAAGCATTAACGTGCTCAGAACCAGTAATAAAATCTCAGTAACAAGTAATAAAACCTTATTAAGATAATTAAGGACTGAAACACTTGAAGCAAGTGAAATGCTCTAACATAAAAAAATGCCTGGTAAGAAGAAATATCTTGTCAGACAAAAACAAGCATATATTGCCTTGATTGAAGATATTTCATCTTACTAAGATTTCACTTTTTGCAGTGCACACACAAGCACATTTAGATAGGGACAGAAACACATCCCTACTAGAAAATTATTTCACACAGGCATATATATATATCTACACACACACACACACACACATTTCCACTACTTGCTATATTTGAAATGTTAAACTGTACGTGCAGAGCACTGGATTCGTATGGATGAGAGATTATAGACTTTGGCTCTAATGATGGGAACAAATGGCAGTATGCCAAGCTGCCAGTGACCAAAAAAAACACACGCCAAGTACAATCACCCACGGGGAGTTTCATCCACTAATAGGTTGTGTGATAGATAGACAGTCTGTTTCCCCAGCCAAAACACACTGAGTGTATTTTTTCCCCTCTTCATTCCGGCGTCGGGAGAAGTGTTTGCCTTAAGGACGCGGCATAACTCCTGTAGCTTTTTTTTACGGAAAGGCTCCCCCTCAGATTGATGGGCCACTGAAGTATTCGGCGCCTCCCGTTCCTCAGCGGAGTCGATACCTCGCCGCTCGGAGCCCCTTAGTGGCTCAGAGTTATTGCTGACATTTACAGGCCTCGGGGATGATGGAGCCGAGGAGCTCAACGAGGCCCCGGCGAGTCAAAGCTCCCCTCTCATCCCACAGAGGCGCGTCAGGGTCGGTTAAATGAAGGAGGAGAGGGAACCGGAGGACATGGAAATCTCCGGAAAAAAAATAACAGTTTTTTTCTAACAGCTAGAAAATAAGTGCCGAATCAGGGGTGAGGCGGTATTAAAGGATAAGGAGTAAAAAGGAAATGGACCATGCACCCTACACAGACCATCGTCACCCATGGACTCATAATGAGGTGCCTAGCCAGCCTCAGAAGCCCCCGAAAACCACTGTCTCAGCACGCTTTAATCGCATCGCTAAACAGCCGTGAGCCCAGGCTGAACTAGCTGTGCCTGAGATAATGCGTCTCTCAGAGGGATCAAGAGGGGACATTTAGTGCCACACTAAAAACAAAAAAACATCAATGGCTAGCCTCCCGTGCGCTCCCACACGCTCACCGTAGTTAAGCTGAAGGGTTTAAGTGAGCACACACAGTAGCTCTTCCCTGCCCTCTCCTCTCTCTGTCTGTTTTTTTTAACCCAGGGCAAAGCCACGACATGGCAACCCCCAGCACCCCCCCCCCCCCCCCCCCTCATTTTGTTATTAATGTTTATAGTGCCACAGCACCACGCCCACTGATTTATTTTATTCACACATACACACGAGAGAGAGAGGGAGAGAGAGAGAGAGAGGGAGAAAGAGAGAGAGAGAAGAGAGACAGGGAAAAAGAGAGAGAGAGGGGAGAGAGAGAGGGAGAGAGAGAGACAGAGGGAGAAAGAGAGGGAAAAAGAGAGAGAGAGAGGGAGAAAGAGAGAGAGAGGGAGACACATCCATAATGCATAAGGTTTGTCTCTCTCTACATGAATGGCTGTATTCATGAATGCATCCTCCATCATGAGACGTGTGCATGTCTAATGTAAATTGGCACCAGAGTTAAAAATTCCCACGGTGTGAGAAAACAAAAACAAAATATATATATATTTTGGCACTCAAGAGCGCAACAAACTACGTTTGTGGGAAATGATCCTTAAAATATATTTGCCCCTCCAGCAAGTATCTCATTAATGTCATTTTTTTCCCCAAGCCAAGTCTTGATGGATTGAGAGTGCAGTACAGAATCCCCATGAAGAACAACTACACCACGCTGTTAACAATTTCTACCTATGGATCTACATCCTACTGACATATACATATCTTATCACTCGCATCTACAGTATGTGATCTAATCACTATACTACACATTTAAAAAAAGGGACAATACCGAGAAGTTCTGGAAACTTTGGAACATTTGTAAGACCTGGAGAGAACAACGGTAATTGTTAGTATTGACATTTAAGTTTTTGAGTGGAAATAAAAAATAAACTATGCCTCATCACAGCTAACCTATCCGTAGAGTAATTTCTACAATGGAGGCAACACAAACTAAAAAAACTAGACGCTGAAAAAAAACCTTGATCCAGAGCTAAACATTACCCTCCATCACAGTAATCCAAGCAACTACCATTGTCGTCACTGTGGAAACAGAAGAAAGTGCTTCTTAGCACAGCACAAATAGGAAGATGTACACACACGCACACACACACACACTAGCAGAAAATGAGAGCAACTGAAATGCAAACCCCATGAAAAGGCTCAGACATTAAACTTAAGAAACCCAATCCCCTCGAAAGATAGACACACTCTAAATAATCATGTACTGCAGTCCTGTGTGACCTTGTACTGTCTAACATCATGAATACTGTGAAACACATATGCATGTGGAGTGTATCATTGGTGGAGCCTAAATCTAGGACAGAGGCTGTCTGTGAATGGAGAATTCCCACTGAACAACAAGCTAGTTCCTATTTATATAACTTCCTCTTTTTTTCCTCTCACACTAACAAACATACAGTAAAGCTCAGTTCTCAACACATGGGGATATGAGAACGAATCATTCTCTTGCAAAGAGCAAAATACAGATACTTGATGACTTGATGTCACCTTCTCCAGCATTGTAGGCCAGGATGGAGCGGGTTCTCATCTGCCGGCCCTCGGTGGTCTTGCTGGAGCAGGTCTGGGAGCAGGAGGACCAGGACGTCCAGGGCGTGAGGGCGCAGTCGCTGGGGCAGGGGACGTCACAGCCGACTGACCCGGGGGCAGTCGCCTCACTGCACAGGCCTGTATCCACTGGGTCACCTGCTGTGGGTTTAAGTGAGCACACACAGTAGAGTTTTTAAGAGTTGTTTTTCCACTGCACAGGCCTTTATCCACTGGGTCACCTGCTGTGTGCACAGTGCAGGACAATGCTGAATTGGATGAACTGAACCTGCTCGATTACATTTTTTGATAACAAAAAAAAAAACATTTCAAAGAAACACACTGTATGTCTAAGCTATTATAAGTCGTTGGTAATGTCATAATGAACATTTATTAAAGAAAATGGCATTGATGAATTCTGGTATATACCTGGTCGAAAGTGGTCAACACATGCCAACAAATGTAGCTATTAAGTTTGGTTTATAGTCATAACGGTTGTAAGAGTTTTTAAGAGTTGTTTTCATTTAATTTTTGCTTTTATAACTTTTTGACTATTGTCAAACATGATTTGTCATGTCAGGAAACCCCTCTCTAGATGCGTGTTCCTGCTCCAGTTTGCCTAGCTATGTTTCCTCTTCTGGTAGCTAACGTCTGTATCCTAGCAACCCAGAAAACGTATAGCCAGTCCCCCCAGGATTTCGCGGGCCTTTTTTGTGATAGTTGCGGCCTAAAATTACTGATTTCACGGGGGCTTTTCCAACAAGTTGCGGTGAAAGTTGCGGTGTTTTTTAGGTGTTTGTTGCGATGAAATTGCGGGAGCAAGTGAAAGTTGCGATAAAAGTTGCGAATTTCCCTCTTTGTAATTATAATTGAGTTATTTGTTGAAAAATAAAGAATTAATAAAGAAACATTCTTTAAAAAAAAAAACATTGAGAAATGGTCCTCTAAATAACCTTACCAACATGCCAAACTAAAGATTACCAGGACTACAAAAATGTAGCATAATAGGCTGTTCTGCCCTCTGCTTATTTAGGTCAAAAAATGTATATTGCTTGAATTGTTGTTATGGAAACGAACACAGTATAGTAACAGACTTTTACTTTGACATCATTCAAATGTTCGTCTCGTGGGAATGGCAACAGCTGTTAGACAGTTATCTAGAAACATAGCTAGTTATGCTATGTTATGCTAAACACGTAGGGGGAACAGTACATAGGATTTACTTATCCACAACGAAGTGCACCTGTTGGTATTACAAAAGGACCACAAGTAAGACTGAATAAAATGTTATGAATATCTCAGCCTTCACATAAAACGGAAAAAAAAACAGCCTGTGTCACTTTGATCTGTTTCGTCACCTGACGTCCTGCCTGCGTTTCTGCCGTTCTCATTCTATGCTTATCAATCTGTTTTGCTATCCTTGTTGATTTATTTTATCCGTACAGGTGTTTATGTTGTTCAATTTCATATATTAATTTAAAGTCGTCCAATTTCAAGTAATCCATTCTTTTACACTAGCTGCTACCTTATCTTCAATCCAAAAGTAATGTTAAATCTCCATGGCAACAGCTCTCGAGGGTTTGGGAAATAATCGGATTTATTGCTTCCTTCATTATTCACAGCAAAATAAATAATGTTCATTACATTTCATAGATATATTACCAGACTCTATGTAAAAAGGGCCACGCACACCTTGCGGAAAATTATAAAAAATTGAAGCCAGATCTATTTCGGAATCTTCAGTGTGGACATGGGCTGTGTTCAATATCCATGTCTGGTGTAGCCATTATCATTGTTTACAACGGATTAGAACTCTGCTAGTGTCTGCACCGTGTCCACAGGGCAGAATTTCTGCCCTTGGTGTAGCGGAAGGGAGAAAGTTGTGGGAGACGACAATAATTTGTCAAATTTGCGGGAAAGTTGCGGTGATGTGTTAAAATTGCAACGTCGCACTGAATTCGCGGGGAATCGTTGAATTTGCGTGAATTGGTGCGATCGCAACATCGCAACTTCCTGGAGGGTCTGTATAGCTACCAGTCCTCTGTTCAACACCACAGAGAATGAAGTGGTGGCTCTATAAAATAATGAGTCCAATGGACTTCTTTTGCAACATATTCTTCTAATCGATTAAGAACATCATTTATTAGTTAGAGGCTCAGCGGCAAAAGAAATCATGCAATCATAGGATCATAGAAAAAGATGGAAGAACGTAATCAATCCTTTATAGGCTACTGAGCCTAACAACACATACGGCTTAAGGTTCTACAGGCTTCTGTGGTGCTTTAAAGCTGTTGGTTACTCTATGGTTGGAGTTGTTCACGGTCACAGGTCTACAGAATAGCAATTATAAATGTAAGACTCAGTGATGCCCACTTCATTTCATGGGCATAAACCTGGTTGACTGTCAAAAAGCATAGAATATATTATGTGAGGATACCGACTATAAAAATCTCCATTCAAATTAAAATAGATCACACAGCATTTTAATCCTTCTTTTAAAAAAATTAATCTCAAACCACACAGAAACCAGAAACAGTTTCATTTCTGCAATGTGAACTTGAATGTACCCACTGTGGTGTTGTGATTTCACATTAGAACGCACGCTGGTTTGGCAAATGAAGGCCATGTGTCTGTACATAAGGAATATTTCTTCGACTGCACGCTGCGCTTTAGATTAAATACTTTATCTGGATCTAGAAATAGGCCGAGACAGTGACTAGAAGTCCTCCGAGGCTTGGGCCATTTTACACTGGCGCATCAATAATGCATGAGCTATCTGCACATCGACAGTAAGTGGAGCCTTTGCCCACATGTGCACTATGTGTGCTTTTAACACATCACACCACGCAAGGGGCTGCCCTCACTCCGACTTTAACCATTTCCAATATGGGAAACCAAACCACACACCTACACACACACCTACACACACGCACACGCACATACCCACACACACAACCACACACACACACCCACACACACACCCACACAACCACACACACACACACACACACACACACACACACACACACCTACACACACACCACAGATATTATTGGTTCTCATTGGGTTTTTGGTCTTGTTCTATTTCGGTGCGTTTTTTGGGACGGTTTGACCGAGTCACTGGTGGTTAATGGCTTTTGATGAGACGTGGTTGTGCTTTCCAGAAAGGCACTTGATGAATATTCATCGCGATAATCACTATGGCCGCCGGTGCTTATGGGAACGATCACAAGTGAGAGCCAATATAGCCGTTCATTTACAGGCACTCAGAACATGAGGGAGCAGATGCGGTCTGAAAGAGAGGGAGGGAGGGAGAGAGAGAGAGGTAGAGGGAGAGAAAAGGAGAGAAAGAGATTGAGAGAGATAAAGGGGGTCAGGGGGAGAGAGAGGGCAGTGAGCAAGAGAGAGAGAGGGAGAGAGAGAGAGAGAGGGAAAGACAGAGAGAGAGAGAGAGAGAGAGAGATAATGTGTTTGTGTGTGAGAGAGATATCATGAGTCTAAGCACAGCCTGTGAGAGAAGCCATTCTCTACCTTAATGGACAACAACAACAACCACGAAAGAACAATAAATATCAATACGGAGGTATGGCAGACACTGAGGTTTTTTTCTATATTGACGGCAGACACTCAACCATATTTACATCGATCCATTTGTTTGCACTGGGGCTGTTTGTGGTGCTATTTTATATACTATGTGGGCTCTAGTCGCATGGAGAGAAGGCTGTGCCAGACACCAAGTCCAAAAAAAACTATGAGCCAATCCATTCTCATCTGGGCACCCCAAAGGATCAATCGAGCCTCAGTCTCCCCATTAGGGAGGCCGCAGGGAGAGGGGGGGGGGGGGGGTGCAAACCAGAAGCTCTGCCTGAAAACCATCCATTCTCATGTTTCAATGCATGCCACTGCAGTACCTGAACGTGAGCAGTATCAATAACAACGTGAGTTTTTGTCAAACTAAACTCCATTATAGCCTTCAGTCTGTGATCCTCCTTCACCCCATGGACACTTGGATGTCTTTGCGGTAATTCAAGGTTTTTCTGTGCGTTAGGCACAATCATTTCTTCTCGGATGTCTTTTTTTAATCGAGTACTTGCAAAACACCAGTTGCTGGGTTAAGTGCATTCCATCGAGTGTGCTGAGAGCGGTGTGCAAGTCAAACAGAAATGAATCGAGGAAAGTGATGCTGTATCCGTTTCTCCCAAGTCTTAATGTGGTGCAGTCATGGGAGGGGGGGAAACACCCAAGTTCAGAGGGGCCTGACTAACTTGATGGGCCGTGAGGCGCTGAGTTTGATTTAGTGTAAGTAGTCTTTAATTGCACGGCGAGGGAGGATGAGGGGCAGTACTCAGCCATGCTGAGGCAGGGGAAAGTTAACGATGGAGAGAGAGAGAGAGAGAGAGAGAGAGAGAGAGAGAGGGAAAGAGAGAGAGAGGGAGAGAGAGAGAGAGAGAGGGAGAGAGGGAGAGAGAGAGAGAGGGAGAGAGAGAGAGAGAGCGAGGGAGAGAGGAAGAGAGAGAGAGAGAGAGAGAGAGAGAGGGAGGGAGTAAGACATGGTGTCCGGCGGGACTGACTAACGACTGTGATGAATCGTGGGGATGTCGGATAGCTTCTCCGTCACTGTCCCAATCCCATGTAATGCGTAAGCAAGATGGAGGGTCACCTTCAGCTTACTTGCACTTTCTTCGAAAGATAAAGTGAGACAAGACCATCATTAGCTCCAATGCACACAGGTCAGTGCGATAAAGGATTTGGCATCCTTCGGGAGAATCTCACCCAAGGACGAGAGATTAAAACCAGGGACGGTCCCGCTTAAGCATTTGAGTTGTGAGGAGAGTACAAATCCCACATAACATATTTCATTGTTTAAGCACCACCATTATTAGACAAACGTTCACATAGCTCTTTGTAATAAACAATAATTGAATGTACTATGTGCACAACATTGGATTTACTAAATATTTGATAAAGGTATAGCTGTAATAATGTAACCTTATTCCTTATTCATAATGGTTATACTTCAGAAGGAAAAAAACGAGCTCATGGACCAAACCATCCCCTTGAGTTCTCATTAAAGGTGTAATTAATTGACTGGTTTGCAAACAAAGCCTTGAACAAATAGAGTACAGCGTGCAGACGTTAAATGAACCATGTGGTCTCTTACCATCGCTGTTAACACACTGGACTTGGGGGAGCTGCATGCCTGGCCCACACTCCAAGTTGTCGGCCGGGATGCACTCCTCCAGCTTGAGTAGCTTCCAGTTGTAGCAGCTGGGGTCTTCGCAGGGAATGGCCTCCACCAGGTGTGGACAGCTGCCCATGCCGCCGGTGGGGTAGTTGGTGATCGCACGTTTCCTAAGCTTGAAACCTGCGAAAAAAATAGGATCGTTGTGTGAACGGACAACATCAGCGAGTAAACGCTGAAGGCTTTTTGGATGCATTCATTAAAGAGGTATAGCGGAATTTTTGTGTTAATCTAACAAGCTTACTGGGGAACAGCCAACAGACTTGCTCTGCAAACACCAACAAACATCACATCTGGCACTGATAAGAGGCAGCTAGCTTCTGCATTGAGCTATTTTGAATTTAAGTATTTTTGATACATTTGGCGAAGTCATTCTGTAAAAGTCATTCTGTTTCATAGATTTCGACATGACCCATCTCATCAAAATTAATTTGAGGATGAATACAAACTGTCTGCCCTAAAAATGCTCAAACCCTCCCTACTGTTGCTTTAAATATTTTAACAAACTGTTGCTCAACGCTCAGCGCGACACACTTCAGCCTTCTTCTGGAAGCACTTAAGTGTCCGTGTTACCTGAAGGAGATTCTTCAGGAGAAAAAAGAGTGCAGCGTTGAGTGTTAATTTTAAATAGATTGTGTAATAACAACGTTCCTTATCTGTTCAGTGACACTAATGATACACAACGTCTTTCCAGGGACCCGCCATCCCACACCTTCCTGTCACTGATTATTACCGAAGACAGAAATGTGAAATGTCCCCAGCAGCTTTCAGGTACACGACATGCAAATGTTTGAGACAAATTAAAGGGAAAAAAGGAGGGAATTACAAGACAGAATGAAAAAGCTGTCAAAGGCACGACTGTAATGACATGGCTATGCCTATATAAGTTCCAGTGACTCAAATGGCTACCTATTCAGCCACCTTTGTCTGAACATGCAATTACTAGCACAATATGTGAAAGAAAAATCAGCCTCAGCCAGTTAGCAGCGCACACAAAATTGAGTGCTCTCCCCGACCTGGCATTAACACAATCTACAGTCCAGCATGAACACGTCCTCCTCCTCCTGGCATTAACACAATCTACAGTCCAGCACGAACACCTCCTCCTCCTGCCATTAACACAATCTACAGTCCAGCATGAACACGTCCTCCTCCTCCTGGCATTAACACAATCTACAGTCCAGCATGAACACCTCCTCCTCCTCCTCCTCCTCCTGGCATTAACACAATCTACAGTCCAGCATGAACACCTCCTCCTCCTCCTCCTCCTCCTCCTGCCATTAACACAATCTACAGTCCAGCATGAACACCTCCTCCTCCTCCTGGCATTAACACAATCTACAGTCCAGCATGAACACCTCCTCCTCCTCCTCCTCCTCCTGCCATTAGCACAATTTACAGTCCAGCACGAACACCTCCTCCTCCTCCTCCTCCTCCTCCTGCCATTAGCACAGTCTACAGTCCAGCATGAACACCTCCTCCTCCAGCATGAAAACAGAAAGAGCCTCGGCGGGGGCCGTTTCTCACCTTTCTTTCCCTGTTGGTCGTTACAGTTCTCGAAGGTGCAGGGGCCCCAGGCTCCCCACGGCGACACTTCACACTCGATGGGGCAGGGGATGTGGCATTGCTGGGTGGTGTTTGGCACTGGGGCGGTGCAAAGCTGAGGGTCCACCGGCTGAGAGGCTGGGGGGAGGGGAGGGGGGGAGAAACGGACATGTTGGATGTTATCACAGTTTCCCTCATTCTAGCTGCTGTAGTGTGATGAGATAGCGGAGGTCTTTACGGCAGCGTCAGTGTCAGTGAAAAGCAAACATACATGAAGACGCATAAGCAGAATGAAGGAGAACTTGGTCCTAGACTGGTGCATATGGTATGAACTAACAAAAAAAAACAGGGCAAGATGTTAATTGTTTATTATTTATAGTGAATTGTTAGACACGCCAAAGCACGATCTTTCCACACAGATGTCAATAAGTACTGCAAGTCAGAGAGAAAATAGTCTTGTATTTGCTTCCTACATCTGATTTTTTGTCTTGTTTTTGTTTTTGAGAGATGCGATTCGCTCCAAACAAAGGCGTCAACAGAAACAAGGAGCTCTGTCTTGCAAGGGCGCTGTACATTTTTCATAGCTTTCCCGAGACTCTGAGCTCGGTAATGAACTACATTTAGAACTGAGGAGCACAGATATTTGCCTCTGAAAGGTGTCTCTCTTCCTCGGTGTCACTGCCAAGGTGTTCCAGCGATGAGTCTGCTGACGTGACGCTCGGATTCACATCAAACCAAATCACACCCTGCCACTTAAAAGACATCAGTGCCTATCGCAATGTGTGAGATCCCTGATGACTGCTCTCATGAGGTTTTTTTCTCGGAATATCTCTGCATATCTCTTTTTCTCTTTACCCCCCCCACCCCAACATGCACACACGTACAAATTTAGAAACATAAAAATGGCTGGTCCCTGTTGCCTGGTTTCTGTTGCCGTTCTTGTGTAAGCACGACAAAACAGCGTGAAGGAGATCTCTGGCTCCAAAGGGAGCGGAAGCAAGGCGCCTGATAGCGGAATAATTACAAGATTATCCGCAGTGTTCCTGACTGAATAGGGCCTAAACTCGTAGGTGAAACATTCAAGCTTCACTCGTGTCTGATCGGCAGTCAGATTTACTCACCAGTTTGCCGGTTTATATTGTTTATCTGCCAGATGGTACAGACCTCCTACTAAGAGAGTTTCTCCATCTAATTAAAACTTGTGAATGCCACACGCACACACACACACACTCTCTCTCTCTCTCTTTCTTTCTGTCTTACTCTCTCTCACACACACTCTCTCTCTCACACACACACACAGACACACACACACACACACACACACACACTCTCATTCTTTCTGTCTTGCTCTCTCTCACATACACTCTTTCTCTTTCTCTCTCATACACACACACACACCCTCTCATTATTTCTGTCTTTCTCTCTCTCACACACACTCTCTCTCTCTCACACAGACACACACTCGCACACACAAACACACACACACACACTCACACACTGAGATGGGAATATCCTATCTGCTTGACATTGTGAGTTACTTTCCCTCTGTTGTATATGAAAGGCCTGCAGCAGCCTCTTGTCCCCTTGTCAAAACAGAACGATGATGAAGACGGCTGACTGCGATAACACAATCACACTTTGGTATCGGCAAAATCAGTCGGGCTGATGTCTCTTTCACCGTCTATGGTGCATGGGGTGAGGCTCTCCGACACCCTGCTGTGACTTTAATACCCATTTCTTATATCTTCATTCAAGTAAACACACACACACACACTCACACATACACACACACTCTCATTCTGAGCTTTAATACCCAGCTCTTATATCTTCATTCAGCATTCAACACAACCGCTGCTGAACTGAACCAGCAGTTGCAGTACGCATATGAGGTCATGACGCGGGCTGCAGTTAATTGACCAATCAGAGAGGGGCAAGACACCAGACAGTGAACTAGCACAGCAAACAGATCACATGGCAGAGCAACGGAAGGTGCCGACACTGAACGGGATGCAATTAGTCCAAATTGCCGTAGGTAATCACCGGATTGCCAAAATGTACTCTGATGGCTGGGAAAAACATGTTGTGTTTACGGCATAATGATAATCACACACTTTGGTGGAAGCATACAAATAACAGACTAAAATGGCAAGTAGACATATTTTGTCCTGCAGGGGTGAATTTAGTGATTTTAATAATACCTCAAAATGCATTGGAAAGTGTTTTGGTTTCTCTCTGAGGGAAAAGTACTTTGCATTTAAAAGTCATTGGAGTGTCTTTGGGAATTAGTGAGACAAAAAAAAAAACACACCATCACCCTGCTGTCTTACTGCAACAACGCCTCAAAGAGCCGACACACATGTAATGAGCTCTCCATGGACAAACAATGGCAAACAAACACAAGCACCGCCCCAGTGCTGTATGTAAATCACTGGTATCCTTGGCATTTGAACAGATACTGCAGAAGAAGGTCATCCAGAAGAAGAGGCCACGGGAGCATTGAGCATTCATGACAATGACGCAAAAGAGGAGAAGAGATGAGAAGAGTCAAAAAGAGATGAAGGAGATGAGAACAGAAAAGAGACAAAGAGGCTAAGAGAGAAGAGAAGAGAAGAGAAGAAAAGAGAGAAGACGAGAGAAGGGAAGAGAAACATCTAGAAACGGTCTAGTATGTCACATTTATACTATTATTATTATTTATTCTGCTTACCTGTAATCTCATAGCTGATGGAGAGAAGAGGAGGAGCACTGGGCTTCTGGTTCCCTTGTGGCTGACCCTCTGCAAAAACAACACAATAAAGTGGATGCATGAATAAAGGGAAAGATCAGACAAACCACCAAGGAAAAGATAAAACCATCTCCAAAACTTTAAAGAACTTTAAAGAACTGCTGCAATAAGGGTCTTGGGGTTAAGCCAGCTGTCGGGCGAGAGAGGCAGCCTCTGGTCCCCTGTCGAAGGGGGGCTCTGACACACAAGGCTAGACATCCAGCCAACCACACACACATCCAGCCAACCACACACACAACTACACACATACACACACAACTACACACAGCTCTGGGGGAAAAAAGAAACAGTCTGCTACAATGTTAGCGGATGGCTATAGATCCCAAACAAACACACGCATCCACTCTCGCACACACACACACGCACGCAGACACACACACTTCTCACACTTGAGCAGGTATCTCTCCTGGGCAGCAGCCGCCCTTTGCAGTGACAGCAGCAGCAGTGGGCATGTTTATGCATCAGAGCGGCGGAGTTAGTGGATAGTCCCTCTGCTCTGCCACACACACACACACACACACACACACACACACACATACAACGCCCCTGTGTAAGTTAGTGGATAGTCCCTCTGCTCTGCCACAGTGGAGATTACCCCCTGATGAAATGAGAAGAATCCTGCATTCCACTGATAAGCGCAGACACACACACACACACACACAACGCCCCTGTGTAAGCGGAGGCCTTTAAACCGTGATTCTACACGGCTTGTTTTAAATTACTCATCCATCTTTACCTCCTATCGGCATTAATGTGTGTTTGACATGCGTGTTGAGAAAATCTCCTCAAAAGCAGGTCACTATGCCATGGGAAGCCAGCTGGCCTCTAGCAGGATCAATGGGTCAGGTGCATCCAGAGCAAAAGGCTGAGGTCAAAGACATAAAGACGTGTGTGTGCACAGGCATGTGTATGTGGGTGCATACATGTGTGTATTTACATGTGTGTGTGTATTTGCATGTGTGTGTGTATTTGCGTGTGTGTGTGTGTGTGTGTGTGTATTTGCATGTGTGTCCCAAGCTGTCTGTCCAGTAACTCTCTGCATGCATTTAATCCTGCCCGTGGATTAAGTCTCTCTGTTCTCTGCTCACAGTGATGTCTCAATAGAGAGTAGGCTGCACTTCATTTACATTTAAACAGCTTTGCCGTACATTCTAGGGCCTCCCCCAAACCCATGTATTTACGAGGCCGTCAGCATGGGAAATCTTCCTCCCCGCTCCTCCTCTTCCTCCCCGTTCCTCCTCTTCCTCCCTGTTCCTCCTCTACAGCTCTATTATCAGCTCCTACATCCACCTCGCCCCGCACTGACACAGACCCGCTGTGACAGGCCATTATTCCAAAGGGCGGAAAACACAGATTTCCTCCTTTTTCCCCCCGTCAAACCTGTCAGGTCAGAGCCCGCCAGGTGAAGTTTGGCTGATTGATGACCTACAAGCTGATCGGAAGTGAGTCACGGTGCTGATGGTTACCGGGTATGGTTACATCATTGGCATTGCTGTGTTGTGTGTGTCGTGTGTGTTGTGTTGCGTCGTGTGTGTTGTGTGTGTTGTGTTGTGTCGTGTGTGTCGTGTGTCTTGTGTGTGTTGTGTGTGTTGGGTGTGTTGTGTGTGTCGTGTGTTGTGTGTGTTGTGTGTGATGTATGCGTTGTGTGTGTTGGGTGTGTTGTGTGTCTTGTGTGCGTTGTGTGTGTCGTGCGTTGTGTGTGTTGGGTGTATGGTGTGTGTCGTGTGTTGTATGTGTTGCTCTACACAGGTGCGATCTACCCACCCCAGAGGGCTCTTCCTGTTTCCTGCATCAGATAAACTGGCTTTTACAGGTGGATGTAGAACCTAGCTGTGACATGCTTGTGTCACTTCACAAGTGCCTTTCTGTAGAACCTCTGGGCATCAACATCTAGCAACACCCTCTCAGAAGAAAACTAATTTGTGGAATTTAAATTAAAAAAAAAATCAATCTTCATGAATCTTTACCTTTGTCTTTATGAATCATTCATAATTTATAAAATTTGTAATTGTTCTGTGAGTGAGTACTGTATATTAAAAACACAGAGTAAACAGATCGGACGCATATAAACCATTAATAATGTGATGTATATGGGTACAGAAGAAAACTGGGCTTATTCCTTTCATTTACATGTAATTTTCTGATTTATTTGCTGATAAAAGTCTCTGATCTGAAGTGTAACTTCAGTTCAACTGTTCAGGTGAATAAGTGTACCTGGAGTAGAAAAAAAGGTTAAAATTAAATAAAAAATAAATAAAAAAGGTTTTCTAAAAATTGCTTGGAGTGGCAGAACCCAGCTGGTTTAGACAATAAAGGCTTAACTTGAATTAAAATGCCCAGATTTTTCTTTGTCTACTTCACCTTCAAAAGTAAATTACAAAAGCATCAAGGGTAAGTTGGAGCTAAAAGGAAACAATGATTTATGGAGTAATTCCTTGCAGAGAACCCAAGAAGAAACAGTGTGAGTGTATATCACTGTGAATCACAAGTACTGGAAATAGGGAAAGAGGACACATACTCACACACACACCCTCTCTCTCTCTCTCTCTCTCTCTCTCACACACACACACACACCCTCTCTCTCTCTCTCTCTCTCTCACACACACACACACACACACACCCTCTCTCTCTCTCACACACACACACACACACACACACACATACACACACCCTCTCTCTCTCTCACCGTCCGTTCTACAGACTGCCCTTTTACCTTTCACACTCCCCATCAGTTCTAAAGACTGCCCTTTAACATGGAAGTCACCTAATAAACACAGTTAACACAAGGTGCTGTAGAGCATGTAGAGGCTGGCAGGTCCCATTTTAACATCTGTATATGAATAATGCATGATACATGGAATACATTTGTCTTTTCATCGTCCGTGTTCTATCAGCAAAGGTCTCCTGTATTGAACTTAACATACAATACATTTGTGTCAACCGCAGTAGAAGACCTGCTTGAGATCCCATCACTATATGAGCAGCACAACCTCTGGAGGACATAAAGCTGATCCAGCCGCTGCGCTGTGTGGTGTGAGTATTTGAACATAGCACACAATACATTTGCTGTGTGGTGTGAGTATTTGAACATAGCAAACGATACATTTGCTGTGTGGTGTGAGTATTTACATCCTGCTGTGACCTTGCATTTCTCCCTGGCCAAATACCACATCCTGGTACAGACGACACTCGGATACTAGATGTAAGCTGAGTCTTCATAAAATTCTGACACTGGAAGTTCCTTTGCGGTTCCCTTTGAGGGAGGCCAGGCAAAAGCACAGTATCGTGACTCGGAGTGTAAACAGGCTACTGCGGAGGCGAGGGGGGATCTACCGCACCGAAGGGCATGAGACTCATTAGTCACTGGACCGTGCAGGGAGACGGCTGAAGAGGAAGAGGACGAGCAGTTCACTCCACAGGAGGGCTGGGGCACCTGATGACTGAACAGGCAGGTAGAGCACACAGACATACACACACACACACACAGATTCATACCCTCTCACTCTCTCTCTGTCTCTCTCTCTGACACACACACACTCAGGTAAAGCACACAGACACACAAGCACACATTCATACCCTCTCTCTCTGTCTCTGTCTCTCTCTGACACACACACACACATCCATACTCTATCACTCTCTGTCTCTCTCTGACACACACACACTCAGGTAAAGCACACAGACACACAAGCACACATTCATACCCTCTCTCTCTGTCTCTGTCTCTCTCTAACACACACACTCATAGTCTCACACACACACACAGACACATACCCTCTCACTCTCTCTGTCTCTCTCTGACACACACACACTCACAGTCACACACACACACCTTCCTACACTCACCTTCACACGCACACACACCCTTTCTCTCCCTCACACACACACAATCCTATGCTCACCTTCACACGCACACATACACACACTCAAACACATACTCACACACACATACACACACCCTCTTTCTCTCACACACACACACACACAGTGCTTTCGGGAAAAGAAGGTTGTCTGGTTCCTTGTTAAAAAGTGTCTTGAGATCTTAAGGATCAAATCTTTGTTTCCGGTACCTTCTTTGTTTTTGAGGTTGTTGAGGTAAGAGAGCAGCTCGGCGTTGGCCTGCACACAGAACGCTTCTCTGATCTGCAGGCCCCCCCCACACAGCCCCGTCTGGTTACCACGCCGACGGTCCTGTTGGCTGAGCAGCGCATCCACCCGGCAATCGCTCCACTCCGTGGTCCTCCAGCTGTACCTGTAAACAAGAGAGAAAGAGCGTAAAATCATGAGCAAGAGTGAAAAAGGTGGAGAGAGGAAACGCAGGTGACCCAGACAGAGAGAAAAAACGAGTGGGAGCCGTGACGTTCTGTTCTTCCAGCCTGCGACAAAAACAAAAGTACAAAGCACTGCACTCTGCACCAAATGAAATCTAGCAGTCAATTTGGCCTAATGCTGAGCCACATTAACCTAATTCAGCTTAGTTTCCCCAGTAAAAAGTTTCACCCAGAAAAAAAAAAAAATACTTTTGACAATGTAAAAAGGCTTTTCATCAAGCCTCTGAACTCTCACACTTCCTCCGCATTTCTGTGCTGCATTATTGATTAAAAGCCTCGAGCTTTTGAGTTTTTCTTTTTTTTTTATCTCTGAGAGGTAATGAAGAGAGCGGTACAGAGCAGTACAGGTTACCACGGCGAAGCAGCATCTGTTCACCCACTCTATAAATACTCGCAGAAGACAGCCCTCCATGTTCATTCAATTTACCTTCGAAGCAAAGAGGCTGTAATAGAAATGCCCCAGCCTCTAGAATGGATCACAAAGCAGGTGCTGGTTGGCTAATTGTAATGGCAATGTGCTTAAAGAAACCTGTCGCACTTGCCTTGTCAAAAGTTGTCCATCCTCACTTTACAAGAAGGGAGTCATTTCATTTCAGTTAAACACATCCACACCCAAAAAAAAACCTGCTGGAAATGCATGGAACATACGTGCCCAGCAATTGGAGAGTATCAAAAATGGTATACATTTTCATACGATCTGTACATCACTAAACTTCTCATTAGATTATTTAAAAAATGAAAGCATTTCATATGTGTTTTATGTTCCCGCATGCTTACAGGCAAACTGCACCCTTAGAGAAGCGGGAAGATGTGTCAAATGTGTGATATATGTATTCTTTCTTGATATTTTCCTAATCAATGCATTTCTTTCCAGATCAAATGGCAAGGTGGGATACATTACAAGCAGCTCACAGATGACAGGAAAACCATGGTGCTGGGGGAAAAAGAAACATGAAGATGAAATACACAGAGGTGAAAGAAAGAGGAGCAAGAAAAGGAGAAACAAGGGAAGAGCACGAAGGGAGATCAAAAGAGAACCTGGCAGGAGTGTGAGAAAAAGGAGATAAACAGAAGGAGAGGGAGAGAGAGCAGGAAAGATAGAGAGGAGAGCGAGAGGGAGAGAGAGAGAAGGAGAGGGAGAGAGAGCAGGAAAGAGAGAGAAGGAGATAAACAGAAGGAGGGGGAGAGAGAGCAGGACAGAGAGAGAGAGAGAGAAGGTGAGGGAGAGAGAGCAGGAGAGAGAGAGAAGGAGAGAGAGGGAGAGGGAGACAAGAGGAGATGCAAAACAGAGAAAAGCATGAGATTAGAAAGCAGACATGGTAAATACTGTACATAGCGTAGCATTAATGTATAGACGAAGTTATGAGACACACAAGTATGTATAATGTATATTAGCGCATTAATGTATAGACACACAGTTATGAGACGCACACAGGTCTTGGTAAGTTGGTAGGTTCTGCAAAGTGGAAGGCTGGTACACAACCGCCAGATTAATAAAGAGCCATCTGCGGGAGGGGTCTGTTTAGGACACGGCCGGGCCAAAGAACCCCACTCAGATCGGCTCCATGTGCCAGCGCTAGCATGCTGGCGCCGGTCCAACACATGCCCAGCCGACGCCTGGAGTCGGTACCCATATGCTGCCCAGCTTCATCCCCAGGCGGGCACCAGACACTCTCGACGAGGGTTAACGGCCTCTCAGGGCTACTGGGAAGCCCACAGGCAAAGTGAGCCACAGGGGCTATGATCACACACAGCACCAGAGAGAGAGAGGGAGGGAGGGAGAGGGGGGGAGAGAGAGAGACAGACAGAGAGAGAGAGAGAGAGGGAGAGCCTGCCATAACCTGAGAGACAGCCAGTAAGGCCACAGAATGCTAAACTAACTGTATGTTTATTGTTATTTTTGGAATGGTCTTTTGTTGATTATTTATTTATTTTTAATCAACTCAGTTCATTATATTTGTCCTTCTGTATGTGTATGTAATATGTATCTGTTGAATCAGCTTTGGCAATAGTGTTGAAAACATTCATGCTAATAAAGCTTCTTTGAATTGAATTGAATTTAATTGAGAGGGAGAGAGGGAGAGAGGGAGACAGCAGTAGAGAGAGGGGGGAGAGAGGGAGACAGCAGTACAGAGAGAGAGAGAGGGAGACAGCATTAGAGAGAGGGAGACAGCAGTACAGAGAGAGAGAGAGAGAGCGCAGTAGAAAGAAGGAGACAGCAGTACAGAGAGAGAGAGAGGGAGAGAGAGAGAGAGCGCAGTAGAGAGAGGGAGACAGCTGTACAGAGAGAGAGAGAGGGAGACAGCAGAAAAGAGAGAGAGACAGCAGTAGAGAGGGGGGAGAGAGGGAGACAGCAGTACAGAGAGAGAGAGAGGGAGACAGCATTAGAGAGAGGGAGACAGCAGTACAGAGAGAGAGAGAGAGAGAGAGAGAGAGAGAGAGAGAGCGCAGTAGAGAGAAGGAGACAGCAGTACAGAGAGAGAGAGGGAGACAGCAGAAAAGAGAGAGAGAGACAGCAGTAGAGAGGGGGGGAGAGAGGGAGACAGCAGTACAGAGAGAGAGAGAGGGAGACAGCAGAAAAGAGAGAGAGAGAGACAGCAGTAGAGAGAGAGAGGGAGAGGGAGAGAGGGAGACAGCAGTACAGAGAGAGAGGGAGAGACAGCAGTAGAGGGGGGGGGAAGGGAGAGAGCAGTAGAGAGAAGGAGAGAGAGAGAGAGAGTCCCCATCTACACGCTGAAATGCAGCTTGGCTTTGGAGTTTATAATTTATGTTAGTGAAGCCTGAGTGCCTTGCTATCAGGAGCAATCTGGTCCAGGCAAAGGCCAAAAGCAGAGAAAAGCACTACTATGGGTCTGATAGAGGTACACACACTACTAACAAACAATTAAGTATGTAGACTCAATTTTTCACTAAGGTCAGAGTTACACATGTAAAGTGTAGTAGAAAGTAGTAGAAAGACCTACCTCAAAAAATTACTGAAGTTTTTGCCTCACCAGGTACATTTGGAAGTATGGGAGGCTTTTTACTAATAATGACTACAATAATAAGTACATTACTAACAATGATAACCGGTAATCTTAGGAATTGTATGTATTCAGTGTGTGCAACACGTTCTTATCAAGCAACTTCACATGGCATTCAAATGCACTTGCAGTACTACTAGGCCTACAATTTCAGTTTCATAGTGTCACTGGCTCCTATTCTGATTATATTCACACGTCAGGTAACCTGATTGCATCATGCAGAAGGTATGCTCCGTAACAGACACACGGACAACCACTCTCTGACAATTACAGTAGCCTACAATTACATGCAATTTCAAAGACGGCAATGGCGGTAATTATTGTATCTAACAAACACAATAATTGTAGTAAGAAATATGTATTCATATTTGTGATATCTAAGTCTACTATGTGAAAACTTTTGGTAACGTTGAAAAAAATTACCAAAACAACTACAAAACGTTTACATTTCCTGAGGTATAAAGAAAGAATGGTCCAAGGCACGGTAATTACATGTTAAACTGGAGTCAACTGCCAAATTACAGTATAGCCCTATAAAGATGTAGAGTTTGGCAGAGAGTCAATAGTTTCCGGCGAGCTATGATACACTGCTAGCAACGGTGTTACAATTTAGTGTTGCTGATGTGTTAGCTAGTGATGTAGAGTACTGTTACATACAGTTCAATACTAAAGCCTATGCCCATGATTGCATTCTCAGTCGAATGTCTGCCAAATCTTGGCTTGTTTGTCATATTCTCTAGAGTGCTGTTTAATCAATGGACTGATATTTAGGCCTTTATTTGCTATCTAAATCCAATTTGCATCACAGGCTGATAATCAGCTGCAGCTAACTCAGCTACAGCGCAAACTGATTGGTGTAGTTGTTCTGTACCAATTCCTCTGATAATAATGTCATAGATGAATATTATGATATTAAAAATTGATGACGGCACACAGATTGTGATGTGGATTATACTGATGTCTCACTTTCTGCCCAAAATAGCCCTCTAGCCCCCTGACAACCTGGCTCTTGTCGTTTGTCTTATTTGTGCTGACTGGTGCTTACGTTGCGCAGGGGGGTAGGTCATCTCCCTGGGGTTCGCAGGGCTCCGTCTCCTCCAGCGAGGGGCATTCTGTTCCCCCGGTTACCGGGAACTGCTGCACCTGCCTGGAGCGTGAGCGGCTACCCTTGGGCATCCCCGGGTCTGCGCACGCCTTGGAGCAGGCTCCCCACTCCGCCCACTCGCTCACCGCGCAGTCCTTCTGCATCAGGCAGGTCTGGAAGGTGGGAGGCAGGGACCAGTGAGGACATGAGCTGCAAAAGAAATAAGTGCACAACAATAAGAAATGATTACCGTGAATATGGTGTCACATCGAGGACGTTTTAGTATAATTACATACAGTAGAGGTCACGCTGCTAAGTGATCACAGTCATCAACACTTAGGAGCAACAACACAGTACCTTCTTTGTTACCTTTAGAACCACAACAACCACTTTAGATACAGGAACATTAAATCTGCTGTCAACATTAATAAGCAGTCGTACAGTCACTATGGTAACTAGTGACATATATAACATCACAAGCTTGATTTGCCATGTCCCCTTTGATCCGTGGGCTGGGAGTCTGTCATTCCAACCTGGCAGCTCGAGAGTCTTTCTTTTACAATTGAGTGGTGATATGTGTTTTTTCTATTTTGCAGCTCTTACTACTGCGGTATTGTTGTAACAAGCAGAGAACTATTGTGGTGATGATGATCACTCCGTTTATAAATAGCAATTATCAGTTTTTGCTATGCACGTGAATTGCTGCTGTAACACTGACATTTGCATTTGGGTATAGTAATAATAATAATAATAAAGTACTTTATCTCTATATCTATCTTGGTAACATCGAGAACCACTGCCTCACACTGTGAAAGATAGAGACCACAGGGGGACCTACACTGTCATCCAAAAACGTGTGATAATATCCTGCTAATGATATTTCCTCTTCCAACATCACTTCCTGTGAAGCATACTACAGTTTATTACAGGAAGCAATCTAACAATTTGAGCTGATAATAGCCAGGGTCCCTTTTAAGTGCTTTAAATGGCCAGTAATTCTGTACTGGCAAAGGTGTGAAAATCGTTGCTTTTTTTTGCTCTTCTATCTTAAGTCGCTTTGTCTGAGTTGCAGTTTATCCCGAGGTGAGGCAGCTGACATGCTATTAGACTTAATTACACCCTGCCTGCCTCTCTCCTCTGCTTCATTTAGAAAGCTCTCATTTAAGCGCTACTACTGCACCTACCCCAGGCACAGGCAACTCTTCTTCCTAAGCAGCCAACTTCAAAGTAGTTATGACTTTTATCTCACTCTTCCCTCTGCAGATTTACCCCCCCTCCCCCTCCACACACACACACACACACAAATCAAAAAAGACATAAATAAGGCAAAAAAGAGAATACTTTGGTGCTACAGTGCGCTATTGTTGTGCTGGTGAACTTGTTTTGCATGAAACTAATTCCCATTGCACGACTTGACAGGCATGAAGGATTGCTGGAGTGGAGTGCAGGTTTAAGAGGATTCTCTTCTCTCACTGGGGGTAAGACATGTAAATAGAAACCTTAATGTTGCTATTTACCAAACGCTCCCAGAGAGTTATCTTCAATGTGCTGGATGTTTGTTATGGCTTGTGTTTTTTTTCCACTATTTGTCAAGTCATTTTTGTTTGGCTTATTTTGCTTGTATTGTTTCTCACAGTCCCTTAAGAAGCCAGTCAAGTTCTCCATGTATATATATATATATTTTTATTTATATATTTTATTTTCATTTTTGTGACAGAATGAGGACAAATCCTATCATTTGTGTTGAAATAAAAATTACATGTTTCTGGTACTCTGTAGAAAATCAGGTACCCCGTAAAAATGGGTATGATATATAAGCCATAAACAACATGAGACAAATAAAATAGTGTGGGGCAGTGGTGAACCATGAAATATTTTTTTGTCAGTATGTCCTTTTGAAAGTAGGCATAGTAGTAAGCATAATTACAGCAAATACATCTAGAAGATCTGAAATCTGAATTTTACTGTTTGAATGAATTCTTTATTTTTTCCTTTAGGCTTGCTATGTTCTAGTCTCCTTCCTCAGACAGTGGATGAGATAAAGCCAATGATTCACTCAAGATTGCTGTGTAAGATATTGCTTCAAAATGAATAGCGATCACACACTGAGATTAAACCGGAGAGCCTTGAGAAAATGGAGTGTGGCAAAGGGCATCAAACAAAATGGATTATGAACAGAGCGTGATGTTCTGAAGACTATTAGCAAAAGTCACCACGTTATCGCTTCAGAGAAAAGTTTGTTCCCCCCCTTTTTTTTTAATTGAAAAAAAGAACCCCAGCTATGAATATTTCAGAGGCAAAAGTAAACAAGTCAGAGATTAATATTTATGCTCCTGGGGGCATGGGAGCTGTTTTCACACTTCTTTTGTATCCCAGCCACTGCTGTGAAGCTGGCACCAGCTAAGAATGAATGAATAGTTTTAGTACATAATTGATAACATCTGAACCTACTGCTATGCAACACAAATGAACCTAATTTTACATCATGAGATTTGACCCCTGACTGGCATCCACCACACAGGCAAGTGTGGTATTGATTTGCACAGTGTTTATCAGCTGTTGCTGATTAATGAAGGGGAGCAGGAGTATCGAGTTTTTAAATTATGCTTTAACAATAAATACACCTACAGTGCAACCAAAAGGAATGAAAAAAGTGTGTTGATTTTTGTGGGGAAAATCACTTGTGTGGAAGAGAAAGGGTAACTATTAATTTCTCCTGTTGTCAGGAGACGTTGGAGTGGATATGACATTTTAGCAATTTGAACACTTTATTTGAAGGGTTATTATGAGCCCAGTTATAGATTCTTCTTTTGTATGTTGGAAGATTTAGTCTAGCGTGTATAATATGTGTTAAAGTGTGTCTCCGTGTTCCAGGTCAAGTCAAGCCAGCCATCACATCAGACGATTTTTATTCCTGAATGGTCTAAATATAATTTATTTACTTTTCATTACAATCATTTACTTTTGCCCAAAGCTAATTGCACTACTGGAAGGACAGTATTTTTGGCAGTATGTGTGCTCCTTGCTAAATCAAAAGTATGACCTTGTTGTTAGCACCTTGCCTCAGCTAAGCTACAGAAACCCAATTCACCTCTTCCTTTGAAATCCTCAACTTCAGATCATCACTTTAGATTTGTCACCAACGTTTGTTTTTTTCTTGATTGTATATCCTAGTGTCATGTGTTTTGTGTAGACTGCTAAATATCTTATGATATGATATGCCTTTTCAGGTAAAGCAATCAGTCAAATGCCAAGCATCATCACATAATAGTTTAGCCATAACTATTGCTTTGAAATGTCAATTCAGTGCCATTTACTTCACACATCATCTTTATATTGCTTGGCCTAAACTGCCACAAATCCTCGGGTGCTTTTTGAAATACCCTCCGTTGTTATGTACTTGTGTATGTGCTCTTGAAATTGCAATTACTTCACAACGTTTTTTTTTCTTCTTTTCCATAATGGCAGCCGCCGCAGCTAGAGTTCCATCCTTAATCACAGCGATGGTGTGCTGAACACAGCCCAATGTGACCAACAAGGGCAAGGTGACCCATGACCTTTGGCTGTCTTTGCAAGCATTCCACAGTGACACACAGGGGAATGGGAGCGGCGGATTAAGGGAGAGCGGTAGGAAGAAAGGAGAAAAACAGATGGGTGTCGTGGAGGAAGATTTTTTTCAGCTACATAATAAGACCTAACCACTAACGGTGAGTGTAACAACAAGAATAACAAAGAGACTCCTGCAAACCTGCATATTTACATATGTAAAATGGTAAGGCAGCATGTGTATGTGTGGGCACAGAGACAACTCAACATATGGTATGAGCAGTATGGCTATATCCTTAGGGGTTAGGAGTGGGTGCATCACTCAGCATAACCCAGCCCTGCCCTGCCAAATATACCTGCAATCTCAGTGGAACTTCATCCTCTACCCAACAAGCTGATCCATCATTGTGAATTTAGTCTATACTCTCAAACCATCCCCACTGATCCAATCTGAGGATCTGTGGAATGGCAGCACCCAGCTCTTAAGGTTTTTGTGTATGCCACCTAACGATAGCAAGATTGTCAACACCCATGTACATCTTACAGTCTGCTACATATGATGAGGAGACCTGCTTGGTAAATGGGAATCCATGCACACACACACACACACACACACACACACACACACACACATACACACACACACACACACTGCGAGAGGGTTTTAGTGCACTCCCCCTCACAGCTTAAGGTTGGAGATAGCCCTCAATTTGGGTGAACAACCCACACAAGCACACGAGTCACGCGTGAACAAGGCAAGAGCATGGGCTAGAATGAGATTGTTATACGCGTATACGAGTTATATATAACCCTCTGATCAATTAGAATGAGATAGATATATACGAGTTATATATAACCCTCTGATCAATTAGAATGAGATCGTTATATTTGCGTATACGAGTTATATATAACCCTATGATCAATTAGAATGAGATCGTTATATTTGCGTATACGAGACAATTAGTATGAACCCTTGAGATAGTTTGGAGAATGTTATTTTAAGGATACAGTGAAATCTGATTAAATAAAAGACATGCAACTCTACTACAGAAATGTGTCCTTCTATCCTACTACACAGCACAGTAAACAACAGCACTGCTTCTCATGTGGTCTGTCCTCCGTCTTCATACTTTGTCAATACAGACATCTCTTGTTTATTTTCTTCTGTGCAATTACTGTTTGTGCAATTCTACGTCTCGGGCTTTTGAAACACTAGCATAAACATTCCTTTTGTTTACTTTGTGGATTTTAGAGCAGACGAGAGACTCCGCAGCAGCAGCAGCACACTGTAAACCCTCTGTGGCTGGGCTTCGCACACTTTTCACTGGTTAAGATCAAGCCTGTGCTGTGCTGGGAAATCTGGCGCAGGTTAATATAGACTTGTCATCTCTACAGCGAAAGGTAGACATCAAAAGCAGGGGAGTGCTTCATCGCCGTGACAGCTCAGCAAAGAAACAGACACACAAAATAACCATCTTTTTCGGTCCTATCAGCTTGTGACAAGGAGAATGGATTGTGAGTGCCTTTGAAGAATGACTTTAAAAACATGATTAGCTGCGGTAACTGCACGTATTTTTAGGAGGCTGTTGAAAGCACAATAAGTGAAGGTACAATAAAGCTATAAAGGATCACAACTATCGCATTGATCAACCTCTGCAGAGCCCATTCCTCTTCCTGGAGATCTTCCTCCTTCCTGCAGCATGTTGTTACAGTCTGATCATAACACTCCTCGCTCAAGTAATGTGCTTATTTTCATGCTGCATAGGAGACATTGAGGGGTATCTGGATATTAGAGCCAAGTGGATTCATTTGCAACTGCTGTTTGATGCCCAAGACTGAACAATGTTGTACAATGTATAGCTATATATTATCATTTACCCTTGTCTTTAGTATGGCAATATCATGGCACTGTGATACCGAAGACATTTAATCAGATCCCCAGCAAGTGCTACTCACCTGAGGCCAACAGCGCTTCCATTCCTGTGTACGCAGATCACCTGGCGTGCCTGGTAGCCCACCTGGATGTCCCACAGGTCACTCTCCTGCCGGTTCATGCGGTTGCGGTTCCGTTTGCTCTTGATGAGTTCGCGGGTCTCTGGGTCCTTGACGGCGCCCGCCCCACCTCCCTTCCTCTCCTTCCTGTCTCCCTTCCTGCGTCGGGCCTGTCTGGTGGGCCGTGAGACGGGCAGGGAGCAATTGCTCCATCCGCCCATCCTGAGGCTAAAGACACTGTCCCGGCCCTCGCACGGGCCCGGCTTGCACGTCTGGAAGTCGGTGAGGTTGGGGCAGCCCGTGCCGCCGAACATCGGGGGCACCAGGACCCTGCGGACGCGGTTCTGGAGCCCCGTGCCGCAGGTCTTGGAGCACGAGGTCCACGGCATGAACTCCGAGACCACGCAGTCGCGCGGACAGGGGATAATGCACGCCTGCTCGAGCCGCGGCTTGGGCTCGAAGTATTCGCATATGGCGTTGTCGGCGGAAACCGACCCGGCCTTGAGGACGCAGCTCACCTCCCGCGTCTGGATGCCCTCCTCGCCCTCCAGGCACACGGCCGGCCGGGCGGCGCCAGTCCGGAGCGACACGGGCACGCACTGGTTCCACACGCCCAGCTTCCAGTCGTACAGGTCCTTGTGCCAGTCGCACACACGGAAGCAGTTCTGCTGGTTGGGGGGCCGCTCCAACTGGAGGCAGTTGGTGTGAAGCGTGGTCCAGCCGTCCACGTGGGCACACCACACCGCCCGGCTCTGGCTCCCTCCCGGGCCACACTCGCTGCCCATGCATCTGCCCCAGGGCCCTGCAGACACGCGCACAGAGGACCAGTCAGTCAAACATGTGAAGGAATGCATGAATAAAACATTACAATACTATACAATGCCATTCTATTGACGTAATTTCTTCATTTAATGTAGACTTCAGAAGTCAAATAGATAGACAGACAGATAGATAGATAGATAGAATACTTTACTGATACCCAAAGATAAATGGTTGAATGAAGACATACTGTATCATTTTGTCACATCTAAAAATGATAATGTTCCAGATGAACTGAATACTGAGGGAAGGGAGAGTGTTATCTTGTAATAAACCTTGCCAGTGCAGAGCAACTTCCAAGAGAATTTTAGATGGAATATTGATGTGGAATTATTATGCAAGTTTATGAGCTATATTGCTAGTAAATTCTGCATAAGTCAGAACTGCATCCAGAGTAAAACTCTGGTTTCCAACTAAATGTCATGTATGTATACATTCTCATACAGATCAGCAGACATTAATCAGAGATAACTGATAACCGATTGTTGAATGCTTCTTGTAATGTATTAATGTGTGTTAAATATTTCTGCAGGACTTAGCCACCATAGGAGGCTTCCCCCTCCCTTCCGTGTGAAATGCACCCACAAAGTAAGAGCCGGTACTAGCCGGTATGCCAATCTCTTTGGAGGTTCCATGATTTGGTAATACAGAGGTACCATGTTGCATCATCCACATTGCAGCTAAATATCAGCGTAGTCCCACAGACATTTTTCAAGTGAAATGTACAGCCAGATAGCTTTTACTCGAAAGACCACTTAGAGCAGATTGAATACATTAAAAGGAAGGAAATACTCAGTTAAAAGAAATATTAGGCCTTGTAAGAAATATTTGGCAGTGTATTTATGATCTTCCAAAATCAGGAGTGAATTTTACTTGAGGACGAGTAAATATTTTACTCTAGTCAGCAGTATACAGTTCATTAATCAACACAAAACAGCTGAGATTAAACTGAACCAGCAAATCACGATGCCTTCAAAAGAAGAAACATCGAGGCAATTTCCTGAAGAATATTACTCACAGTTGTACCCACAATACCTTAGGGAGTGGGGGGGTGGTGGTGCGGTCTAGGACTCCATTAAAATGACACAGAAGTGTATCACAGGCTGATTATGGGCAGCGGTTTACAGATCATTATGAAAAAAGCCAACCAAAGCGATAAAAACGTCAAGTGATGAACCGGCCAGCACAGCTATCTCGCATCTGCAGACGGGCAGAGATGGATCAATACAGATCCATGATGTCACAGTACTCAGCCTGGTGGTCTGGCCCTGGACACATCACATCGCATTCTCCCCGCCGAAGCTTTACGGCTGTAAAATTATGACGGCACTCCATCACATTTGTCACCGAAGCCCTGCTGTCCTGCTTCCTTCTCCTGCAGTCAGCATTTCGGGGCCGTGATGAATGTTGCCATCTTTTAACGGCGCCCCATAATATTGCCGGTGCTGTTAAGGGCCTTAAACAGCCTATCAGAACACGTCACGTTAAATAAGCTTGGGAGAAGATGGACATCTCTGGGCTCAAAGGCCCTGGCTCTGTTTCCCAAGGCTCGCCGGTTTCCGCTCTGTCACGGTTATTCACAGGCCAGTGCTAATCAGTGACAGCGGGACAGAGATACAGCAGAGAGAAAGTCATGAATGATAATTGGATGACATTGCCCCCACCCCTCCCCAACATCCCCCCCCCCCCCCCCCCCACATATCTCACTCCCCATCCCTTTGCCGGATGACCCCCTCCTTGCACTCCTGATCGATTTCATTGGAGCGTAGCCGCAGGCTGTGTGGCAGCAGGCTAACACAATACGGGTGTGGGCAGCGAGGCTTCCCTTTGGGTTACAGAACTTCATTATGTGAAAGGAAGACTCTCCGCTTCCCTTCAGCTCCGTGACGCAGCACCGCAAGGCCCCCACACAGGCTCCTGATTAGCCCGAGAGGTCGCCTTGTGTGTGTCACAACCCCCCAAACCCCCCTTCACCCCCGTTAGCAAATGAGTATCCGCACCCGTGGCCATCCGCGGCACGCACCAATGTCTGCCGAGTCTTCCTGCGTGTCTAACAGCTCGGCGCCCATGGCTGACGTGCTTCCTCAGGCACCCACACAACACAGAGAACATCAAAGGAGAGCTGAGACCAAGAGCTTTCACTATACACCACCCCCCCCCCTTCCATTTGTGCCTCTCAGATCCAAAGGCTGTCAGACCATCTGTTTTTCTGTTTTCTGTGTTCCTGTCTTTCCCAAACCAATAAATAAGACTGTGGATGTAATGGGTCTCAGAGAAAAAAGGCCCACGCTTTCCCTGAGAGAGAGAAAGAGAGAGAGAGAGAGAAGGAAAGGCATGGAGGGAAATAACCATGGGTTTCCTGGGGCTAATCTTCTCTGCAGCGAGTTGCATACACCGTCCTCACAAAATCGTTTCAGCGACAAACAATAGGATTTCTCTTTAAAGTCTCTCGCATCCCCTCTCTGTGTGTGAATCTCTGGATACTTGCCAGTGATTATTGTGCAAATGGAAACCGGTGGTGAGGGGGAAAATGAGGGTGGGGGGTGGGGGGTGAAAAGATGCTATGGCTTGATGCAAATGCAAGAGCCCCTGTCATAATATGCAATGGAACAGAAAAATGAAACTCCACAAAACAGTCCAGCCATAAGCCATTACCCCGGCTTGGATCTGAGCAGCATAATTTGTTTACTTTGGCACATCATCAATTTGCCATTAGCCAAGCCAACTAGCTCCAATAAAAAAAGGAACATTAAAAGAAAAACCTCAGCGCTCGGGAATGAAGGCCTCTGGAGTATAAAACACAGGTGGCATGTTTGGAGATGGAGAGCATTTCTCCCAGCATGTTTCCTACAGGGCTGTACTATACACACAAAAACTACAGCCAACCCACCTATCTGCAATAACAAGTCCACCAGATGCTGGTAATGGTCCTAGTTAGCGCCATCTCTCAGGGTCCCACTGGCTCGACTGATGTCGCTGTGGGCGGGCAGTGGTCATGAGCAGCTGTGGCGATGCTGGGCAGCAGATCCCTGTGCAGTCAGATGTGTGACAAGCGACAAGCCTGCTGTCTGATCTCTTGCCTCCCTCAGGCCTCATTTAATGAACAAGTGTCCGTCCGTTCGTGCCCCCGTCCCCCCCGTCCCCTGCACACTGCACCCCCTGGGCTCCTTACGCACCCGCAGACATGAGGGGTCACATATCGTGCGGGTCATACCAGGAGTGTCCGCTTCGCCGTTAGCCGCGTATTGATCAAGGTTCGAAACATGAGTGCTATTCCCTCTACCCCCACCCCACCTCCCGTGCACTCAGGAGCTGCAGGAGCTGGCAGCTGCCAAGGTTAAAGGTAATCCCGACTGACAAAGCACCGTGTTTTCTCGCCGTCTGACAGGTGCTTGAGGTGGGAGTAGATGGAGGAACGGTAGGCAGACAGAAAGAGGGGGAGAGAGAGAGAGAGAGGAAGAGAGAGGGAGAGAAGAGGGAGGGAGAGAAGAGGGAGCTGTCAGCTTCAGGGCTTGTAGAAAGGAAATAGGTGCTCTTTTTTTGATGCTGTTCCTACCGTCTGTGTCGGTACTCTCTCTCACTCGCGCTCTACTTCACAGAGGATAACCGCCTGGCCTGCCCGCCAGCCAGGGGGATTAGTCACGGAAATTAAAAAATGTGCAGGATGGAATATTCACTCAGTCACTGATAAAGAGACATTTATGTCGAGGCCTATGAGGGGAGTCCAACCTTGGAGACTTGGCTGTGTTTGCATGGCATTTCGCACACCTGTGCTTTTACAAACTGCCCAAAATGTCCCCCATGTCAGGAACTTTTACCTTGTGGGCACAAGATCTGTATGTTTGGTACAAATTGTCATAACATTTGCCCACAAGATATAGATGTGCACATATCAAACCATATTCCTACAAGCTAAAGATTTCAGGAGACTTCTGTGATGTTCATGGTCCTTTGGGACAAACAACATACAACATGATATTGTATGACATGTTTGACCAACTTAAGGTCATTTAGACATCAAGGTGGTAACTGTGGTCTCTAATAGGTATATCCTGGAAACAGAATAACAAAAAATAAAAAAGGAGATCATCTCTCACGCTTCCACGGCCTTTCCCTCGGAATCTTCAAAAACCAAACCCCCGTCCCTTTATGGTGACTTCTCTTTACTTCCAAATGATGTTCTCTATCTTCCCCATAAAAAAATTAGCTTCAGCCATTCTTTTAGTTTAGGGTTTAAGAATTCAGGGGGATGTATAAAGAGTGGAAGGGAGCCAGAGGCAAAACATGAAATTTATGGGGTGAGGTTTGAACTACTTAGGATTTCCTAATAAATAACTCACCATTCCAGGTCATCGTTGCCGTTAGCCATGTCTTTATGATCCAGAGTCGTTTAGCAAACTGTCTGTCTTGCACATCAGATTTGACCTAAATTTAACACTTTTCCCTCTTTTATGTCTTTTTAGGCCCTTGGGTTCAAAGAGTTTCATTTCATGATCTGCTCCAACCCAAAAAAAAACCTCTCCATTTGAGTTTAAGAGCCCCTTTAAACTACACATACATTTTTTTTAACCCTCAGAACTCATGATACAGACACCCCAAACTGGAAATTTGATTAAACATGTTAAATTTGATAAAACATTTTTAATTAAATCTACGACTTCATAAAAGCAAGTCGTACGTTCATGGGCGCATGACTAGTCTGCGTGTCAATCTTGTCAGCTAGTCATCATCCTGTCGTCCGTTCGTCTTTCTTTCTCTTCCAAGATCAGAAACTCTCGTTGTGAACACACTCAGTTGCCTTTTAAAAGATCACCAGCAACTCATCCCATTTCCACTCGCAGCTCTTGTTGTGTGAAAAGCCTTTGAAACGCTCGGTAGGTTTAGTGGGGCGGCATCAAATAGACAATCCGAGCTACAAAGATTTCATAACCATCCCCTGAAGGCGGTTACTTTAAGTGCTGCCGGCCTCAATACCCAACAACGCATAGCAATCAGACCAGCAGGACTACAATAGCCGTGCCAAGTGAACCAGCAGAATGAGGGGGAAACCACGCCTCAGTGGCTTACCAACACTTCAATAAGACCTGCCTTTCACGAGCAGCGCCGACAAACAAAACACACTGTTTGGCAATGTTGTCCAGATTGTCTTCCCTGCCATAAAACATTCATGCAACAACCAGATGTACCCAAATGTGTGTGTCTGGCGCACCGAAGACTAGGCTAGGCCAGGGGGCAACAGCAGGGCAGCCAATAGTCTATGAGTATAGACTGGGTGGGATTGAGTCTGGCCCACCGCTAAGAGTCTGTCCTGCACAGATCCCAGGCCATCTGTATTATTCATATAGGTGTGCAGACAGTAAAGTGACGAGGGAATTGGGCACATAGACCTCGAGGATTGCAGAGTGAGGGGAAACGATCAGCTCAGAGGGGGCTTCCTTCACACGCGACCCGGGAACGGAAGGCGAAGCAGCTCAACGAGAGCATACCACCACCGGCGAGATGCGGTCGACTCGACCCGTGTGTGAGCGTTAAATTATGAAACATCCATGTGTGCGAGATGTTTGCCTGTAACTCTTTCATTAGATTTAATAGCTGTTTACATGTCTAATGTTTAGGCAAAAAGGCGATGCATGCGACAACTTAATCTTTAATCGTTCTCCTAACGGTGTTGTCTGGAAGACAAGATGGTTGATAACCGTGCATGCTGGGAGATTGGTTAATTTATAAAATCCCTGTTGGTATAATGCTTCATAATATCACTTTCACAGAGGGTTTTTTAATCACAGTGGATGTTAAATATGCACCGTTGGTGTACCGTCATTTCTGCCACCGAGTTTAAAAAAAGAAATGTCAAGGAGGTGTAGGAAAAAATAAGACACTAAAAAAGAAATCCCAGCAGATCCACATCGCCTTCAAGGCATGGCAGTAAATATTAATGGCAGTGCCAGGGCGCAGCATATTGTTGACGGTGCCAATCGTACAAGGCACTTCAATGAAAGTTGCCCCTGAGGGGCTGGCTGGGGAGGTGTGGGGAGAAAAAAGAGGGCTTTCATCAGAGTGGCAGTTAGAGTGTGCCCAGCCTGCCCTTTAGATACAAATGCATTAGTCTGTGAGCTGAGGGGCAGGAGCTTTACTGGAGAGTGACCTGGGCTGGTAAACACACAGAAGCACTGCTGTAGGGTTTGGGTTTGTTTTTGTTTTGGGGGGGGGGGGGCAATGTGGGCCACCTGACTAATCACAGAGGCGCCCGCTCGCTCTGCCTGACGACACCGCAGGCGTAGATGGAGTGTACAGGTTGGGAATGACACTTGCCTGAATTCCATGTTTTTTCACAATCATGTTTTAATACCACATGTGCCTAGACATGGAGTAATTTGTCTCCGCTGCATGCAAACGATCCAGAGCTGAAATAGTAATCCCAGTGTCTTTCAGACTCATCCATCAGGATTTAATGCTTTTACAACAGTGAAAATATCACTTGCCCCTTTTTAATATTTTAAGATTTCATACACCATACATCAACACTGATTCCAGAAAGGTGAAACCCCCAAAAATGTCAAGATTCAAATATTCCATTGTAGGTCTTGCACTGAATGCTGATGAGTCGTTTCCAGATAAAGACCAATCCATCCACTTCTAATGCTGTCGGCACAGACCCCCAGCACGGTCACAGGTTGAAAACATGTAAGTCTTGAGCCACAAAGAGGTGGGGGGATGGGGTTGTGGAGGGTGGCCTTAGATCCAATAGAACGCTTTATTGAGATAAAGTGTACAATCACACAGCGAGATCTCCCACCCTCTCAAGCACCTGTGTCTAAGATTAGATTGCAGGCTGTGACAGGCCCTTCCCACGATGCATCAGTCTATAATTTAATAGAAGATTAATGCTGGCGTGAAGAACACGTTATAAAGGGAAGGTTTAATACCTTCCAGTGAAAGGGTTTATGTAGGTATCACAGAAACATCTAAGTAACAATGACCTCGCAATGGCAAAAAGTGCTTGACAAACCCACCTGACTTCCTATTCCACATATTATGCGATTTCACCTGATGATAATATGTCACCGTGGCTTTCACTGATCCAGTGAAATACTACATCTCTGATACTACTGATGCTACCCTCTATCTGACTGACCCTGATCCAGGGAAATACTACATCTCTGATGCTACTGATACAACCCTCTGTCTCAAGATGCTAGGGCTGCTTACCTGGTCAAAGGTTGCAGTAACATATGACTTTGGTATTCAGGTCTGAGACACAACTTTCATGTTAATATTGATAACACAAGCTAATGGCAAATCTCACTTTCTAGGACCGCCCCCCCCCCCCCCCCCCTGCCTACAATATGACATTGACAGGATTACAAAATAGGTTGACTCATACTTTTAAGATGGGGATTTTGTTTATGATCATGAATGATAATATATACGTTTTAAAACCAGACTCATTTATGCTGTGTGGAGCGACTTCTTTGAGACATTCGGGTCAAAGTTCAAGACTCTTGATCCCAGGAGAGAACTGCTACTTTGCCTCTGAGCACTTTACAGTGATCCTCTTAGGGAGAGAGCAGCTACACACGTCCAGTCTGACCGACAAACAGTTAGAGGCTTCAGATCGCTTGGCCTCGTAGGTTTTGTTCTACTTAATGTGTTATCATTTGTTGAATTTACATTTCAGATGACAAATCAATCAGCCTCTGAGATGTGTACCATGTCAATGGATTTGTTTTTATTTTTAAAAAAAATTAAAAGGAGGGAATACGTACATTTCATAATTATTTTGGTATGTGTAATGATCCTGTAATAGGTCTTCCTCTTGAGAACAGTGTGACTTTTGCTAGGTTGGTTTTGAAATGTACTTGAAACTCTCTGAGAATAATCCGTGTTGGATGCATCAAGGACTGATTAACTCAACAAAGTCACTGCGGCAGTCAGATAGCCACAGCCTAGGGGTGTGTGAGTGGTGTGCTGAGTGTGTACGAGTGTGTGTTGTGACGAGCAAACAAAGCTACAAGGACTCGGGTCATAGACGGCAGCGTTCTCCGTGGCCTGGTTAGTCAAAGGGCAGAAATGGACCCGGAGCAAGTCACTGTGACTAACCTTCTGTGCACAGAGAACATTCTAGGAAGACGCTCTGAGACACTGACATTTCAATTTCCTTTCATGTATAACGATGAAAAAAGTAAATGGAACAATTCCACCGCGCTCAAATTTGACTGTGACTATGGGGAGTGGAAGTCTTTTTTTTTTTTGTTCATGTCATCTGTCAGAGGAAATTCAATCATACCTGATTGTTCAAAAATGCTGAGAAGTGAAAATAATCTGTAAAGGGGGGATTTTTTTTATGAGCTCGTATTTCCCCAATCGCTCAAAAGGAGAGAGGGAGAGAGAGGGAGAGAGAGAGAGAGACAAAAAAAAGTGAAAAGCACTGTAGAGAGGATGGAGGATGGAAGTCTGCTTTTGGCATCAGCGCCTCTTGGAGACGGATGTAGGACAGGGGTGGGTAGGAGCTCCCTGCAGCCCTCTGTGGGCCTGTGAGGGATACTTAGGCAGCCGTCCAGAGAGAGACCCACAGGAAGAAAGTGGGAGATGTGGCAAACTAAGCCTCAGGCACAAATCACTGGACCACATACTTCCATATCAACACGTTCGCACAGCGCAGGCACAGGCACCATAACACACATGTACATGCGTTCTGTGCAGACAAACACTGATGCAACGAGATTTGGGTAAACTGCAATACAACATCCTAGCATCATATGGCCACATGATATGAGACTGGTGCTGATGATAGGATGGACTGGTGTGTTTTGGATGTGTTCTTGGTGAGATGAAGGTGGGGTGAGCGTGCAGTGCTTGTGTGTCGCAGGGTTCTGCACACAGATCTATCTCCCAGATACTGTGCCTCCGAAGGATATCCGCTGCTGACCAGTAGAGCTTGTCATTGATAATTGAACAGACTGGAGATATTGGCAACTAGTGAACCGTGCTGACATACTTCGGTAAGAAATTCAACAGAATTCTCAGCAATGGAAAGTAAAAATAAACCCACTTATTGAGCTGCTAATGTCTTTAATAACAAACATGTCTTTAATGACAAACATTTCATCTTTAACAACCATTTGTAAGTGCCCGCTGTGAATGCTGCTGAAATCTGTGTAGTGTCTCACAAAAACGTTTGCGGCTTAATAGGTGTACCAGCCAAATTCTTTTGGCCATTTCCAGGCTGCCTCTCAACGCCATGACACATCAAACGTCAAGTACAATATAATGCTGCTCAGAGAGGAACCCCATTAGCCTCAGCAGCTGTCATGTTCATCTTGTCTTGCCTAGTGGCCCATAACAGCAGTCAAAGCGACGTTCGAGATCACAACTGCACAGGCCTCACAAACACACAAGGCCTCACAAACACACAACATCAGGCTTTTGGTGATGGCATCAGCAGATGGTTGTCCAGAAGGTTTACTATTTGCCTGTCTAACCTTCCGAGGTTGTCCATAAAATATGTTTTTTTTTTTTATATTCATGCGTTATCACTCTCTTTGTAGTGTCACCCTCACACAAACGCACATAAATCTGATGTGATGCTTTGGCAGTGTCCTTTCCAAATCTGTGGTGACTAAATTGCTGAGGCAAACATGTACACAAGCTGAGAACAATGAGGCAATCAGCTCAATGTCAACTCTGAATAATTCGCCAGCAGAGTTCTTGCTCTCTGGGAGGGTAGGAAGCGGGGGGAAAAAAACACAGACATATAATTCCTTGACAGTTTAATCTCTGTGCATAAATGTAAAAGACAGTGCTTATAAAGTACCTTAACAACTCACTCTCCCGCGGATGGATAGGCAGTTGGAGATTATTTACATTAGCAGATGGAAAATACCAGCAGAGAGGAGAAATCTTTGAATAAGCAGCCGGCAAGCAATATTTTTTCCCCCTACCCGACTTCAGTCACCTCACCCATCACACCGACGCCAGGCCCGCTCCCCAGCAGTGGGGCTCAATTACAGAGTCTATCACCTAGACATGTAAAGCAAACAAAGTGAGCTCTCCGAGAACCGGGTGGGGAGCTAACGGAAATTAATCTGAAGCTCGGTAGCCTACTTGACGGAGAAAGGGGAAGGAAAGAAAGCACTTGAAAAAGGAAAATCATAACTCAGCCGACCCGAAATAACCCCGCAGGCAGAGAAGGAAGCGATAAGACTAGAGTGGGCTTTCGGTCTGCTTACTGACTGGCTGCCTGGCGGGGTTGGTTGGATGGGCGGTTGGCTGGGTTTGTGCACCCCTCCGGGGTCCTAAGCGCCTCTCTGCTAACGAGCAGATGGACTGATTAAAGTGCTCATGCATCGTCAGGTGGTTGGGGGACGGGTGAACAGAGATCTCGTGGCTTACCTACTGCGCTCACATGCTTTCCTACAGACCTCCACCCTAGTCTGCCCCGCCCTCCCACAGACCTCCACCCTAGTCCCCCCCCCCTTCTTTCTGTACATATTCATGGACATTCAGTCAAGTTTGTGCTTACTTAAGGATACATCTAGTCATTTTAGTATATGCACACACACAAATTCAGTTCTTTTAGTATACTCTCTTGCACACATCCAGTCATTTTAGTGCACAGTCATATAGACATCCAATGAGGTCATTAGGCCTACATATTTATGCAAACATCCAGTCAAGTTAGTACAAACCAATGCACATACTTAGACATGTATGTGTTTTATATGGTATATACCCTTAAGTGTATGATGTGTCTGCCTATGATTATGCTCTTTGATTCAGGCAATAACATTTCCGTTCATTAAATTGCCATTACATCAATTATTAAGGCAAGTATGAAAGACTTTCTTAATGTGCTGTAAAGTGTTCCGATCTACAGGTTGTGTTTTTTTTTTCTTATATTTAAAGTATTCATTAACATGATTAATTGATGCTTAATACACTATTTACGTATTTTGCCCCGAGAAAAGCCATAAATTGTTTATTTATTAAATTATACACAACAACCATGTTTTAAAGATCTAACCAATTAGTATAGTGTCAAAACATAATTTTGCTGTACGAAAGGCGTGCCTGAAAACAGGATTCCTTAAAAATGGTGGAAAGACATTGGTGTTCAACAACAATAACAAGGAAAGACAGAGTACACTCAAGCTTACTACGTCTGTGCCCGGTACCTACAGGATCACTCTGTCTGTGCCTGGCATCTACAGGATCATTTACTCTGTCTGTGCCTGGCATCTACAAGATCATTTACGTCTGTGCCCGGCATCTACAGGATCATTTACGTCTGTGCCCGGCATCTACAGGATCATTTACTCTGTCTGTGCCTGGCATCTACAAGATCATTTACGTCTGTGCCCGGTACCTACAAGATCATTTACGTCTGTGCCCGGCATCTACAGGATCATTTACGTCTGTGCCCGGCATCTACAGGACCATTTCCCTGGCCATATTCAGCCAGTCTGGGACGGTTGTAGTATCATCATATCCTAACTGGAGAGGGATGTCAAAACTAAAGACCTCCTCTGCAGCTCCACTGACCTGCGGTATCTGCAGTATAAATAATGAATGGTGCTGTAGGACACAGTGTCAGTAACTTAACCTGGGCCAGAACCAGTAGGAGTAGACAAAACATGGACTCTCCAGCTCTCCAGAAATAGCTTCAAAGTAAAACGGAGGAGGTGCATATTTAATGCGAACCCCAGTACATTTAGCGTAGATGCGATGGAGAAACGCTATCTTGTTGTCCCTCTTGGGGTTTCCCCCACAACCAATCGTCATATGCAATTTGACGCCTCTGTAATCTAACGCTGGCCTGCAACATTAAAGCTCTTACACTGATCTTACACGGTTTAATGAGCTTATTACATCGGTGAAAACCCCATTAAACAGTTGGTGATTACCTATGTGTCCACATATGTCCAGAGTGCTGGCGTGCCGGTGCACAGGCAGCCCCATGGTTTCATCAGATAGAGAGTGTGGGTGAACTAATGTGTCCTACAGTATGAGATAGAGATCAGATAGAGAGGGTGGATGAACTCATGTGTCCTACAGTATGATTCATTATTTATACTGCGCATACCGCAGGTCAGTGGAGCTGCAGAGGAGACCTTTAGGGTTTTTTTGACATCCCTCTCCAGTTAGGACACAGGAAGCTTGTGTACTTTGTCTTAGCTTATTTTTGTTGGATACCAATGTCTTTGCACCATTTTGAGGGATCCTGTTGTCTGGTATGCTTTTAATAATGATAATTGTCAGATTTTATTCGCACAAACGACACACACGTGCATATATAGTGGCGACACAGGACACACACACAGACGCAGGCCTGAGGTCGCTGTGAATTTACTCTCTGCATTTCTCCCATCCTGGACTGTCCTTCCTCCAGGACCCCCAGGAGCAGTGGGCAGCCTTTAGGCGCCCGGGGACCAAGTCAAGTGATCCGTCTTGGTCAGGGACGGACAGTTCAGTCTTCTGCATGTTTTTCTGTTGGGCATCTTAGTGGAGGAAACCCCTAGTGAACACAGGGAGAACATGCAAACTCCACACAGAAATGCCCGGGAAATAGCCCACATGAGCACTGGAGGCCTGGGGAGAACCTACCCTACTCGGGAATCGAACCCAGGACCTTCTTGCTGTGAGGCGGCAGTGCAAGCACCTGAGCCACCGTGCCACTATTTTTGCATTTTGCATTATGCACGCATTTTTGTGCAACAAAATTATGTTTTGACACTATGCTAACTAATAAGATCATGGTTGTTGTGTATAATTTAATAAATAAACCATTTAAGGGTTCTATCCAGGCAAAATATATAAATCATGTTTTAAGGGTAAATGAGTCATGAATGCTTTAAATGTAAGAAAAAAAACAATCTGTAGCTCAAAACACTTTACAGCTCATTAAGAAAATCTTTCATACATGCCTTAAGCCTCGCAGTGAAGGATTTATTGTCCCCCCCTTGTTCCTTCATTTTTCTAGAAACGGCACAGAAATTCTACCAGCCTTTACAAAAACCTCCACACCTGCCACATTATTTATTTATCCCAGGACTGCCGAGCCTCTCCAGCGTCGCTCTCCTGCGAGATGACAACGCTACAGCCCTGTGATCACAGCATGAGCGGGCGCAATAAAGGCTGCCATCTCCCATTTACATGGGGGCGAGATGAACGCACACACCTCTCTCTCCATCGGCCCCGCCTTTGATTTCAACACTCTACCAGAGAGAGAGAGCGAGAGAAAGAGGGAGGGAGGGAGAGAGAGAGAGCGAGAGAGAGGGGTAGGCGCTCTCTCTGCATTCCGGATCTTAGTGCGTATAATGGGCTTGTTTGTCTCACACAAAGCCCTTTTGGGCTGATTCCCTTATTTATGGATCAGAGCGGGCAGAAAACGGACTCCCCTGAATGCAGCTGGCCAGCAGCTGTCAGCACTGTTCATTTCATTCGCCGTGGCACCACCATGGCAACCACCACACCACCATGGCAACTTTTAAAATCAATTTCATCACTCCTTCACTGGTTTCAGTCATGAGGCCCCCCGCACAGCTGCAAAAACAACAGCCAGGTTTTTTTTTTTTTTTCATTATTGGACATCCGCAAGTGGATGAAAAGATGTCTGTTGATGTGTATGTCTCTGGTTTTTAGTTAGACGTTATGAAATGTGCTCTATGAATGCCATAAAACTAAACTGAACAAGGGATGAAACAAATGGAACTGAATCTGGTTCTCAGTGCAAGTTCTTGCCTTCTGTCAGTCAGAGGTGATGCAGTGCGGATAATCTGACATGACATACCGGCTGGGGGGGTTGTTGTGGGTGGGGAGGGACGGGGGGGTAAAAGTAGATCAATAATCCACAGCATCAGAAAATCGCTCTTATCTGGAGCAGCAGTAGTACACCTAACCCACTCAACAACCACCACAACATCTGGACCTTTCTGCCATTTTATATTTAATCACATCAAACCAGGACTGGAAGAGGAGAGGGGGAGGAAAGGGAGGGGTGGGGGAAAGAGAGAGAGAGAGACAGATACACAGAAAAAGCAAGAGAAATAGAAGGAGTGTCGAATCCATTTAATCTGGATTAGAGCACCAATCAGCAGAAGATGGCACCAGCGAATGACAGAGAGAGCAGAAGAGAGAGAGAGAGTGGAGACATGTCAGGTAAACAAGACGGTGATGACAGAGAGAGCAAGAGATCCAGTGGACTCAGACCACCTCCACCTGCATCAGTGGTGTGATGACCAGCCCCGGAGCTAACATTAGAGCGTACTGCATCTGAAATCTCTTGTGGACTGAGGGATCTGTTCAGTCCCCGTGGTCTGTTGTTCTCATAACTGCAAAATACCCAGCAGGTGTACATTGAAACCCATTCACTTGACTTTGCTTGAGTGAAGATTGCATGCTGCCCGAAACATTGATTTATTAAAAACCTGACAGAATAATAAAGAATGCGAGACTTCTCTTCTCTTCATTTAGAAAAACAAAACATGGATCGATAGGTAGGCAATGGGGATCATGTAAACATCATAATCTGAACATTCTCACTGCACTGTTGAGATACAATATGTCAGGTTTTTTTTTTGTGACAGAATCATATCATGGATACGAGTAACAAGGTGGTATGGTAACCAGGGACCATTAGAAAAGGTCATGCTGTGCTTCCAGACATGAATGTGCTTCCAGTGCTTTCAAGGCTCTAAAACATATTGCTTTGTTAGAAATAGTCTGTGAGAATCATTTCAGTCATCATTTTAACACTGACTTAATTGAAAACATTACATCTGCCTTACCAAGTAGCGCAATTATTGTAAAAAAAAAAACTCCATGACAGTGGACACAGGGTGCTTTTGTTGTGACATGTGACTGCTGGAGTAAGCCGAGGGAGGCAAACGACCTTGCAAGAGTGAGGATTAACATACTGTTAATAAGCTTGGGCCTAAATCCTGTTGAATGAGCACGCTGGCGAAATGGAGTCCCTAACGTTTGCCTTAACAGTGGGGACATTTGCACTCTGGGTTGCAATAAGAACTCAAGAGCTCAACTCATACAAGAAGCCAAGCAGGGTCAGTGTCGAGGTATGACAGCGTGATGAGGGGACATGCAAGAGGAGACACTGTGATGGAAACATGTGGAGTGCTTCCCTTTGTTTTTCATGTTGTTTTTTTATGACAAGTAACCATGGTGGTAACTTAGTATTCTTAGCTTGAGTGTGTGAGTGAGTGAGAGAGCGAGAGAGAGAGAGAGAGAGACCAGGACACACAACTTTAAGATGATTTTTTTATTTATTTCATATTTCATTCCAGATTGAATCAATTGAATTCAACAATAATACTCTCACACATTTTGGCCAATTGTATTTGACAGGGAGTTTAGCAGAGAAATGGGGCTAAGAGATGTTTTGAGGGGTACGCTGATGCTAAGAGCTGATGCAGGGGTACGCTTTTTTGCCCTAATCAATGCCACTTAATCTTTAATTAACTAAACAGTCAATATTTTGGTGGCAAGTCTCCTGAGTCGTCAAGCCTTTTTAAGAAATGGCCAAAGTCTGCCAAATCTTCATTTGGATGCCACCACTTATTGGCTCGGAATGAAATAATCCAGGAAAGTTTCCTTTTGAAAACAATGTTTTTCTCTGTTGTAAGTATATGCTCTGAAGGTAGAGCCTATTTAATCTGGGTCTTTACAGACGGAGGTACAGAGAGTCAGACAGGGTTATCTCCAAGGAAAGTTTGTTTGTGGCCAGGGCGCTCAGTCTGGGTCAGTTGAGTTAAATCCACAGAACATTGTTCAAAGACCACCCCAGCAGGTGGAGGATCAAAAAGACTCGCTGCTGAGCAGCACCATGTTCCCATAACAGATTTTCCCCAGGATCAGACGGTGGTCCGCACCCCGAGCTTCTGTCAAAATGGGGGGAGTACAGAAAAATTGGAGTAAAATCATAATGTAAGGAAGCTTAAGGCCATCTCTGGACTATGTCTGATGTGTGAATCAGGGATTTTTCCAAGGATTTGAATTCACACTGTGGATAAAGGTTAGGACTGGTCATTTCCTTGAATCACACACGTCTTGGATTCAAACCAGCTCATCACACAGAAATATCACACTTAATGGAAGAGGTGTAAACGGCAGACTCCTCTCTCTCTTCCTCCCATCCTCTCCTCCACATGCCTTCTACTATCCAATCTGTGATCATGTAAATACCAGCTGCCTGGTGTCTCTAGGCCACTGAAACACACATGCATACACCTACACACACACACACACACACACACATACACAGACACACACACATACACAGACACACACGCACGCAGGCAAAGCAGTCAGGCGTGACCATATAGTGGCAAGAAAACGGCTTTAATAATATTAATCCTCTGAAAATTGCCGTGGGCCAAGCAAAGATTTCATCAGGAGGCAGTCATCCCTAATGGAGAAGAGCCATCCGGACCGGGCAGCGGGGCCCGGCTCCCCTGCTGGGGGTTTTTGGACAGATTTAGATGTATTACCAGTGGGTGTTTTTGTACTACTGTGTTTTTCAAAGAGGAGCCTGTGCTGATGAGTGGCCAATGGCAGAGGGGGGGATGGGGGGGAGGATGGGTCCCAAACGCCAGGCTCTGCAGGGCCACACACATAGGGTTCACCAACACCAGGATCTTTAACTGACCTATATTCGACACAGAAGCTAATACCCTCTTTCTCTCTCTATCACTTGCACACATACAAACACACACACACACACACACACACACACACACAAATAAACAGACAGACACAGAGAGAGGGAGAGAGAGAGAAAGAGGAAAGTAGTCACTGACACACACACACACACACACACACACACACACACACACACACACACACACACGTGAGAGTGTGCACCTCCAGATGCACTCCAAACCTCCAGTGTTGTCATGGGAAAAGTGCATTGGCATGAACTCGCTCTCAATGGCTCTGTTTTCTTCTCAGCACTTCTCCCACATAATTAAACTGCTAACTGATTCAACAGGAATCAAAGCTGGTTTTGTGTGAAACGTACAACCTGAAGAGTGTATAGAGAGAGACTCCTCAAGCGCAAGACAGAAAAAGAGAAAAAGAGAGAGTAAGAGAGAAACGGAGGGAAAGGAAAGCTGACGAGCGAGGCTAACGCTTAACATAATACAGTCGTCACACCGCCGTTGCCATGGTGGCGGCTGTCACCATCGCAAAAGGGGTTTGTGCCATAACGGACAGCTGTGACAACGATGTAATCCAATCCCTTCTCCGCGAAAAAAAAGAGAGAGAGAGAACCCTCACAATCTTCATTACAGCTAGTGCCGTACCCAGAAACTGGAGTGCCACCGCTGCTGGGTTGAACTGTGTGGGATGCAATGGTGAGAGCAGTCAACCCACCCGTGTCAGATTAGGATGCGCTTATACCAATACAAAGAGAGGAGAGGGCTTTGCGTGCCTTATACTTGGCAACCTCTCCTCGTGAGAAAGAATAAGGAGGCAAAAGGTAGGACAGCCCACAAGCAGGCTGGAACTGAGGAGCTTGGCATGATGGAGCCCAGCTGCTTATGTAACTTTGGTGCAATATGCAGTATTCCCAGTTCTTCTTTTTCTTCCTTCTTCTTCTTGATACCAGTTGCTCCGCTGTAGCACGTTTGCATTGCTTTTTTTTTTGCTTTTTTTGCTCTGGCACACTTTCAATTACTGCATCTTGGTCAGTGGGTTGAAAGTTCCTCTGTACGCCACAACACTGACTGACCCAGTTCCTAACAGGTAAGCCTTAACTAGGCCATAATACAGCCTCTGCTAAAGAAGCCACATCTAAGAGGGAAATACCCCAGTGGGGATGGCAATGTAATCCAAAGAGCTTTGGAGGGGCGGGGGGATGGGGCACAATTACAGTGGGGGGCATGGGGGTTCTTCTCCAGGAAAAAATGAAAATAATGACACACACACATTTGCCAATTTGACATATACATATTCAAATACTTTAGGAGGACTATTTTAAAACTCGAAATCAGTTTTGTAGCCCAGTAATCTCCCACTTTCTATACAGGTAAACACTGTTTATTTGTTTAGAGATTTTTACAATTATTTGTGCTGTTTTGGGTATTGAAAATTACTCTCACTTATTCACTCAAGTCTAAACTAGCTTCTACACTGCGGCCACTTTAATTGAAAAAGAGCTCAATCTGGGCTGCTTCACCCAACAACTGCATGGGATAGAAACACAAAGGCTATGTGCACAATGCAAATGAATTTAGAGAACACAGATTATAAAGACACAGATGAAAGGAACCAACATGGCAATAGCTGTATTTCCAAACACAATGCATAGGAAGCAGATGAGACTGAGCCGACAACACCTTGCAGTGTCCCTTTGCCAAATAAAGCTCAGTCTGAGCAGTGGTAACTAAGTGGATATTTCCTAACTCATCAGCCTCCTTGCAAGACCCATCGTCACTACTAGCCTAAGGACATGTAACCTGTAACCACACTGACTAGAGAGGGGGCGGGGGGGCATTAGTAGCCAAGTGTCGGATTTTGTATCTCTTGCACCATCAACCTCCTGACTAAGGACAGGGCTTGGGCGCTCTGTTATTTATTTTTTTTAAATAATGACGAAATAAAAACTCAGCTCACTGCCTTTAGATTCTCGCAGCTCTCCTTTACCAACATTAAATAGGATGCTACAATCACAACTAGCTAGCATCTATATCAAAACTCATCAGAAATACGATCACAACTAGCTAGCATCTACATCAAAACTCATCAGAAATACAATCACAACTAGCTAGCATCTATATCAAAACTCATCAAAAAAAGAAAGAAAGGTCTTTGGGTAGTGCAGTTGATGTTACCAGTTTAGTGCAGTTGATGTTACCAGTTTAGTACAGTGGTTGTTACCAGTTTAGTACCAGCTGGTGTTACCAGTTTAGTGCCAGTTGATGTTACCATGGGAACCTAGGGAGATTGGCTGAGCATGTTTATTAGCTTGTTCTTTCTGATTTCTTCTCTCTGTTCTGTGAAAATGTTCTCCTGGGTTTAGCAATCAAGTAATTTCACAACATTGTGATGTAGTATTATATTGTTCTGGGATGAGATGAGATGGCTATAGGAAATGTGTTCTGTAAACTTGCAATTTAGGTAAACAAATATTATGATAATGGGTTCTGGGTATAAAAGATGGTTGATGATTCTGTTTTTATTTTCCATTGCCTGATGACATTGATCCAGCACCTGCAGGGCTGTTAATAAACCAAATGATTGTATACCGTTTGTTGAGATGTGGTTCAACTTTTCCACAACATTAGGCAATAACCAACAAGCATTATTATCATTGATCCAAAACGGATGATAGATTTAGAAGGGGGATGTTTTTTGTCCAATCTTTTTTATTTGTTTTGGGGGGGTGGTGGCATCCCCACATCCCACCTCAACTCAACTCAAGCCCTGGAAATATTTCTATCTGTTCAAACTGACAGAACACAAATGAACAGACATGATTGGCCCAAGCCCTCTACGGTGTGTCTTTATGCCTGTCATACTATTTCAGGAGTCATCAATCATGTCAGCAGCCAGTGTGAGTGTAGCTGCTCTTTTCAAACTATTCATACATTATTGAAGGCGGCTTAATATGAGTTCTACTTGCACTATCTACAAGCGAGGTAAACTATGACATCAAAGACCTCTGGGAGCGATGATGGGGGGGTGGTGGCTGAATTAATAAAGGCGAACGGCGAATGAAGTGTCATTTCTGTTGACAATCTGTCTGAGGCGTATGGTGAACTATAATTAGAAGTGCGAGCAGAAGGGGTTTTTTCCCACCTTGGAGAGAGGGAGGGATGGAGAGAAAGAGAGAGAGAGAGAGGGTGGGATGGAGAGAAGGAGAGAGAGAGAGAGGGAGCCCCTGAGGCTACTGCTTGGGGGATGGAGGTGTGAAGAGCAGGCTGTGAACCCCACTGTGGAGCTGGCGAGGGGGGGAGGCGAGGGGAGGGGAGGGGAGGTGGCGCTGCGGAGAGAAGCACTGGCTCAGCAGCCACTGCTAGACGCCTCAGTGAGAGAGGGGTCTGAATGGCACCGGTAAGACCGCCTGAAAACACGGGCTGGAAGGATAGAACTGCTGGGTGGATGGATGGATGGATGAATGATTGGATGGAATGATGGATGAAATTCAATAATGTTTGAAAAACAAGACATATCACCAGTGAGGGGGAAAGAGAGCAATATACAGAGAACAGTGAGACGAAGTCAGTGACGGAAGGAATAAGACAGATTGTGAGGCCTAAGTGTGAGGCCTACACAAGGAGAAGGACAGGGAATGTGGAGAGGGATGAGGGAGAGAGAAGGAGAGAAATAATCAGACAGGAAGAGGGAGAGAGAGGAAGAAGGTAATGGGAAAGACAGAAAGAAAGAGACAGAAACATGAAAAGGACGAAAATGCAGAGGCGGATACAGAGACAAAATGAGAGAGGGAAAATACAGGAAGAAAAAAAGAAATAGAAAAGAGGGGGGGGGTACAGGGTGTAGAGGGTAAAGACAAGGAGAGGGAGAGGGAAAGACAAGGAGAGGGAGAGCAGGGAGAGCAAGGAGAGGGAGAGACAAGGAGAGGGAGAGACAAGGAGAGGGAGAGACAATGAGAGGGAGAGCAGGGAGAGGGAAAGCAGGGATAGGGAGAGCAGGGAGAGCAAGGACAGCAGGGAGAGGGAGAGCAGGGAGAGCAAGGAGAGCAGGGAGAGGGAGAGCAGGGAGAGGGAGAGCAGGGAGAGCAAGAAGAGGGAGAGCAAGGAGAGCAAGAAGAGGGAGAGCAAGGAGAGGGAGAGCTGGGAGAGCAAGGAGAGCAGGGAAGGAAGAGCATGGACATAGAGACAAAGCAAGGATAACACAGGAAGAGAAAACAAAACATAAAAGGGAGGGGTTAGGAGAATAAAGAAAACTGAGAGAGAAAAGGATAGAGAAGAGCAAAGGAAAAAAACATGAGGCAGAGGCCTGAGAGGGACAGAGAGGAGAAAAGGGGAGAGAAAGGGAGAGAGAGATAAAGAAAGGGACAGAGAGATAAAGAAAGGAAGAGTGTGAGAAAGGGAGAGAGAGATAAAGAAAGGGAGAGTGTGAGAAAGGGAGAGTACAGAGAGGCTGGTCAGCCTTGCAAAGGTCTGCTCAACCCGTAGCCATCTGCCGAGGAACCCGTAATCCAGGGGACTGTCAGAAGTGATTAGCCGGCCGGTGAGAAACTGACAGTAAAGATTGTGCCACTACTGGGGAGGGGGTGGGGATGGAGGCAACCACACAAGCCACACGGCTGCCTGAGGAACAGTCGACAACATCAGCAACACCGTCCCCACCACATCCACACAGAAAGGCCACAGAGCAAAATTACCTTCCTTGGCTCCAATTAGGCTCATTAAAATGCTTCATCCCCGTGCTAACATCATGCAAGCTTTAAGCCATTAATACCCTACACATCATAGCCTCTATCAAACAGCCCTAGCTGGTGTGACAGACTAATTTGTTTCATAACAAGACCTGTGCAACGACACTCATAAAATAATAGTACCGTGCTGCAACGCACTTAACATGACGGTCATCCATAAACCATACAAATCACAGGCAGATCATGGGATCTCGTTTCACAACCCACTGCCCTCTTGGGTAAGCACAAGCAAACACACAGGCAGGCTTCTAATTATGGTGGCATCACAACATCTCTGAATGATCCTCAGGATAACAGGATGGTCTGTGCTGACACACACACCGTCTCTCTCTCTTCCTCTCTCTCTCTCTCTCTTCCTCTCTCTCTCTCTCTTCCTCTCTCTCTCTGTGTGTCGTACTGCAACTAACAGTGCTGCTGACACACACACACCGTCTCTCGCTCTTTCGCTCTCTCTCTCTCTGTGTGGTACTGCAACTAACAGTGCTGCTGACTAAATGTCACTGCTCTCACAAATGGAATCCATTTCTGCCTTGCCACTGAGAGAGAGAGAAACAGAGGGAGAGAGAGAGAGAAACAGAGAGAGAGAGAGAGAAACAGAGAGATAAAAAAAGAGAGAGAGAGAGAGAGAGAGAGAGAGAGAGAGAGAGAGAGAGAAAACGTGGGCCTACGCCAGAGATACCTTATTCTCCAGGGAAGCAATATGCCATTTAGAATGCCACAGAAAAGTCTGCCTGAAGTACAGCCTTTTTTCCCTCCTGCATTGGGGTACAGCCTGAATGAAAACAGCCACATACAGGTCCTTGAATAACATAGCATTTGCCACACAGATGACAGCCTCAGCATTGAGGCAAGCCTCCGCCTTTGAAAGTGACAACCGCTTTGCTTGGTATCATCAACCCATCGCTGAATGGGTGCTTAGAATAGGATGTAACACACAGATTAAGACTATTCAAACATGGATAACACGCTTTTGAAGAAGCAGGTGCTTTGGAGATTGTCTATTATACAAGCTACGTGAAAGGTAGTGTAGAAACTGCACCTTATCTGACCCCTGGTCTGAAAGACGCAGCCTTTTCAACCATAACCGCTTTCTTGTTTGACACACAGTGTCCCAACAGACAAGTAACTGATCCGCATATTCAAAGCACTCAAAGCTTATTGGAACCGAATGTACCTCAAATACCTCGCAATGTTAACGAAGGTGAAAAATAATTTGCGACTAATGATTCGGCGCCACTCCGAAATGGAGCGTGTTCTCCTTCGGCCCATGACCCCTCAACCAAGTTTCAAGAAAATCATCTCGGTAAGTTTTGTGTAAACAAACGGCGCCGAAAAGATAACCTCTGTGCCTGAAGTAATAACATGCACAAAGCAGCACACCCAGCGCCATGGATTCATTCATAATGATCATATGGTCTCCTCCTTGGGAATATGCTACAATATCATATAATGGGCAAATCCTCTTACGCTCTCTCTAAATAAAGTTTATAGATGAAGAATAATCTATAATCCGCACGGCTCCGCCACATGTGTAATAACTTGGTTTTAGTGTAAGCCCTGACCATTTAGATTAAACAAACCTCACAAGGCCACGACGACTGCTCTATTGACTTGGGGAAAGGGCATCTCGATAATGGGTTGTCCGTTTAAGCGTGCAGGCTCTCTGTAGGACCGATGCTTTGTGTAATGCACAGTCCCCCCGCTACTACCAAGGGAGGACCTTGTAAGACAGCATCATGCAAATTACACCCTACTGCCGTTCCTCAATATGAGAGCTCATAATGTTGGAATCATTGCCGTTTATGAGCCATTTGTCAAAAGGCGAATTTAGGGGGGAGCTCGTAATTCACTTTCATCCACGAGCCTGACAACATAATTTAGCACCGTGTTTTTTTTTTACATAAAGTCTGTTGGTATCTCCAGTAATGCACATCCGCAGAGGGCACGATGGAAACAGCGCTCTCATTTCCACACTCATCTCTCCCTCCTTGGAGCATGTCTCACAGTTACAGCCCGCTCCGGGGACCTAATGACTGAAGGTTTTTTTTTGTCTGTCTTTATGAGAGATGTAATGATCTGAAGTGTTGAAATGCATTAGCATTCCCACACAGACACTGGACTGTATCCAAGTCTTAGGTAAACAGCACTTCCGTTTCTCTCTACACTGACAGCTCCCATATGGAGAGCGCTCTCCATCCCTAGCAGAATACTATCTGCTAATGCTGGTTTCAAGGTAGAATAAGTTTAAGAACACAGACGGTCCATCCCTAGCAGAATACTATCTGCTAATGCTGGTTTCAAGGTAGAATAAGTTTGAGAACACAGACGGTGTACAGTTTTGCCAGTCTTTGCAAAGATGTAAATCATGCTAGAGTAACGATGATGTTATCGGGTAGTATTTCCCCACTTTTTTGGGAAAATCAGCACATATTTCATATTTACAGCAAGATTTCCCTCTAAATCCTGCTGTCACAGCATACAGGAGTCCATGCCTGCAAACGATGTCCAATAAAAAAAGCATCCCTCAGCTTGTTTTTTTGGAAAACACAGCCGGATGAAATCATGAGGACAAGTGAACTTGAAGAAATTTCGCTCATCATTATGCATGTCCTAAATATCAGGGTTTTTTTTACCGGTGGGGGTGGGGGGGATTGGAGCCGTCGACCAATAGCATTTCTGGGGCTCATTCGCCCCCAAGGTGCTATGAAAATGAGGGCTTTAAAGGGTCACAGAAAAATGAATCCTCAAACTCAATGTTGAAGACAACTTACTTAAGAGCCATGCCAGACCAGACCAATCGCACACAGCTCAATTTCAGCCTATGCATCTCAGGCATTAGGAACTTCCAGGATGTGGTTTTAAAATTCTGAAGCATGGTACACTGTTGTGTGTGTATGTTTTGTACTCGTGAGTTCCCACAATGCTTCTGCTTACTGGCCGTCAGACACATGGAGGTGCATCCGCCGGGCTTACGGCATGAACAACACAGGAGGTGTACAGTGGCTGACACCGCCTCTTCCTCAGAGAGCCGTTAAGAGTGATTAAGGGAACGTTCTGGAAGTCCTAATGAGGCTTATAAGGGGGAGGGTAAACATGAGGACTCTCTCAAGCCAGCGGAGCTAGAGATCATGCCACGTGGAGGGAAGAGTCAAGAGTCTCTCACAATTCCGATTGGAAAGGCTTGTGTGTGTGGGGGGCAGTACAAAAGGCCACAACCACTCAAACGTGAGCTGGTCAGGGGAGCCTCATACTCCTCCGCTCTGGTGTGCGCTGAGCAGAGAGAGCTATAAATGCCAATTAGCCAGAGACGCAGAGACGTTGAGAGTCCAATAACCAGATTTCTTCTCCAAAGTGCACGGGAACACAATGAGAACAAACTCTTATCTGATTGGGTCAATGGGGAGATTATGAGAAAAACTAACGGTGCCAAGTTCTATCGTTAGCCAGTGGTCAGAGTGCCAATACTGTTGCTGTTTCACTGTAATGTTTCTTCTCTGATTTTGTAACTGTGCACTTCTACGCCCAAGGAGTGCCCATGGTGCTGGTGGGCTGACGGAGGTCTCTCCTGCCTCTCCTGCCTCTCATGTTCTGATCTGCATGCAGAGGGAGGCTTGAGAGGGAGACAGGGGCACTAAGAGGAGAACGCTGGCCATGAGCAGTCATATTGACTTTACTTCCCGGTAATTACTCTGGTTTCTAAGGAGCAGACTCGCTGGCAGGATGCTGACGGTTCCCTTTCCCTGGCTCAGAGTGTCACCCGACTACAGGAAACTAATGAGGCGTGCAGAGAATGAAGCCGGAAAAGAATACAGTCCAGGTTGAGGGAGGAAGTGATTGTGTGTGCCTGTGTGTGTCTTTCAATGTGTGTGTTTGTGTTTGTGTGCCTATGTGTGTGTGTGTGTGTGTTTGTGTGCCCGTGTGTTCCTGCGTGTGTGTTTGCATTGCATTTGTAGTAGGAAATGCATGTTTGTTTGCGCAGGTGCATGTTTTTACATGCATGTGCGTTCTTCAAATGTGCAGTGCGGGTGACCCTCTTGTCCATAAAATATCGTTAACTGGTGCTATCCAGAGGCCCAAATGTAATAAGACCACTGGTCCCCTGAGCAGCCATGCCCCAGTATCAGCATGCCGAGAGGGCCTCAGCACCTAGTTTTGTCAATCAGAAAGTAATTATAAATACACACACAGCAAGTCAGCTCAATTTTCAGCCCCCGTGCCTTATCTGATGTCTGTTAAGAATTCAGTTTCAATCCAATTTAAAACAGAGCTCATTTAAAGTGATGGGAGCCGTCAACATTTGGTGTGACAGGGCCAATAAGTCTGCTTGTGTTTGTGATGACTATTGTGAGTCTCTGAGGAGAGAGAATTGCATAGGGTTCATCAGGGTCACTTGAGTGCCAGTAATTTATAATTACTATCGTGCACGTGTGGTTAGTACGTCATTTCCTGTTTATTTATCTCTGGAAAAATCTGTGTGTCTTTACAAGTTTTACAACTTTGTAACCCCCCCCATTTTTTCCTTCTGTGAGGTGCATTGTGTTACCTCCTAGTATGAAATGCGCCGTACAAATAAAGTTTCATTGATTGATTGATTGAGTGAAAGAGGTGGTTTATTTGCCTCTTCCATGTCACATTGATCTCGCGTCTTCTTCTTCAGAATCAAATATTTGGCTTCGCTTGCTTGAGTCAAGCGGAAACACTGAAAGGGACGTGCTGAGAGATCTACATGGAAGAGGGAAAGGGGCTCCACATGGAAGAGGGTCAGGGGCTCCAGCACGGGCTAGTGGTCAGACAGGGTCCGTGTGGTTCCTGATTGGAGCGCGAGAGCGGGGACATGACGAGTAGATAGAATTACGCCCGTCTTCTCCACGGACGATTCTAAAGGGGCAATTTAACATGCCACAAGATCTCACCCAGAGATCAGAGGCAGCCGAGATGCACTATGACACTTGAAACCCAGGGAGGACCCCACAAGGCAAAGCATGGGAGGCAGATCAACTTGCCTGCTCAGAACAGCATTCAGCCTCAATCACTTTGCTTAAACGCTCCCATCTGCGTGGGCTATTCTGCGCAGTGAGAACAGTGAGTACAACCCACACCTGCCAATCCCTGTCCTCCTTTGATGCACAGAGATGGCCTGATTAAATTGATTGCAACCTTTTCCAACATTTGTTCCATCCCTGAGGGTTAGTGTGCACCGCGACGGGGATGAAAAAAGCAATCGGAAACCCCCAGGTGATAAAGCACTTTCTTCTAGTTGCCTGATGACGATCAGAGATGTGTGGTGCCAGCATTTAACAGCTTCTACTCATCACCACCACTGTGTCCCTTATCACCGCCTTAAATAATCACACACACACACACACACACACACACACACACACACACACACACACACACACACATACACACACACACACACACACACACGCCCTTATCGTCTGCATTACATCCAGGAGCATGCCCTCTAGCTCTCTCTCTCTCTCTCTCTCTCTCTCTCTGTCCGCATGTAAATATCCTCTTCAAGGGGGAAATCACGAGCAAGGTGCATGTCATCACCCCTCAGACAGCAGTCCCGGCTGCATCTCCTTAGAGGCCAATAAAATGCGGTGCCAGTCTACATCCCCACAGGTTAGAGCACAGAGCCCCTGCCTCTGGTCTGATTCATTATGCATACGTCACATGTCATAACTGCCTCCTCCCTTCACCTCTGAGCTCTCCCCCCCCCCCCCCCCCTCTCTGTTTTCTCTCCTTCAGTTGTGCGTCAACAGTTACTGCATTTTATGAGTCCCTGAACTAACGGGGAGATATGGCTCCTATATGGAGTCTCGTGATGGATGTATCAATAGGCAAATCCTTTGGCTGTAGTGCCAGTGCTGAAGCACTGCAGCTGGTGGTGCTTTTGTCAAAGCACTTGACACACAAAATGTCCTCCATAAGAGTGAAACCCCACTTGGAAGAGAGAAAAAAAAAGCCTGCTCTTGATTAGACATATTTGAAATAACGCCCCCCAAAAAAGAAAGATAGCTTTGCTTGAGTCTCGTTAATAAATTAAAAAAAATGCAGAGTGCTTCGCTGCGAGGGGTTTTTCTTTCTTTTTTGATTTGTCTGCGTCGGAGGAGAAAAAGCATAATTACTGTGACCTACGGGGGGAAATATGTAGGTTAAGTTTGCCCAGCGATCCGTGTCTCTCTATCCCGCTCTACGGGATGTTTTCACAGTATAAATCCCAGCTCCTTTAATCTCCTTACTCAGCTACATCCTCTTTAAAAATTCACGAGCACAGAGGCAACGTTGCGACGCTTCAAGATCTGGACTGTCCGGTCGAGGGACCACACCAAACAGCGGGCGAGTCTCAATCTGCAGGGGTTGGACCATCCTGAACATGCCCAAAGTGCATGTAGTCCTAACAGTATCATCTGAGCCCATCATCTGAGCCCCATATACCTTTATGCACTGCCAGATAAAGCCTCTCTTTGTGCAGTCATACATAGTAAATGATGTGATTCAGCCATAAACCTTATTACACTGCTGTGATTTAGCCAACGTATCATTTCAGGGCCTCTCAGTGGCATTGATCTGCAACAATCAATAGGGAGACGTCAAAAAAATGACACCGCCGGCGGGGAAAATCAATATTAAACCACATTTTTCTCATAAAGTGCTCTCTCTTTCCCTGCTAACAAAAATGAAGTGTGTGTTCAATTAATACTTTCCAGGACTCCCATTTTCACGCAACTCCTTGACTTGACGCGCACATCGAGAAGAGGATGCCGGAACATCTGTTTATCTCCTCCCGTCGTCTGACTGAATTTGTCTCTGAATCGTTTATCTCTCTAGTGCCACCGACACACTTGAGATACTGATGTGAGAAGCTCTCCAGACATCAATTTTCAAAGCTTTTCAGTGGCAAAACTGACAGATAATACCCATGTAATATGCACTTATGCCTGCATCTCTGGCTAAAATTGCAAAAAACATCTTGTATGTTCACAGGGAAACGGGAATATGATTGACGTGGGTGTAGAACAAACCAATAAAGAAAAAAAGCAGTTCACTCAGGAAATGAAAAAAATATTCATCCACCCACACAATACACACAGAGAGAGGATATACAACACAATCAGAGAAGCTCAACAACTTAAACAGTAGACATGCCTGTTTATATTACAGAGGTGCATTACTGTATGGTAGCCTTCAGGTAAAATAAGTAACCTTGCGAGTGTCACGCATATTAGCCTACCTGTTTCCCAGAAGTACTGTGACTTGGGTTCCTCTGACGTCTGAGCGTGCACAGTCCAGATCTCCGAGAGCAGCAGGAGTATCCTCCACAGGCGGAGGCCAGGGCAGGGCCAGGTGCTGGCTGTCCTTCTACTTTTTCCCTCCAGCCCCATGGCTCCCATCAAAAAGCACGTAATTCCACAGACGACTGACAGAAAAATGGACCAAAAAACCAAAACAACAACAAGCCACAGCCACCGCAAAAAAAAAAAAAAGGGGGAGCCAAAGGGGAGGGGAAGCCAAAAAACTAAATAACAAAAACAAATCAGCACTTAGGTTCCACAGGAAAGAGGAAAGCAAAAAGAGTGTTGCTGGGGAGATGGGTCCTGACAGTTCCCTGTTTTGAAGGGCAGGGATGGGGTGACAGATTCCTCCTCTTCTCCCTCTTCTGTTTCTTCCTCTTCCTCCTCCTCCTCCTCCTCCGCGTGCTCTTCTGTACGCTGGCGGGAAGGGAAGGGAACGAGGGGGGAACGAGCTCCGGCTGTCACGGGGGAACAATGGAGAGAGAAAGAGCCTGGAGCAGCGTGCACCGCTACTGCTACTGCTGCTACTGCTGCCTTCTGACTGCGGCTAACGCAGCACCTCCCCTCCCTCCCTCCCTCCCTCTCTCTCTCTCTCTCTCTCTCTCTTACCTCCCTCTAAGTCTCTCCCTCTCTCTTTCTCTCTCTCTATCTCACTCTCCTCACTACTCTCTCCTGTGCTCTACCTCTATCTCTCCTGCCCTCACTTACTCCTTTGCTTTTTACTCTTTCTTTCTCCCCATCTTTCAGCACCTCCCCGTTACTTGCTCTCACTCTTTCGTCCGCTCTTACTCACTCACTCTCCCTCTCTCTCTACCTCAATGCATTCCCACTCGTCGTCTTTTTTGCTCCCTCCCTCCCTTCCACTCTCTCTCTCTTCTCTCCCTTCCTGTCTCTGTCTGTCTGTCTCTCTCTCTCTCTCTTTTCTCTCCCTCCCTCCCTGTCTCTCTCTCTCTCTTTTCTCTCCCTCCCTCCCTGTCTCTGTCTGTCTGTCTGTCTCTCCCTCCTTCCCTCCCTCTCTCTCTCTCCTCGTTACCCTCTGATGTGTAAGGATGGGGGCTCAAAGGACCGGCGGCAAGAGAGAGCCATCCGAAGACGGTGGCATGCAAAGATCCTCTGAGGGAGGGAGCGTCGGTGAGAGGGGGAGGGAGAGGGGGAGGGAGAGAGAGGGGGGGAGAGAGAGAGGGAGAGGGAGAGAGGGAGAGTGGGGAGAGGGAGCTTAGGGAGAAAAACAGCTAAGTGAGACAAGCAATATAGATGACAAATAGCAACTTCACTTGTGACTTATTGTGCAGGGCTGGTTTGGAGAGACTGAAGCCTCTGTGATTTACTCAGAGCTACTGTACAGAATCGTAAAAACAAATTGTCCAAGCTAAAGTAAACTTCAGTCTGTTGGAATGCGTCACTGTATCAAAGACTACATTTTAAAGAGATTTTTTTGAAGTCGGAAAGACTCAAAGGATTTGGAATAACTGATCACAAATGCAACCACAAAAGGAAAAACGATAAATCAACCGGAGGTTTTTCATAAATCAGCTGTGGACCACAGTATTTCACGAGCTTGTAAAAAGCCCACTGTCCTCTGGAGACTCGGCAGCATTCTGATTGGCTCACAAACATGCTTGAAAGAACAGGAAATGCATTGGCTGAAGGTCCAGCCAACTCAGCTTTGTTAACATTTCAGCTCTGCTGCTTAAACCTACTTAAACATGCTTGATCAATTCAATTCAACATTATTTATATAGTGCCAAAACAATAAACTTGTCTCAAGGCGCTTTACAGAGCTCAGGGCCTGCCTGCCCCCCACCCCTGATCATAACAATCGCATTCATTTCAAGCAATAGAAGATCATGAATAAAACAATACTGCACTAATAACTAGTGTTTTTTTAAAGAAATGATGACCCTCTGCCCTTTATTTTTGCAGCTTTTTTTTTATAAGGAATACTGTATACACAGTTAGCGTACCACAAGTAGGGTAAATTATTTACCGACGCCCTCGCTCAATTAAAGCCATGCAAAATTCATGCGGCTGTGTGCTTTTTATGAATGGTGTTTTGGTGGATTGTCTGTCAGCACGATGTGCACTGACTGGGGCCTGGGGGGGTTGGGGTGGGTGTGTGTGTGTGTGAGGGGTGTATGTGTGTGTGTGTGTGTGTGTGTGTGTGTGTGTGTGTGTGTGTGTGTGTGTGTGTGTGTGTCCCTCGGTCGGCTGCACCGCTGCAGCCACTGGCAGTGAGTGAACCCTTGACGAGCCGCTCCGCCCAAACAACCTGCCCCACTTAATGTTACAGGACATTTATCACCCGGGGGTCTATATCCCTTCCCCCGGTGGCGGGAAACACCCTTTGGAAAGGAGAAAAACAATAAAAAAAATAAACCTTCGTTTGACAATCCAGTGGAGCAAAGAGCTTTGATCCTTGAAATGCAGAGAGCAGAGTTTGTTGTTTTGTTTCGCAGGGTTTGTGTTCACAGGGCAGAGGATTTTTAGGAGGTTTTTGGTTGGTTGGTTGGTTGGTTGGTTGTTTTTTTAAAGGTTTTTTTCTCCCAAAACAGTTGCCTAGGAACCTGCAGAGGTTTCCTGGGAAGAAGACATCATTTGATTAAAGAAATAAAGACATCGGGCACCAACACTGTGCAGGTTAAGAGAACTAATGGAGGGAGGACGAACGTATAAAAATAGAGGAGAAGTTGAAGGAGGTGCAGCAGCAGTGGCGGCGGTAGGAGGAGGGGCCGGTTTAAATCCATATTCCCATCATGATACGCAGCACTGCATGGCGTAATCTCATGGGATTCTTGCTCGCACAAGTCCTTAACTGGGCCAGATAAACAGCTTGTTTGTTTGTCCCAGAGCAACCACATCCCAGTGGAGATGCCAAACAGCCGCCAACCAGCGCGGATATATTCAACTTCACCTCAATTCAGCCTCAAACCACAGGGGACCAAAACCAATGGAGATGATTCACTAGGATATTGATTCAAATTAGCCCCGCGCTTAAAAATGCACGGCTTCAAAGAAAAAGCTATCCTGGACACTCAGCAGGAAAATGAATACGCGAGTAATGGGTAGCATTGTGTTCAACCTCCTCTACACACGTTACATCACTGTGTTTGTCCGTGAAGGGGTGTCGTCCTGAATATTTCATGAAGTACAGTAAACTGATGGGTCAATAAAAAAAAAATTATATATAGTATATATATACTGTATATATTAAGCTATGAACCCCTCCTTTTTTTTGCCAAATCCCAAAAGTCGTGCCAAACCTTTAAGAATCTTTCACGCTATGTTGTTCTGTGGAAGGGGTTCATTCATGGGAGCTGTGTCTGCCACTTTTACTCTTTGACCCAGAGCTGCTGATATGTTCTGCTCCATTGATTAAAAAAAGTCTATAAGGGGACTGTAACCAAAGCCACCGCAATAATCTCATCCGCTCCACCACAACGCAAAAGCAACAGTCAAGTCACAATATCAAGACCTGTGATACTGATTTAGTCACTAGCCTAATATATCTTGGTCTCGTAGTTTCTTTGAATAAACGAGGTATAATAATTTAAAATCTGTAGTCTCATATAATTCATGTCATGGTATCTTTATGTTCTCTGAGACATGAGTATGTATGTCTCATGAGTATGTCTCATGAGTATGACTCATGACAGAGAGACAGAAATGCCTCATGGGACAGGAACACAGATACCAACGTTCAGTGTGCACTGAAATGTTTTCGCTCTTGCATCACAATTTATATTTTGCACGATTTTCTGTAGTGTCTGTCCATATTTTTCTAAGTTGTCTGAGCATAGAAAGATTTCTAGTCTCGAAACGATGTCATGCAGAGACGAGGGAGGGGCTGCAGCCTCGTCGTCTCTGCTGCTTCTTCTCCTCCCGTCTCTTAAAGGAATGTGGATGCCTGTCAGGCTCTGCTGGGGAAGATTAGTGTACCGTACACGAGTTAAGACGCTAAGGACAGTGACAGCAGTGCCAAAGTCAAACCAGGCTGGCAGTAGAGGACTCACCGCGGGCATGTCTCTCGTCTGTGACTCACCCAAAGAAGACGAGCAGGAAAAACCATGAACCCGCATGAACAATAATCATGATTCAATTGTCTGTCAAAGAAAAAAAAAACGCAAAATCCTCAACAGCATGGGTATTTACTTCAGTTGGTGCCTCGAAGTGATTCATGACGGCATTACGCAATACATGTTCAAACAAAAATGGGTCCGAGCAATTTGAAAGAAAAGAAAAATCACATTGCTTTCGCTCATTGTCATAGATGGCGTTAACTCAGGGTCATACTTTGAAATGGCAACAAAAGATTTTGTGTTGTTAATTTGGAGTCGACATATAAACTACCCACATTCTCCTAGTCCCATTCAGATGTGATGAAAGGGCACTTCTAAGAGTTCAGGCAGTAAGATCCTGTGTAACACATTAATATGAGAAATATATTAAGTATATATTAAGAAATATATTATTATGTATGGTAAGTACACCAATAAATCAAGTGTTTTGTCCATGTTGAGAAGGCCGTATTGCTCCCAGACCCTTCTAAAGCCACCCAGGCAAACTAATTACTTAAACAGATGATCCACAGGACAGTATGGTCAATAGTATCCCCTGCCACCATCAGTACTGAGCCTACAAACTCATCGCATACAATAAACCTCACAACCTGAAGTATGTCAAGAAATTCTGTCTAAACAAGGTACGTATGTACTAAGCAACGTAAGACCAACACAGTGTTTGTGATCCCAAGATGGCTTTCACAGACAGACAGTCTTTTCCAGTTCACTTCCACTCCAGCGAGTCTCAATGATCATGTGAGAGAAAGGTCATTGTGTCAGGGGCAAAGGGCAAAGGTCGGGGCTGGTGTGCGTGCCTGCTGCCTGATGGCTCAGGAGTGCAAGTGTTTTCCACGTGGTAGGCTAGTTGTAATGCCTCCGGCCGCACAGGGAGTGTGGGAGAGGCAGGAGAGGAACCGCAAGCTCGGAGGGATTAGCAGCTTACGCTATTCGGCCCAGACCAACCACTCTCCTCTGTGTCCTCGTGTGAAGTGACCGTGAGCAAAACCAATTAGGCTGATGAGAGGCGGGCGAGTGCAGCCTCGGACGAAGGAGTCGAGCCAGAGCCTCTGGTAGTCACCTCCCCCCTTCGTGAGAAGCTTCCTTTAATGAGCGACTGTGCTGGGCCTTCTCGGTGTCACCACAGTGGGGACCATAGAGGATTGGATTGGGTCTTGGGAAGCATCTGACTGCAGTCTGGACTGCTAAAGCGTTCAATTTACTGCAATCAAAACAGCTTAGTTTAAATTGGTTAAACTGCTCAGTACTTCCTCAAAGTTCATTTTTACGGGTGCTTACTTTGTTGGATGTGTTTGTAAACCCACAACTTACAGTATATATACGGTACATACATCACGGATGAATATCCACACTAATCTGCCATCTAGCTGCTGAAATGTCCCTTTTTGGCACAATGCCTTTTTCTTGTATGTTTAAAGCGCTTGGTGCCTATTTAATATTGACTAATCTAGACTACTTACTTATTTATTTGCATAACTGAAGACATGGTGTCAGAGTTAGGAGTTGAATCCATGCCAATCCATATGTCTGACAAAGCTGATAAATGTCTTTCTGGCCTGCTGCCTAGCCCCTGTTACCCTGTTGGTTAGCACACTCCATAAACACGTCCTCGGTCAACCATTCATTTCCCCCGAGAACACACGTGAAGCATACAGAAAGCAAGAGACCACATCTAAACTGAACTCTAGGTCGGTCTGTGCAGAAGCGTCTGTTACATGCATGTCCGAGGGCATGGCTGCCACTTTCTGCAGACCCACGGACCAATGAACCCGTGCCTTCATTAATCTGTAAGTCACTTTGGATATTACAGGTCTGCCAAATGAACGAATGCATATAATCTCATAGGAGTAAGGTCAGGTGTGCTCAATCAGTGCGGTGACTAATGGGGGTGAAGGGGAATCAGCGAAGGCTAATGGGGTGTCCTCTGCCGACTACTGAGGATAGAACCAATTAAATCCCTTTCTCTCATGCCACATTGCAGATGGGCCCTAAACGATGACTGGCATCTCAGTGGGTGGCCGATGCATTTGTTCCAGTACACAAAACTTTTTGAGTGCGTTTCGCTAAGTGATGTTGTGCTTTTATTTGTAATAAAGCACTCAACATCCATCTTCTAACCCAGAACAAAGATGCAGTAGCAAAACTAAGAGCAATGTTGTGTTTCATTTCACGATGCACCGTAATGTGATGCGAATGAACGGCATGTTCATTAGCAGAGGGAATCCCAAGATTTTTCCCCCTCCAAAGCGTTAATTGGGGGAGAATAACTAAGGTCCACACTTAATGTAGAGGTGTGAGGTTAAGATGGGGTGGGGGCGGGTGGGTCTGCATTTACACCGAGTGTCATGTTTTATATGGGTCAGCCGTTAAGACAAGCCCATCACCAAGGCCAAGATAGAACGAGGTCAAACTCCACTCTGTTTCTGGTGGCTCCTCTAGGATTAAGCCATTTTAAGTAGTTACACATGCCAATCCACTACTTGAGCAGAAGAAAACACACAAACATGCAAATAAGGCATCTGATGGAGCCCTGGCGCTAGTGCGCTGTGCCGCTGCCACAGGGGGATGGCGGCGGGATGCCATCATGGCAGATGAAAGCAACGACACTCCTTTTCACATTAACAGCAATCATGGAAGTGTCACCCGGATGATTGTCATCACAATCAATTATTGTCCCACTCACTGCACGCACAAACATAGAGATTGTCACACTGCCATGTCCATCATAATCCTCCTCATATATATAAAAATAGATCAGATGAGAGACTTTTTTTTAAATACTCTCAGGAACGACCAGCACTAGTGCATCTGTGAGCAGAATTACCTTTGACCTTTGCCGCAACACCTTTATTTTAGCGGGACGGATCCTTCAGCTATTGCACCTGTCAATCTGTGTCACCATGGGGACGGGCCCTGACCGCCCGTGACAGGCTGGCGTGTGAGCTGTTCATTAGTCTCTTGCTGCCGCTTGTCATGCGTGACAGAAGGAGGCTGGCAGACACGGCGGTGTCAAACTGTCTATATTCTCTGTGGCAGTGGCCTTTTGTTTTACACTAGTTATGTGACTGAGTATAATGCACTCTATCACACTATATAATAACACCATATAGTCTACACACTATATCTGAACTATATTGATAATGTACAGTGAAATAGTGATTAGAGAGAGAGATTATAACCACAGAAAACAGGAGGCTTTTTGCCGAATCTACTGTCTACAAGACCTTCATACATGAGTGCTAGCAAATAGCAACAGTCCAATAATTCAATTCAATTTTCACAGCAACATGAAAAAAAAAAAACACATCTGAGGTCTTGCTGGCTGGCTTACTGTATGAATCTTGCCCCCCAGCACTGCATGGTCAAAGGGAGCCTGTTTGGTTTGGTTAAGGCTTCAGAGAGTGTGGCCCTCCCAGGGGCACTCAGAGGAACAGGCACCTCGTCCTGACCCACCCACCCACCCACACCCACTCCCCAATCAGCTACTGGAGCCTAGGGGAGGGGGTAGAAGGATGGTGGTGGCTGCACTTCACACAGCCTGACCTACAACCAGCAGGCATGGGCTTTATTGCCCCCCCACCGCACCCCACCCCCCACACATATGTCCCTCTGCTGCGTTGCTCTCTGTCCGTTCGCAAATCACAGAGCAATTTGATAAATTGAAAAGGTTATTTAGGGGAGATTAGCATCGAGTGGCTGCAATTAAATCTGTCTGCCCTTCGCATCCTCTCCCGAGTGCCACACAGCTACATGGTACATGCCTGTGTGGGAGTGTTTGTGTATGACAATGAATGCCGAATTAAAAACAAATTCAAAAAGGTAAACATGGTTTGTAAATAACCCCTTAAACATACCCTAATGTCTACAGCAGATTCTCTGACATGAACTATTCTCAGCAAAAAGAGAGGAAGCGGGGGGGAAAAAAACAGAATTGAGAATGGAGCACTAATCCCACTGCAGCCTGACGGTCCAAAAACAAGATTAGTGGACCGCACTCCCAATGAGAAACGAGTAATTGACCTTGGATGAGTTCAGGCATCCAACGCCACCATTCAAAGCACTCAGAAACACTTCTCCAGGTTAGAACGTGAATGGACGTACTGCAAGGAACTTGAAGTACAATCAGGGAGCTGGTAACCTGGCATCCGACAGTGTTTACTGTGGTTACAGCCATATCCGGCCTTCCGTGCCCACCTTGTGTGCCTGTGCTCTCTCCCTGCAGTAGGTGAATTGGTGCACATGTGTGATGGAGTTGGTCCTCACAGGCAGGGGGATAAGAGTTCTGTTCTCCACTCTGGCTGGGGGCTCTCAGTTCCTCTCTGACGGAAATTTGGCTTTTGGTTTCTGTTTTGCTGATACCCCTGCTGCTCCACTTTAGCTCTCTTCCATTACACTAACGTTCTCTACAGTCTTTATTAATTCTTTAATAAATGTACGTATGAATTGCAACCTGCGTGTGGCCTGCCCTTCATGTTGCCAAGCTGCGAGCCAAGCGTGCTTAACACTGTCTACAGCCTTGATGGCCGTGTTACATCAACAGGGCACTGTATTGCAGAAAGTTTCCTCATGGCGTTATATAATCGTTTCCATTTCGTGTGGCACCATCACAAAATTCATATTAGGAGTTTAATCAGTCATTCAAAAAAAATCTCTTAAAAGCTTAGCACCACATTCAGCATCTCCTGGCTTTTGACAGTGATAGAAGGACACAGTTTCACACACATAGCTCGTGGCTGCGCTAATCAATATCACAGTCATACAGTCTTCTGCAAACATCACGCTAATGGCGAGTAAATCCACCTGAGGCTTCTCGCACCAACTTCACGTAGCTTATCCAGAGATAAAGACACCGCACAAACTCAAACTGATGTTACCTTTGACACGCAGGAAGCAGTCAAGGCAGCTGACCGTCATTGCAGGAACTTGTGACTTCTCATTGTGACTTCTCATTATCCCATGTTTTCTTCCGTCCCATCTGTAGGAAGGTGCATATTAACATGAACTATGAAGGGATATCAGTACAAGATATTGTTTGTTTAGATGCTAAAGTAGAGTATTGCATTAATGGGACATTTTTTGGTGTGTGGAAATAAACATTAAAAAAGAACAGTCAGTTGATGTGTGATGTCTCATCCCCACAGGAAATAAGTCATCGCCTGGAAGCGTGGCATGCTTTGGCACCTTATTTGGATGTCATATACTGCCATCAAGTGGATCCAAATGAGAAGTACTGGCATGAAAGCACACGTCAATCACCCTGCATGCCAGCAATTTTTTTTATGTTCATTTTTTACATTAATTTACTTGTATTTTAAGGGGGTTTTTTTCCTTCATTTTTTTAATGGGAATATACAGACTGACATCCTGGACTGTGTAATCCCCATGGGAAATACCCATTTTGAGTGTGACCATGTTTTCATTGACAACAAAGAGGTGTGGTTACCCAGAAAAACCAGACCTGCTTAAAACTGAGCCCATATGCTTGCCTAATCAGAGCATATATCTGCCATTTGACCGCGCTGACAAAGGTAAGGTTAATTCACAATCCTGCACATTCACTTGAAAACAGAATTGGTTTTAACATGTAAACTGTGTCTATCATTACCCCTTTTTATACCGGTATTTGCAAATTGTTACAATGTTTTCTTTATTAAGACCGAGAATATATTGACAAAAGTAACGAGGTTTTATTTCATAGATAGCATTGGTCACAAGACAAAAATGAGAACAGCTTAATTCTACATTGAGGTGGCAGGGACTAAGAGCGAGGGAAGGACAAATGTCCATATTAACATAAAGTCTTCCATATTACAGAGCACCACTCGAGTTCTGTGTTTAAAAGTCATACTGTGTTGTTTGAGATCATTATGGATGAGTTCATAACATTTTGTTCAGAGATTAAAAAGTGGTCAAAGCCTAAAGTTTAAAAAAAAAAGATTTTGAAAAAAGGATTGTGAAAAACTGCTGATTTTATTCAATTGTAGCCTTTGTATCATATTGAATCATCAAAAATACTGGTATTACTGGTATTATTTTAGTAGGTCAACCAACCAGATATTTTAAAATAACAAGAACATGTTGTCAGAAATCATCCTAACTTCATCATCTCTGGGTCGATTTTGCTTATATCCTGACAATAAACTGTCTGTTTAATAAACAGAGTCTGGTATAAAGACGAATTTGAAGATAACAAAACAGTTTAATTTTCCTTCACTAACTCAAAGGTTAAGTTAGAAAATCTTAAGCGTGATCAGATTTCTCAGCCAAACCGCAGGTATGAGAGCTAGCAGGTTTTTCCCTTCATCTCACGGCATGCGTGAACACACATGCCTTCCAGTGTGAGAAAAAAGGGCCTTGAGTTATTGTTCCTGTTCCTTGGAGTTTCCTTGGAAGGGTTTATCTTTTTTTCTTTGGAATACTTAAAATAACAAAGACCTTCTTCCTTGTGTATATATCACTCTTTAGCTGGGCATCATTTTTGATTTACCATGTAACTATAGTGACAGAAAATACAGTTTTTAGATTTGATATGCTTTAGAAATATACTCTATTGCCAGTACCTCAGGCCCTCATGCCTTTTCTTCACATCAGAGTAGTTTTGTGGCTGTCATTGCCATGACCAATTAATCATGTCTTTGTGTGGTATTTATGTATCCTCTGAGTCAAACTTTGCAACCCTGTGTTTAGGACTCTCCTTAATATGGCTGAGCCCATTCAGTGTCCTCAAGCGTTTACGTACTTTGACTTTGTCGTACTCATGCATCTACGTACTTTGCCTTTGTCGTACTCTCATCCCCCTTCTTCAGATGGCACACCATAACACCCAAACCCTGGCTGGAGGTTCCTTTGGGAAGGTGTACAGGGAGAAGTATAACGACAAATGGGCCGCCGTGAAGAGGGTTCCAATGGGGCTCATCCACAAGGAACAGCTGGAGAGAGAGTATAAAGTGTACTGGTGAGTTTGAGAGAGGGGCGCTCTGTTGAATGGTGAGGTGGAGTTAAGTTGTTAGTAGACGTATGTTGGTAATGAATGAACAAGTGTTGCTGGAGGCTAGAAATTAGCGAGTGTTCAGAGACAAATCTCCCAAGGGCAAATTAACATGACTTTAAACCCTTTACAAATTTACACTGGTGAAATGTACGATAAGGATGATGTTCTAAAGATAATTAAATAAGATTTAAGATAACTTACCTCCGAAAACTGATATTTACTTTTTGATGATTATTTTCTGTTATATCACAGTAATGCGCAGCATCCTAATGTGGTTGCAGTACTGGGTAAACCATGGCTGAAGGATGCCAAGTGGAACATTCCTCTGGAGTTCATTTCAGGGGAAGACCTGGAGACAACAATCTTTTGCTCTCAGAAGTCTAAAGTAAAGGTTTGTATACGAGCAAATTAAGTATTACTGTAGTGTTTGTCATTGTGCGATAAGTAAGTGATCTTTTCTTTGATTTTCTTTTCTTAGGCTACTGCCTAAGAAATGTCCTTAAATATTACTCAGACATTAATTAATCTAAATGTGTCCTACAGTTGGCTCCTACTGTCAGAGCGACCATTATCAGTGGCATGTGCGCAGGGCTGCATCATCTTCACAGTAAAGACATCGTGCACCAGGACATCAAACCTGATAACATCATGGTAAGAGTTGCACAATGCAGAGAGGAAAATTTCCAACCAAACTCTCATCCACTGAGAAATCATGGAATAATCTTTAACGCTGTATTTTTGCCCGTCAGCTTTATGCCTCGTTCTTCTACCTATGATTCTAGTCCCAGCTTGTATCAGTGCTGACTGACATTTCTACATTACACAAACTGATTGCTCAATGTCCTTCCTTTCCTCTCCTCCTATCCTGTTGCGTAATGTCACAGGTGGAACATGAAGCGAACCGCGCCGTCATCATAGATCTAGGACTAGCTAAGTTCTTCAGGGACGGAAAAACATCAGCTATAAACTTAGGCAACGAGGCCTACTCCGCTCCTGAGATCTTGAGACACATGGGTGTGCGGGACAAACGCTCAGACGTCTGGGCGATGGGCAAGGTCATCGCTGAGCTGTGTGCCAGGGTCAGACTACCCACTCATGCCGTTACACCCACCAAGATCCAGGAGACTCTGGCTGCCCACCCTTACAGTGTAGCAGTTTCCAAAATGGTGGACACCAATCCTGATGCCAGAGCCCGCATGGCTTTAGTGATGGCTGATATCAGGACAGCAGAGGCCAGGGTAAGGGAAGAGGCACGATCCGATCCTGGTCTTAGGGCTGGTGTGGGTCTTGCTGGCGGCGACAATAAAACAGGGTTACACCAGAGAGGGGGCTTGCCGGTACCCACGCCAGCAGAGGTAAAGAGAAGCCCATCGCCCGGAATGAGAAAGTTTCAGCCAGCTTCTCCACAGCTGAAAGAGGAGGTCAACCCTGGAATTGGAGCTCGTTTTGGGGGGAGAGCAGCAGCGGGACCACAGCCAAGAGCCCACCTACAAACACCTCATCCACATAACAGGTGGAGAGAGGAGAGGAAAGTGTCGCCCCCAGTAACAGTGATACATCGCAACCCTCCCAAACGCGAAGAGGAGATCAAGACACTGGTTCCGGCCAAGCCCCAGCTCGGTGATGGTGCAGTTACACAGCTTCTCCAGCAGAGGATGCCATTTCCTTGCCCTATTCCCAAAACAGGCAAAATCCAACACAGTCGTTATGAATACAATAGTGTCAGTGGTGGTGTTCTTGAAGTAAATGAAGTGGTGACTAAGGACGGGAAGATTACAAAATATGAAGGGTTTAAGGTTAACATGGAATAGTTGTTGCAAAGCTTGATGCTGGTGTATTATGCCTGAAGTACAAAAATGATGAGTGCTTGCTGTCAGTGAAAAAAATTTGCTGCAGGAAAATGTTTCTTTGCACGGGTACATAACACACAATGTGACAATAAAAATGTAATTTAAATTCACACAAATTTTTTTTTCACAATTTAAATTTTATTCGTGGTACTTTTCTTAGCTTCTTTCTTTATAATCTCATTTGTGAATGGTTTCTTATTTCTAAATGACCAACATATTTTTTTCAACAAAATGTAGCCATTTTACGTTTTAGTTTTTTTTTCCATATTTATAGTGTGTGTTTGGTTTGGTATAGTAGATTTGGTTACATAACTTACACAGGCTACTCAAGCATTCACGCTTTAAAAAATGACAGTTATCATGCAGTTTTACGCTATGATGTTAAATTCCTTGTGCTATTGGTTGGACTTCCCACAGCAGCCAATTCTCTCACTGTCTCATGTAAGTACTCATACCCAACAACCTATCCTAACCAATATAACAACTGCCCAACCATAGAACCAGAGCAGCAGGATACAACTGGGGTTTATCAAGCAGGCGCCTTCCTTCATCAGCGTTTTGTTGAAACAGGCCCACAGCACCTCCAGAAGGCTCAACAATGGTGTCTGGCGTCCCAGATCCACCCCTGCCATACTCATGATGGGTTGAGCCAACAACAGATACACCACAAGATACACCTCGAGAAGATTTCACATGTCTCCGTGTTAGTTTGAGTTAATTCACAACCCCAAGTAGTCTGTAAGCATCACAACCACTGGCTTGCTTTTTCAGCAGCCTCATACAACTCCTTTAAAGCATCTTAGAGTGACCGACCGTCCTCAAAAACCAAAATCCAACAGAAGTGTTGTAGTTGATTTAGCTACAACGCCACTAACACCTTTCTCCACTGGTCTTGTGTGTGCTTGCCGACCTTGTTCCCTTGCTTTCACTACAAGTTCCGCATACATTCAGAATACAACACCATGTCTGGTCTCATAGAAGTCACAACAACACACTCTGGAGCTAGAAGTTGTCTTCCGACATCAACCAATCTCCCACCCTTTGCCCCATTTGCCAGCACTTTTTGTCAATGCTGATCAAGTGCCAGTGCTACTCAAGGGCAGATATTAGGAAAAGGTCTTGTCTTTTTAAGATTTTTTGGGGGCTTTTAGCCTTTAATCAGACAGGATAGTGAAGGTAGACAGGAAATGAGCTGGAGAGAGATAGGGAGTGGGATTAGGAAATGACCGCGGGTCGGATTCGCGTCACAGCTCCCACAGGTTTTGTCTTTATTTACAAAAACACAGAAGATCCAGATCCAGATCCAGATGAGAACAGAAGGTGGGGAAAATCCCCAAAACACAGAAGATCCAAAAAAGAACAAAAAATATCTCTTGGACAAAACGGGGCACATAAGCCAGGTGAATTCAAACTCCAGACTGAGCCAAAAAATGTTTGGAAAAAATGAGGAACTAACATTTGATGAATTTGTATGTCTGTATGTGTTTGTCTTCGTGGTTACCTTGTATTATGCAAAAAAAAATCCAGCAATGAAGCTGTTTCTCCCAGATCCTTGGATGGAGAACATAAGGTGTGCCACATAAAAATGTTCCATGGTCACCTCAAACCCCTAAGAAGGGAATGAGGCAGAACTAAAAACTAAAAAAGATTTCTCAACAGCTTCATAGAAGAAGGCAAGGGCAGTGGAGGCCTTGTTAGTATTGGCAATACCAAGGTACATTATCTATGAAAATAATACAGAACCCCATCATACCCTAAACCACACACACATTTTCTAAGTTTGATTTAGGTAAATATTATGACATTAACTTTTAACAACATTCCTTAGCTGCAAACAATTAACAAATAACTAGTCTTTAAATACTTGTTATGCTACTGTTACAGAGCCTTCATCGAATGATTAAAACTACCTTTCTAGATAAGCCATCAATTCCTCCCAAAATCTCAATATTGTACCTTAATTGTGACTGAGATTAAAAAAAAATAGAGGTGATCATCCATCACCTTACTTAGCACAACTCCTGCAGTAAGTTTCTATTTGGTTTGTGTTCATATACATCAGCAATCTGGCTCCTGTGTGCCACACAACTCAACTCTGACATTCTTGACACAATCCTTGCAGTGTCACCTCCTCTGCCACAGCGCACAATGTCCCTGTGCCCACTGCAGTCCCTGTGCCCACTGCAATCCCTGTGCCCACTGCAATCCCTGTACCCACTGCAATCCCTGTACCCACTGCAATCCCTGTACCCACTGCAGTCCCTGTGCCCACTGCAGTCCCAGCATCATTCGGTACTCAGCATGTGGGTTGCTGGGGTGGATGTCAAGATCATTATTAGTCAAGTCACTGTACAAGGTCCCTTACAGAGAAACCCCAATCATTCATCTCAGCAGCGCACACCTAGAATCCCCTACAGGCTTGGCAATGCACTTCACAGATAAACCCATATTAAGAAGCTCGGACACATATTCCTTGTATATTATATAACTCTGGGGCAACCCAATATTTCCATTCTCTAGGGCACTAAACTTCATTTTTAACATTGTTACATTAGCAAGCTTTTATCAGTGCCAACTGGACTGTTTCTGCATGCTTTTAAGATTGCTAGTTTTAGACCAAACGCCATAATACTTCATCAACCAGGATCAATTTAGCTAGCAAAGTCTTGTTACAGAGGAGTAAAACCATTGGATACCATCAAGCCTTACCCAAGTTACTATTGGCTACAAACTAAATGTTTCTGAAAATACACCTACAAATAAGAAAAAAATGTAATAGGATTTAAGCATGAAGGAGTGTACCTTCGAGTTGCACATCCTAATTTCTTTCAACTGCTAATACACCAGTTAAACTGCTAATACACCAGTTACAATGTGCAGTTCTCCAAACTAACAAGGTAGCGTTACCTATTTGGCGAACTATTGCAAGGATTGAGGGGATCGGACTAACGTCAAAGGCAATAAATTGCCTGACTGAGGTGAGCCCTTACAACGTCTGTGGGAGAGCATTCAAAGGCACCAAAAAAAGGCTGTAGTTGCTTTACTAATGCTATAAGTTAACCACTGTATTTTGATATACGGCCCAAGCTACTATAATCTGGCGAAACTCATCAGGAAATTCGGAAAAGTTTTGCACATCTTTACTCTTGGTGCTTAGCAAAGTAACTAAACTGTTTGCCGTTAGCATACGTCCATGTTCGTTAGTTCGCGAGCATGCAAACATGTAATCAATTATACAGTAGGCTACAGGGTATTATCAGTATGTTACACCTGTCACAATCCCACAATAAAATTCGTACATACACATTTGCGTTTGGTGTCATGTTTTTGGGGATATGAGTAACTAGCCTTCATTCAGACGTGGTCTCTGGTTCAAGTAGGCTACAAAATAGTACCTTGATTTTGCACTTTTTATTGAAGGATTCTATTAAGGTTCCTGATTTATGCGTGACATATGCTATGCCTCTTTGATATGAACCATTTTTTAATGCCATAATACTAAAGATGCTTCATAATCATCTAAATCTTACTTTCTACTCAACAGCTGTATAATTCTCAAATTATTTGATATGTATAATGAAAGCCTTCCGTCGGGCTCAGTGTTATCAGTAGGCCTACTGTTGTGATGGACAGCGCTGTCCACGAAATAAGTGGTAAAAGTACGAGGAGTAAACAGACTTACAGCTACACTCCATGGATGATGAAGGATGAGAGAGAACTGCTGTATCCGGGATAAACCTTTGTATTCCCTTGTGAAGAAACTCGCTGCCCTGAAATGTGCTTACAAAGCTTGTCCAACAGATGTCAGGCTACGCTCCTCAAAATATGCGAACTGCACACCTTTTTTGCGATCTCCAAACAAAGCAGTCAGTTAATGAACCACTGAGTTTATCAGAACACTAATATCTCAAATACCCCTGAAGTACAACAATGCAATGTGAATCCTATCTATTTCACGCTTTAGTAGTGTCCAGAATAGCCTATATGACTGACAGGACATGCTTGCTACCTTTACATGACATTAGCCATTAACACTAGTTAGCCAGTAGGCTACTGCGGTACTGTGATTTTTATTATTCTTTTTATGCTTTTATTTCCTATATTTTACTGTTTTTATGCCTTAATGTCTCATGCTTTTATTTTCTATAATTTACTGTTTTTATGATCATGCACTGACCTTTTGCTTTTATTTATGTGAAGCACATTGTATTGTCATTGTGTATTTATGTATGTGAAGCACATTGTTGTGTATTTATGTGAAGCACATTGAATTATGAATTGTGATATATAAATAAAATTGCCTTGCCTTGCGGTCCCAAGAACCGTTCAATTCGAAAGGACCGATTGTAGGCTATTCTATGCTGAGTTGAAGCACAGTCCAGCACATTACTCTAGCATATTCTGAAAACAATGTTGCGAAACATGATCTATAATGTTTATTTATATATATATTATGGCACTCTGAGATTCTTCTGAATGAAGAGTGCGTTACAAATCAAATTAATTATTATTATTATTATTATTATTATATATTAGGCCTACAAAGGAATGGGCACAATGACGTAGCCAAATTAAGCATCAATACCGACCCAGGCAATATGTAATAATCTATTGTGACGTCATGCTCAGTGTCTTTCAAAAAGTGTGTACAATCACAAAACAGTACAGTGAAGAGTTTGAGAGCCGGAGTGTCCTCTGAAGTATTTGGTATATTATTGTTTTCGTTCAGAATGGGATGTTGCTGCAGCAAACAGGTAGTTTTATTTATATAATTATGGTTTATTGATTTTATTATATAGGCTACACATTTACGATTATATTCACAAATTACACTGATTTTTACTGATGTATTAATTTCACTGAGTTACTACTCACTTGGATAGTAAATGGTTACATTTCTATTAACGAATTATTATATAATTTATTTATTTTCTAGGATGATGATGTGGATGACAAAATGTCTGTGCCGCTTCAACCCGAACCTGTGGCGTCCCCTTCCGTTTCCTCTACCTCTCCCCATTTTAAAGCCCTAACCCGCAGCTCCTCCGGCCCTGTCTTCTCCCCCTCATTCACCCTTTCCCCCCTTAGTCTCCCCACCACTCTTTCTCAGTCCTCTCCCAACTTACCCTCCTTGTGTAGCCCCCTCCTGTCCCATATCACACCCACAGAATACCCCACGGCTGATTCTCCCCAGCCTCCAGCTCATGGTGAGTCTTGCCTTCTTGAGCCAGCCAATGCATGGTGACTGTGTTCTGAACCCGTAATGCTGGATATTACCTGTCATTCTCCAGTCACGTCTTTCTCTTTGTGATCCCCTGGTGCACAACCTCCTGCTCTCTTTCCCCAGATACTCCTTTGCCTCCCACCCTGAGTGAGTCTGGTGGCAATGGGCTTGTCTGTACACCGTTCCCTGTGAACATTCAGTCACTTGGGTAAGGTTAGCTTAGCTTTATACCTAATCAACACTTGGAGTTGAATTTATATAGGATCAACACCCATAACACCTGGACACAATGTATCATGATGTATCCCACAATCATATAAAACAGAACCCAACTCGGCATGGGGTGAAACTGTACACCCCATAAGCATCGCACTGAAGTGCAAAAATCTTGCCTGTAAATCTTAGAAAAGTATATTTTCAACATGAACGGTTTCTTGTTTTAGTAACATAGGTCCATTCCTATGTCCATTACAGGTTTCCCAACAATGGCAACACCTGCTATGTGAATGCCATCTTGCAGGGTCTCCTAGGCCTAAACTCTTTCAGCGGTGACATCATGGCCCAAATGCACTGCTGGAAGAGTCACTCCTCCGCTTCTCTTTTGAGGTAACGAGAAGCACCTCTGAGCTATTTAAATCACCATCAGTGTGATACCTGAAAAGGATGTAGGTCCAAAGCTTTGTCTTTGTCAGCGTTAAATATGGGTTCCTTCGGTTTCCCTCTAAATCGCAGTCTTTTAATCTGTAGGAATATGGCAGACCTACAACTGTCAAGGCAGAACACCAGGAGTGCCAAGAAAAAGGGGCAGATCCTTAATAAAATACAGAAGTGTATTTCCACCATCTGCCCCAATTTCAGTGGGGACTATCAGCAGGTAAGACACACTGAGATCTTATAACAGTGGCTATTAAGACACTCACAAACTGGAACCTGAGGTTAACAAAACTCTTTTGTGCTTAAAATTTTTTTTTTGCTCACTTTCACAAGACTTTAGCCTAAATGTTCACTCCAAGATCTTGTCTGCATGTTGCTTTGTCTGATGTCCACCTCAGGACGCCCACGAATTCCTGGTGTTCTGCCTTCTCCAAATAAAAGTAGAGTGGGAAGCCTTCAGTCCGCTGGGGCAGTCGCTCAGGTGCCCTGTGGCCAGCCTGGAATTCCAGCTCCTCTCTGTGCGCACCTGCCACAGGTAAGACCTTCCACACAGTGAATGACTGTCCACATCCAATGTTTAAAATCTAGAGACTTACAGAACCTACAAAGCATTTTTTAAGTAGAAAAGAGTGACATGTGTTTTTGTCCCATTGAAGTTGTGGACAAAGTGTGCGGTCAAGGCAGGACTACAACCACCTCTCCATCCCAGCATCCCGCCAAGGCACACTGACAGACAGCCTGGACCACTTTTTCAAGGTTTCAGATGCGCAAAAACAAAACAGTGCCAGTGATTGAAAGCATTGAAACCTACAGTTGTCAAGTGGATGTGTAGTCACTGCTGTGCTTTTTCCTTCCCTTAGACCACGGAGCTGGAGTGTGTCTGCAGCTTCTGCTCAGGGAAGCAAGCATCAATGGAGCTACGCTTCTTCTCCCTGCCACGGTATGTGCTGGCACTTCGACTAGTGCGTAACTTGCAATTACAGAAGTTACATTCCTGCACTTCTTTTTCTTTTTTCTTTCATTTTGTTATATTTCTTATGTAAAGTAGTTTTTATTGTTACACCAGGTTCTATTGCTCGTAGCTTGACTATTCTCTCCCTTGTACGTCGCTTTGGACAAAAGCGTCTGCTAAATGACCAAATGTAAATATAAATGTAAATGTAAATGTAAATGTAAATGTGCTATGTGCCACAGAGGTGAATTAAGAAATGTACAGTTCAATAATCCACTGTTTTAAACTTACTTGTCCTTCTCACTTTATGCCCACCACCTCATTTGCAGGGTTCTCGTGCTTCATCTAAACAGGTTCACTGATAGCAGGTCTCTTCAGAAAAGCGAAATCGAGATCCCTGTGGAGCTCAGCCTCTCTTGCCATCAGAGAGGAAGGTCCTTGGGGCAGCTTATGGGGTAGGCATGCGCCATTACTACACAAGGCATAACACAGGGCTACTACATGCACAGAATTATGGGTAAACTCACCACACCCGGAACACAAACATAGGACCCCTGCACGCTAGATTATATTTTGTTAAATCCATATGTATGAACCATTCACCTTATCTTTGACTTGGATGGAAGTAAAAATGTATGTGGACCAAATCGACCACAACTAAACCAATTAAAATAATAATAATTTTTTTTTTTTTTTTTTTTTCAATCTCTAGCATTCCCAGTACATCACCCGAGCCACTGGACACCCAAGAGCAGCCAGATGTCACCCTGCTTCCTGACTATCTTGGGGTTGACGACAGTATGGAGATGCCATTTTACACCCCTCCAACATCTCCTCCAGCTATCAGCCATGGTAAAGGGGAGCTACAGAGCCACACTCACATCAGCATAAACATACAGGAACGATCAAACTAATTCTAGTCTTAGATAATGTCTGCATGGGTGTACTGAGCAACTCTAAGTATGAGGTAGAGGTCATGCAAGGTCTGAGTTCACCTTTCTCTCTCATGTTTGTTCTCTGCCCATCAGCCTTGAGTGTCAGTGGAGAGAGTGCAGGAGAGTCAGATAGGGTGGCTTCTCATCTGGTGAGGAATGAGATACTGTAGATAAGAAAAGAGAAAAGGAGTGAAAAACACATGCAACGCTGAACACCTTATCTTCATAGCTTTAAAAAAAAAAATGAAATGGAACAGAAACATTTATTTGATTTGGTTTTCCACAGACTGAAACCAGCAGCACAACATACAGCTTGACATGTGTGGTATCACACCTGGGTGAACACATGGATAGTGGTAAGTAAACATGGCCAACATAAAAACTGATTTCATACGATGTCTTTATTCACTGAAGTCCAAAATTCCCTTTTCCTTAATGCTGGTATTTGTGAGAGTGATCAATGTACTTCTGTTCAGGTCACTACATCTGTGATGTCGTGGAGGGGGACGGTAGCAATTGGCTGTGCTTCAACGACAGTCAAGTTTCAAGGAGGTCAAAAGATGAAATAGTGCAGAAAAGGGCAAGCACAGCCTACTTACTCTTCTATGTGGAGAGGTATGTCACTACTCTACATCCTGGGTATTTGGGTGAGAAACAAAAATGTGCTTTCCTGATTACAAGACGTCCTTCTTTTGTACACAGTGATGCAGGAGAGGGAGATAAAGGAGTCGGTTGAATGGTGTGGCGTGGCGTGGTGAGTAGATTGGAGTGTGCTGTTAACAGCAAGGCTGTGGTTTGCCAGGCCAATCACAAACCATGGTCCTTCTGAACTGTGTTGTTGAACTGGGTGGACATGTATTGTTCTTTTGAGATTCTTTTGAACTTTATTTACAAGATTGAACTAAGAGAACTGAAGTTAGCCTTCCCAGCTAGTTTTACAGCCTCTTTGAGTAGAGAAGCTAGGAATCTCTTCTGTGGTTACTTAAACTCAGCTATTTCATTGCGGTGATGAACATATAGAATCCAACCAATCCAGGTTTTCTCTGTCTCTCCTAAAGGAGACTGCCACCTCATGGTCTCCTGAACATTGCCCCATGACGTCATGGAAGAAGTCAACTGCTGGGCAAGCCACCCTTTCGTTGGTGACTACACCCTGTTCTACTGAGGTAATGACGTCCACCTCTGAATTATTCACACTAAGGTCACTCATGACATGTTGTTTGAAAGGGATGTGACTCCAGAGCTGTTTAGTATGTCAACAGTTAGAGGCCTTTCTACTAATAAACTTATAGATCACTCATTCTTTGCCCTGTCTGTAGGAGCCTGAACATCAACCAGAAACATCAGTTCAGAGGCACACAGCTGCAGCCAGGAGGTACATTTCCACCAGGTGTCTAGTGATTTAAAAATAGTAATTTACATTTTGGGCAAATCACCGTTATCCAAAAGTACCATAGTGGTTAGCAGAGCTATTTTTCCCACAGGCTACAAGAGGTGACATGTTTCGTTTTCTCTGTCTAGGATGCCGTGAACAGATGGATTGCAAGCATCTGTCCATCAGTTATCCATGACGGTGATCCATGCGGGAAGATGGCCTGGCTCACATCCTCAATTCTCACAGACACTTGTATTAAAAAAAGATATGAGCACCATCAACCATTAAAGTAATGAAGAATTCAATACCTCTCAAATTTGTCATCTGTGTCAGACAGCCAATCTGTGTTTGCAACTGCAACACCCCTTATCTGAGACATCAAAATGCATTTTACCTTTTGATGATTTGGTTTTGAGATTTACATATATATTAATATATTTATTTCTTAAAAGTGATTATCTTACCATGATTTAAATTAAGCTTTTCTGGGTAGGGCTGAGAAATAGCCAGTATGAGCATTGACTGATAACTACCCTGATGGTGTTGATGATGGCCTGGTGTTGAGACTGAAGTGGAAGAGATTTTAAATGCTTTTTCTTCAGTATTTTATCTCTGTCCATCTCTGTCCATTAATTGATAACTTATCAAACCGAGAATCACTTTGACCGTTAACTTAGGCCATGAAGCTTGCCCTGCCACTGCTGGTCATCCTAATGGAGGCTGTGTTGAATGACATAGCATTGTAACCACAGTAAAGCTATGCAGTCGATAGCCACTAGATGGAACTATGTGTATTGGTTGACATAAGTCAAAGTACTTTGTATGTGTATTAAGTGCATTAAGAAGGAACAGCACCTTAAAAATCCATTAAAACAACTGAAAGCTAGTGTAAGAACCTAAAAATAGAATGTCTGTGCTCAGTTTGCTTGCACTTTGTTTGAGCTCCACCAGCAGCATTTTGAATGAGCTGTTGCTGATTACCTGAGACCCATATCTGCACCTGATTCATTTGTGGGAGCAATTTTTGACCATTTTTTAACAAGCACCACGACTATCATCAGTTACTGAAAAGAATTGGTTACAAAGATATCAAAGAAAGTTTTATAATAGTTCCACTAAGGCCTAGGGTGGTTGGAGGCCACCAATGAAAGGTCAGGAGATAAGACCAGTGATGTATAATAAAAATGTGGATTAGATAGATTAGCCTAATTGTTTAGACTATGCTCCACTTTCAATTGCTAATTTAAATATGAACATAGAAAGTTTAAAGCACACTGGGTTCCTGGGACTATGAGCTAGTTCTAGCATCATGGCTTCTGAAGTAAAACCCCACACTTATCCAATCACTGTGGTCTCACAGTTCTATCAAGACGAGATTTTGGGTGGGGTGGGTTGATGTGGTGGGTAGAGTCTTGGTAGTTTCGGGATGAGACCAACTGCAAAGAAATGAAACAGCTTGGCAACCGTGCTGGCTAGCTTTTCCAGTTTCTCTGGGAAACCCAACGGTGTATGACTGAAGATGTGGGAGAACGATGGTGGAGTGAGAGTGAGACTTTACCTTGTGTACATCAACAGGCCAAAGTGTGTAATCTGATTTTTCCCCAGTTACCAACTTTCAACGCCGACCTGGCGTGATATTGACGTGAGCTGCATAGAAGTCAACTGACTTTTTCAATGCTAGCGTGAGACAACACATGAGAACGTGTCCAGAGCTGCCAACTCACACGGTTTCGCCGTGTGACACACGCTTTTGCATGTTTTCACACGCACTCACGCCACACATCCAATTTCTCACGCCAAAAAAAAAAAAAATCTGATTTTGGGCCGAGGCGCGTTCGTTCCTTTTCAAACTCGAGCGCATCTGTAACCCTATTCGCTGCATATACATCTTATTTACCCCATGAAGTCCCGAAGTTAGTGACAGAAGAAGAGTTACAAAGAGAGACAAACGCGGTAGAAACTCGGGAAGAGAATACATCGCGGTGAATGTAAACTCAGCTGTTATCTGCAGGGATCTAATACTAGTTTTGTAAATGTCTGTCATAGATGGTGAAATTCGTACGCAAGCTATGTTCCAAATGTATGGTTCCAGCAGCTCTGCAAGGCCATGAGTGTAGTGTTTGGCTATTATTATGATCATACACTGTGATATGTGATAGATAAAATGTGATATTTAGCCTTGTACCTAGCCTTTTGCCATTTCATGAGTAGAAACCTAAGGTTTGTGGTAGTCCTTCCAACAGTGAGCTTCTGGTTGGATGTCTTGCCCTATGTGTCATGCTGATATTGCTGCATCAGTATGTTAAACCATTTATGTTAACCTGATATGCTGTATCTGTACAGGGAAAAAGTTGAACATTGGGTTCACAACCAGGGCTAAACTTGACAGACATCTTGATGAGGGTGACATCACACCACGGCAGGTGGATTCATTCCATGAAGCTGTGTTGATTTTCCTAACAAGTGCTGTTGGCCATGCACTTAAGAAGCTGCCAATGGAAGAGCCACGGATCAAACACGCAGAATTTGTAGATGTGCGGCAGAGGGCTGAAAGTGGCATTGAAGGTGTCCTGTACTTTGTTGAAAGGTTCGTTTTTTTCTTTAATTATTGTCTATTATCTTAGCTAAAATGCTTATGATGAGGTGTGTTCACTCCTAAACTGCACATGAGTTATTCTTATATGGCTTTTCCTCAAAGATGTGTATGAACTGCTGCTGGTTGATGACAATATACCTATAACTTAACAACCTGTAACTCTACTTTCATAAATAGGTTTCCCCATCTCCTCCTATACCATGGGCCAGAGGAGCATGACCACCTGGGTGAGGAGTTTCTGAATTATCAGACCATGCCAACAACCTCCCTTCAGGACGAAACTGAGATGGAAAGATTCTGGGCTGGAATGGCAACACGGAAACATAAGGTATACATTTTTTTTGGTCTTTCTTTTTAGCAGGTGTGGCTTGGCTACATATGTTGCTTTTATTGATGCATGCATATATTGTGTCATACATGATGCAAACTATGCATGTTGTATCTGAACTTTGTTACAGTATACTTACAGTATTAATCAAAACAAAATATGGTATGGTTTTCCATTTTGTTCTTGGTTCATTTTCCATAGGTGACAAGAGCCAAAGAATTTGAGAGGCTTGCTGCTGTCGCCAAGCTGGTCCTGGTGTTGCCCCATTCTAATGCAGATGCTGAGAGGGTGTTTTCAGTTGTGGGACTGAACAAAACTAAGACCAGAAATAGCCTGGCATTGGATGGCACCCTGTCCTCAATAATGGCCATAAAGATGGCCGACCTGGAGCCCTGTTTCAGATGGGAGCCCCCCTTAGAGGTCATCAAGGCCTCCAAGAAGGCCACAGGCCAGTACAACCTTGCCCACAGATCTTAGAAAATGACTAACCAGCTTCTGATCTGCATCTGATACCTCATTTTTAGTTATTTTTGTCATGTGTTGATCCATTGTATTGCTTAAAAAGGCTACTGTTTAAGCACTTTATTTGTTGCACTTTTTTGTTTGATGGAACGTGTGGTGGGAGGCTTTGAATAATGAAAAATATTTCTCCCTAACTAATCTTGTGTAATTTTTTGCTGAACATAAGTCATTAAGTGCTCTTAAGAATACAATTATTAACAATCTAGGTTGGGTTTCAGTTAAGAATTAGTTGAATACCATTGTAATCAAAATGTCAAGCAACCTACCTTGGTCAAATTTTAAACACAGGTCTATTAATTAGGCTATATTGTGGTCTAGAAGGCCCCACAAGTCATGATCAGATGAACATGAATCAGAATAAGTTTAGGTATTGCACATCTTTAGCATACCACCCAAAAATCCACTAGAATGCAGGAAATAACATCTACTTAAACCAAAATTTCCTGGGGGTGGACCTTCAGCTATGTCTTTGCTTCACAGAATGTAACCAATGTTGTCCATCTCCAGTAGGCCGCCCCTATCAACGAGTTTGGGCCCCACAAACCACCAGAATGCAGGGCACAACATGGGTACAACGCCAAATTAATTCCAATTCCCTGATATTTGAGCCACCAACGTGTGTGGCTGCGTGCGCCACAAAATTTTGGTCACCCCGACAGAATCTCACTCCAAGGTTTTTTGAAAAGTTGGCAGCTCTGCGTGTCTCACATCAAAAGCGTGCGAGTAGGCAACCCTGGCCAAATTTGTTGTCAATGCTAGCCTGTTTCCGACACAGTGCCTGCAGTAATGATGTGCCCTCATGAATAGCTGTTTGCGTATTTCATCTGGCAGATTTAAGCACACACACGCAGAGGGTAATGTCACTGACAAAATTGACCCGTCATCACAGTGATAAGGGCTGTTCACCATAAATATAGATATCAGTCGCTGTATTAAAATCACGTTCTTCTTCAAACTCAAGAGGTTCGGAACCCTATCATGAAATGTGTATGAAAGTGTGTGGGGGTCGTTATCAACCGTCTGTTTGCAGCTGTGAGGAAGTAGGCTACTATAGTATAATTCACAAAGCACCTGTTGTACGTGCAAACCTCACCTAACAAGACTATACGTGAACTTAAAACAATGACATTGAGGTTTGAAATACAAAAAACAAACAAAAAATTTTGTGCAATTTTACCTCATAGACCAAACCACTCAAAAGGGCTTTCCACACATCACACTAATAAACAAGGCACTGGTTGATTATTTGTTTTATTAATCATTATTATAAGGCAACTCTGGACAGTGCAGACTTTGACAAGAAGACAAAAAATAAACAAAAAATGAGAAGTTGCATACATTTTTAGCACTGTTCCCTGTTGTAGCAGTCTTTCTGTATGCAAAGTATTGGTGAAGCTAGAACACCTCAGCACCCAACAAATCTGAAATCAGTCCTCTGAGCCATGTGTTGATTTACCTCAGTCACATGATCTCCACTCCTGACCTTCTTAGGCCATAGTTCCAGTTTCCCGCTCATCCTTCGGGCCAATGAGCAAAGCATAGTCATGCCACCAAAGGTAAACCTGCAGGGCATCACCTGCAACAATCTATGAACTTTTTTTATACAAATATGATACAATTCACCTTTGACAAAATGTCCACATTCTTTTTTTTTTTTTTTTTAAAGGAGGAAAACATGCCCAAGAAGAAAGGACAGGATATTAGGTAGCAAGTGCCGCATCCCTCTAAAATAGCTTTGATCTAGTTTAATTTATTTCATTATTGAAGAGACACAAACGGACCACCACCACTGCTCAATTTCCATACTATAAACAGCAGCATGTGAAACCCCCATAAACTGTAAAAATATACACACATACAAGAGGCACTCCCTCACACACACTCACACACACTCATCTCTCTTCTACCAAGGCATTATATAGTTTCATTTCATGGTCCAACAATTTGAGCATTAGTTGAGAAGCTGCCCGCCAGACCGCCATCTTTGGTTTCAGTAGTCTGGGCTGTCTGCTAAGACACAGACTTTTGTATGCAGTACATGTAAATGACATAAACAAACAAACAAACGAACAAAAACTAACACTCCAGCTGGAGGAGATTAAGGGCCAAAAGGTCGCTTGAGAAGAGGCAGGGGCATGAAGAACACACAAGAGTTAAGACAAAGAAAGTGGATAACCCTGAAGGCTCGTGTCCTCTACACCCCAAAGCCCTATGCTACACAAGCACTGCTGAATGTGCTACCGCCTGCTCTTCACAGTGCCAAGACCATTTCACAAAGTCACTGCCATCTCAGTTGACTAGATAATCGTGGTGACTAAATCCGAGACTAAAAACTGCCATTACGGATGCTGGCCTCACACTTATCCAGATAAACAAGTCATCCTGCTTTGTGAAATGGCCCCTTGATCTTAACCCAAACTGATCCTTGGGTGACTTACTTCTTTATTCCTTTTTAATGCTCAAACCATTCATTTTCCCCCTCTTTCTGAACAGGATTTAGTGATTTTTTTCCCATTCAGTCATGGCTACAATATGTAAGAGAACTCCCCATAGTGACTAATGAACTGTACTCTCTATGCTAAACAAGACGTCACCCATGAGTTCACCTTTGTGGCTTCATATCAGATATATACGATAGCTAGTTACTTGGGTTCGATTAGGGTATGCCCATCTATCAGGTCCAAACGGGCCTCGAGTTACTGCAATTGAAATGTGCACTTGAAACATCACAAGGGCACGACAGTGGTGAGGGCGCAATCAACATTTGACTATCCAAAGCATGACCACACTCATCTTGCATAAAGCACTGTGCAGCCCTTAGGGCTGGGATCAAGGAAACAGAGATCAAAATGGGAAGAATATCAAATCAGCACCTGATATGACATGAAATGTAAATAGCCATCACCCCCCCCTTCTAGGAAAACAAGAAAAAACTTTAACCACTGTAAATATTGAATACGCAAATACATACATACGCATGCTCACAAACACACACCCACACTGTTTTAAGCACACAGAGGACAAGACCAAGATGATGCTTTTGCAATTATGCTAAGTGTTTGGTCCACATGGCTCGATGTGAAGATAACATGAAATGGGGAGACCACACAGAGTTAAGATTAAAGAAAAAGGTAATTTATTAACTGCTTAAATGAAAATACTCACAAAAAGTCAGTAAATGGGCGGCAAGAGAAAGTAAAGCTCAATGTAGTGCAGATCAGCATAGTGTATGTGTAGTGGTAAAATGGCAAAAGAGGGAGCTGTGGAACAAAGGTCTTGCAGCCGTGGGTAAGCAAAGAAGAGCCGACCCCATATCAGGAACTCCTTTTAAATGTCCCGCCAATCATCTGCCATCTAGCCACCTTTGCCAGACAAGACGGCTCCCCCTGTAGACCGGAGGGAGAGGGACAGCCCAAAGTCATAGTACAACCAAGGTTTTAGTGAGACAGAACCAGCAAGGCCAAGCCGGGCATGACATAAGGCACCAGGTTAAAACAAAGTCCAAATTTGTCTCCTTGCGGACATGACCCACTTGTCACTTGTTTTAGTAACATAGGTCCATTCCTGTGTCCATTACAGGTTTCCCAACAATGGCAACACCTGCTATGTGAACACCACCTTGCAGGGTCTCCTAGGCCTAAACTCAGCAGTGACATCATGGCCTAAATGCACTGCTGGGAGAGTGACTCTTCCGCATCGCTTTTGAGGTAATGAGAAGCACCTCTGAGCTATTTAAATCACCATCAGTGTGATACCTGAAAGGGATGTAGGTCCAAAGCTTTCCCTTTGTCAGTGTTAAATATGGGTTCCCTCAGTTTCCCTCTAAATCGCAGTCTTTTAATCTGTAGGAATATGGCAGACCTACAACTGTCAAGGCAGAACACCAGGAGCGCCAAGAAAAAGGGGCAGATCCTTAATAAAATACAGAAGTGTATTTCCACCATCTGCCCCAATTTCAGTGGGGACTATCAGCAGGTAAGACACACTGAGATCTGTTATAACAGTGGCTATTAGGACACACTGAGATCTGTTATAACAGTGGCTATTAAGACACTGACAAACTGGAACCTGAGGTGTACTAAACTCTTTTGTGCTTAAAAAAAATTTGCTCACTTCCACAAGACTTTAGCTTAAATGTTCACTCCAAGATCCTGTCTGCATGTTGCTTTGTCTGATGTCCACCTCAGGACGACCACAAATTCCTCGTGTTCTGCCTTCTCCAAATAAAAGTGCCCTGTAGCCCAATCTGGAATTCCAGCTCCTCTCTGTGCACACCTGCCGCAGGTAAGACCTTCCACACAATGAATGACTGTCCACATCCAATGTCTAAAATCTAGAGACTTGCAGAACCTACAAGGCATTTTTTAAGTACAAGAGTGTGGCGTGTGTTTTTGTCACATTGAAGTTGTGGACAAAGTGTGCGGTCAAGGGAAGACTACAACCACCTCTCCATCCCAAACAAACAGGGTGATGATTGGGAACAGGTGAGGGAAAAAACAGGAAGTTGCAGAGGGCAGGTGGGGGCAGAGTTTCAGGACAAAGACAGAAAACACATGGCCTGACAAAACAAACACAAGAAGTACATGACAAAATAAACAAACAGGGGAAAGCACATGTCGGTAACAAGGAAACACAAAACAAAGACAGAGCAGGATCCTGACAGAGCCATACTCACATCAGAATAAACATACAGGAACAATCAAACAAATTATAGTCTTAGATAATGTCTGCCTCGTCAGCCGTGAGCAAGATGGATGCAAAGACCAGCTTGTTCATCCGCAAATGGCTAGGGCTCCCAAGGGGCCACTTATCGGCCAGCCTGTATGGAAAGAACACACTTCAGCTTCCCCTGAAATCTACCATAGGTTACAGTCAGGAGAAGGCAAGGCTGGTGATGGAGCTGAGGGACTCTACAGATGAGACAGTGAGGGACATGGAAGCCCGGGTGTTGACTGGGAGGAAGTGGAGGGCCGAGGAGGAGGTGCAGAAGGCAGTGGGCAGGCTACAGCACCAGGAGATGGTGGGCAGAGTCCAGACGGGTGCGCTGGCCTTGGGTGGGGAGATCCGCCTATTCTGTGGTCCAGAGCTAGCAGGAAGGAGAGGAAGGATCTTGTTGTCTCGGAGGTGACAAAGATGGCAGAGGAAGAGTACAGGGTCAAGGCAGTGGCGCAGGGGCGGCAGGGACGCTGGACCACGTGGGAGGGGGTTGCGGGTCGGGTGGTGAGCTGGGCAGACTTCTGGAAACTGCCACAGGCTCGACTCAGTTTCCTCATCAGGGCAACCTACGACACTCTGCCCTCCCCCCGAACCCTCCAACAATGGCTGGGCACGAAGCAGGCCTGTGACCTCTGTGGGACCATCAATGCTTCCCTACAACACACTGTCAGGATGCAAGACCGCACTATCCCAGGGCAGGTATGGATGGCGGCACGAGGGACTGTGCCAGATGTGGTGCTGTGGGCCAAGATGGAGAGATCTGCGCTGCTTGTGGAGCTGACGTGCCATGGGAGGAGGGGATGGAGGGAGCCCACGAAAGCAAGAGGGCAAAGTACTCTGACCTGGTTGCGGAGTGCAGGGAGAGTGGTTGGAGTACACGACTCTTTCCAGTGGAGGTTGGCACGAGGGGGTTTGTGGGAAGCTCAATGACTCGCCTACTTAAAGAGCTAGGGCTGAGGGGCAAGGAGCTACACAAAGCCACCAGAGAGCTGTCTGAGGAAGCAGAGAAGGCAAGTTTTTGGCTTTGGTTAAGGAGGCGGGACAAGGCATGGGGAGCGAGCAACTCCTGAGAAAGGCTAGCTGCGGGGGGTGACTGGGAGTCCCTGTTCACTGCCCCGCCACCAGGAGATGTTCCGGGATAAGGGGCGAAACATCTGTGAAATCTGTGAATATCAAGCTGCTTGGAGATGTTCTTATAGCCTTTACCTTTAACATGCTTGTCTATAATTTTCTTTCTAATCTCCTGAGACAACTCTCTCCTTGGCTTTCTGTGGTCCATGTTCAGCATGGTACACACCATGATACCAAACAGCACAGTGACTACTTTTCACCCTTTAAATAAAAATAAGCAGACTGACTGATTACAGGTTTGAAGACACCTGTAATGCTAATTAGAGGACACACTTTAGTTTAACATGTCCCTATGGTCAAATCATTTTCAATCTTTTCTAGGGGTACCATCATTTTTGTCCAGGCCAGTTTCATTATTATTATTTTTTATTATTATTCTGTTGAACCACAATTAAAAAGCAATGTCTGATTTTCATTAGTTAATTTTCAGTACATTTTTATTTATTATTACTTTTGTCAGTTTCAAGTTATTTCAGTGACTATTGCGGGTTTTTCTTTCTTTAATGGAAGGGTACCAACAATTTTGTCCACGTCTGTATGTGGAGAGGTATATCACTACTCTACATCCTGGGTATTTGGGTGAGAAACAAAAATGTGCTTTCCTGATTACGAGACGTCCTTCTTTTGTACACAGTAGTGTTGCAGTAGAGGGAGATAAAGGAGTCGGCTGAATGGCGTGGTGAGTAGATTGGAGTGTGCTGTTAACTGGGTGAACATGTATTGCTCCTTTGAGATTCTTTTGAACTTTAGTTACAAGATTGAACTGCGAGAACTGAAGTTACCCTTTCCAGCTAGTTTCACAGCCTCTTTGAGTAGAGAGGCTAGGAATCTCTGCTGTGGTTACTTACACTCATTAGCTATTTCATTGCGGTGATGAACATATAGAATCCAACCAATCCAGGTTTTCTCTGTGTCTCTCCTGAAGGAGAGACTGGGGATTTTGTTTTATGACTGCCGCCCCATGGTCTCCTGAACATTGCCCCATGACGTCATGGAAGAAGTCGACTGCTGGGCAAGCCACCCTTTCGTTGGTGACTACACCCTGTTCTACTGAGGTAATGACGTCCACCTCTGAATTACTCACACTAAGGTCACTCATGACATGTTGTTTGAAAGGGATGTGACTCCAGAGCTGTTTAGTATGTCAACAGTTAGAGGCCTTTCTACTAATAAACTTATAGATCACTCATTCTTTGCCCTGTCTGTAGGAGCCTGAACATCAACCAGAAACATCAGTTCAGAGGCACACAGCTGCAGCCAGGAGGTACATTTCCACCAGGTGTCTAGTGATTTAGTCATTTACATTTTGGGCAAATCACCGTTATCCAAAAGTACCATAGTGGTTAGCAGAGCTATTTTTCCCACAGGCTACAAGAGGTGACATGTTTCGTTTTCTCTGTCTAGGATGCCGTGAACAGATGGATTGCAAGCATCTGTTCATCAGTTATACATTTACATTTACATTTAGTCATTTAGCAGACGCTTTTGTCCAAAGCGACGTACAAGGGAGAGAATATTCAAGCTACGAGCAATAGAACCTGGTGTAACAATAAATAAATACTACTTTACATAAGAAATATAACAAAATGAAATAAAAAAGAAAGAAAGAAGTGCAGAAATGTAACTGCTGTAATTGCAAGTTACGCACTAGTCGAAGTGCCAGTTAGGACAGGAAGTGCTCTCTGAAGAGTTGGGTCTTCAAGAGCTTCTTAAAGGTAGAGAGGGACGCCCCTGCTCTGGTAGTGCTGGGTAGTTCATTCCACCAACGTGGAACTACAAATGAGAATAGTCTGGACTGCCGTACTTGCACAGACGGCACTGCCAAACGACGCTCACTAGAAGAGCGCAGCATCCTGGGTGTAACATTTGCCCTTACAAGAGCATTTAGGTAGGTGGGAGCAGAACCATCAAGCACTCTGTAGGCAAGCATAAGTGACTTGAACTTAATGCGAGCAGCTACAGGCAGCCAGTGGAGGTCAATAAGAAGCGGGGTGACGTGTGCCCTCTTCGGTTGGTTGAACACCAGACGCGCCGCCGCGTTCTGGATCATTTGTAGTGGTTTCACCACGCAAGCCGGCAGGCCCGTTAGGAGGGCGTTGCAGTAATCAAGGCGGGAATTCACCAAGGTTTGCACCAGCAGCTGGGTGGCATACTGGGTTAGGTACGGCCTGATTTTGCGGATGTTGAATAGCGCAAAGCGGCAGGACCTAGAGACAGAGGCAATGTGGTCCGTGAAAGTCAGTCGGTCATCAATAATGACCCCGAGGTTTCTTGCTGTTTTGGATGGAACAAGAGACAAGGAGTCAATATTGATGCTGATGTTGTGGTGGATGGCCTGTTTGGCTGGAAAGACCATCAGTTCCGTTTTGGCCAGGTTCAGCTGAAGGTGGTGGTTTTTCATCCATGTGGATATATCAGCAAGACAGTCCGAGATCCGCGCCGAGACAGTGGTGTCCTCAGGAGGGAAAGACAGAAACAGTTGAGTATCATCGGCATAGCAATGATAGGAAAAACCATGCGAGCGGATGATAGGGCCCAGCGAAGTGGTGTAAATGGCAAAGAGAAGTGGTCCCATCACCGAGCCTTGGGGCACCCCTGTGGTTATCCAGTTATCCATGACGGTGATCCATGCTGGAAGATAGCCTGGCTCACATCATCAATGCTCACAGACACTTAAAAATATGAGCACTATCAACCATTAAATATAATGAAGAATTCAATACCTCTCAAATTTGTCATCGGTGTCAGACAGCCAATTTGTGTTTGCAACTGCAACACCTCTTATCTGAGACATCAAAATGCATCATTTTAGCTTTCGATGACAAGTGACTATAATGCAATGCTTTTGGATTTGGTTTTGAGATTTACATATACATTTATTTCTTAAAAGTGATTATCCTACCATGATTTAAATTAAGCTTTTCTGGGTAGGGCTGAGAAATAGCCAGTGTGAGCATTGACTGATAACTACCCTGATGATGTTATTGATGGCCTGGTGTTGTCTAACCCTAGACTGAAGTGGAAGAGATTTTAAATGCTTTTTCTTCAGTATTTTATCTCTGTCCACTTTGAATTAATTGATAACTAATCAAACCGAGAATCACTTTGACCGTTAACTTAGGCCAGGAAGCTTGCCCTGCCCTTGCTGGTCAACCTAATGGAGGCTGTGTTGAATGACATAGCTATACTGTGGTTACAATGCTATGCTGTCGATAGCCACTAGATGAAACTATGTGTATTGGTTGACATTGTGTATTAAGTGCATTAAGAAGGAACAGCACTTTAAAAATCAAAAAGAAAAACTGAAAGCTATTGTATTTCTGTGCTCAGTTTGCTTGAACTTTGTTAAGCTCAAGCAGCAGCATCTTGAATGAGGTGTTGCTGATGACCTGAGACTCATATCTGCACCTGATTCATTTGTGGGAGCAATTTTTTACCATTTGAACAAGCCCCACGACTCGAGAGAGCACGCTTCACAGAAACATACAGTTCACTGGATGTAGTCATTAGGACAGTGTATGCGGATATTAAAATAACTTATTTGAACTAATTATGAAATAAGAACTACTAGTGGTGTTACATGATAATTCATATACAACTTCATCAGCAAAATTGGCAACAGTGGTGACACCTTTGAGCTCAGTACAAAGGTATTCAATACGAAGGAAAATCACCCAGTGTTATCTACTTGAATTGTAAAGTATATTTAAACAGAGCCACTCAACCAAATCTCCTGTCGACCTGTTACTTTTACCTGTGTTTCAGTTACACCATACAATCCACTTGTTTTGGAAGTATACATCAGGTACTGGAAATAATTTGTAACAAAGACATCAAAGAAAGTTTTATAGGCCTAGGGTGGTTGGAGGTCACCAATGAAAGGTCTGGAGATAAGACCAGTGATGTATAATAAAAATGTAGATTAGATAGATAAGCCTCATTGTTTAGTCTTATGCTCCGCTTAAATATAAACATAGAAAGTTTAAAGCACACTGGGTTCCTGGGACTATTAGTTAGTTCTAGGATCATGGCTTCTGAAGGAAAACCCCACACTTATCAAATCACCGTAGCCTCACAGTTCTATCAAGACGACGAGATTGGGGACGGGGTGGGTTGATGTGGTGGGTAGAGTCTTGGTAGTTTCGGTATGAGACCAACGGCAAAGAAGTGAAACAGCTTGGCAACCGTGCTGGCTAGCTTCTCCAGTTTCTCTAAGAAATCCAACGGTGTTTGACTGAATGTGTGGGAGAACGATGGTGGAGTGAGAATGAGACATTACCTGGTGTGCATCAACAGGCCAAAGTGTGTCATCTGATTTTCAGAATCAGAATCAGAATCAGGTTTTATTGGCCAAGTAAGTTTGCACAAACAAGGAATTTGACTTGGTAAAGTGGCTCTCAGTGTGCTTACACAAAATATACATTACACGACAATACAAAACAAACAGTGCAACGGTCTAAGAAGTTTAAGAAAATATATACAAGGCGGAATGGCTATATACAGTAGCTGTGAAATGTTACACAACAATAGTGCAAAGAAGAAGTTACCAACTGTCAAGGCCAACCTGGCGTGAAAATCGGGTCAGCCCCAGTTCTAGAGAACACGCCTCACTGTTGTGTGCAACCTTATAATTACAGTTCTGAGCTGACTGTCCAAAAAAGAGTGGAACCCTGAGATAAGCCAGGGCTCTGCTGACTTATCGTTACTAAGGCAACCAAAACATGGGAGCAATGACATCCTTTCTGCTCACTTTTACACTCTAAATTCCTGCACAATTAGAACAGTAATATATTCAGTATACCTTACTTCACAGAAACATATAGTTCACTGGATGTAGTCATTAGGACAGTCTATGCGGATATTAAAATAACTTATTTGAACTAATTATGAAAAAAAAGAACTACTAGTGGTGTTACATGATAATTCATTTACAAATTCATCAGCAAAATTGTGAGGCCTGTTCACAGTCAGGGGTAATAACTGGTTGTACCTTTGAGCTCAGTACAAAGGTATTCACGAAGGGAAATCACCCAGTGTTATCTAATTGAATTGTAAAGTATATTTAAACAGAACCACTCAACCAAATCTCCTGTCTGTCTGTTACTTTTACCTGTGTTTCAGTACAAAATAAAATAATAATAACAATTAAGACCTTTGTCAGGTTTTTAATGGCACACACGACACACTGAAACACACACACGTGCATATATGGAGGCGACACAGGACACACACACACGCAGGTAGGCCTGAGGTCGCGGTGAATTTATTTTCTGCTTTTTCCCATCCTGGACCGTCCTTCCTCAAGGACCCCCCAGGAGCAGTGGCCAGCTTTGCAGCGCCCGGGGACCAAGTGAAGTGAACTGTCCATCTTTGGTCAGGGATGGACATGAGTTCTGTTATTTTGCATGTTTTTACTGTTGGGGTTCTTAGTGGAGGAAACCCCTTGTGAACACGGGGAGAACATGCAAACCTGAGCACTGTGCACTCTGGGGAGGACCTGCCCCCCAGAGCCAACAGCGCCCCATGCGGGAATCGAACCCATGACCTTCTTGCTGTGAGGCAGCAGTGCAAGCAGTGCAAGCAACTGAGCCACCGTGCCTCTCAAAGCATACAATCCACTTGTTTTTGTAAGGATACATCAGTTACTGAAAATAATTTGCTACAAAGACATCAAAGAAAGTTTTATAATAGCTCCACTGAGGCCTAGGGTGGTTGGAGGTCACCAATGAAAGGTCAGGAGATAAGACCAGTGATGTACAATACAAATGTAGATTAGACACATAAAGAAAGTCTCACATCAAAAGCGTGTGAGTAGGCAACCCTGGCTTGTCAATGCTAGCCTGTTTCCGACACAGTGCCTGCAGTAATGATGTGCCCTCATAAATAGCTGTTTGCGTATTTCATCTGGCAGATTTAAGCACACACACGCAGAGGTAATATTACTGACAAAATTGACCCGTCATCACAGTGATAAGGGCTGTTTTATTTTGACCATAAATATAGATATCAGTCGCTGTATGAAAATCACTTTCTTCTTCAAACTCAAGAGGTTCGGAACCCTATCATGACACCGCTAGTCCTACACTGAGTTAAGCTATAGGCTGGGAATGGCAGACTACCGGAACCCTCAGCTGCGGAATTCCCAAATTCCTGTTCAGGCAAGCCTGCGTGATCGGAAATGTGTTTGAAAAGTGTGTGGGGTGGTTATCAACCGTCTGTTTGCAGCTGTGAAGTACTGTAGTATAATTCACAAAGCACCTGTTGTACGTGCAAATCTCACCTAACAAGACTATAACTGAACTTATAACAATGACATTCTTTCTCAGACAGTGTTCAACATAGAGGTCCTACTTTGAAATACAAAGGGCTTTCCACACATCACACTAATAAACAAGGCACTGGTTGATTATTTGTTTTATTAATCATTATTATAAGGCAACTCTGGACAGTGCAGACTTTGACAAGAAGACAAAAAATAAACAAAAAATGAGAAGTTGCATTTTCCTGCATACATTTTTAGCACTGTTCCCCTACAACCTCTCTTTCGGTGAGGCTCAACAGATCACAGACAGACTGACTGCTACTAATGCAACTCAATGAGCACCTATTGAGATGCTGGACAACTGCAAAATTCTGTTTTCACACACTACAAATGGCCAAGAGTATGTTAGGATATAAATTGTGGTTGATGCATCCGATCCCCCAAAAGTGCTTAAAAACTGCAGTCTATATTCATAAGAAACAATGTCGCATCCAGCCATGTCCTGCATAGTTTGGCCCTTCTTTTCCATCAGATATATACATAGTAAGCAGTCTTTCTGTATGCAAAGTATGGGTGAAGCTAGAACACCTCAGCACCCAACCAATCTGAAATCAGTCCTCTGAGTCGTGTGTTGATTTACCTCAGGTCACATGATCTCCACTCCCGACCTTCTTAGGCCATAGTTCCAGTTTCCCGCTCATCCTTCGGGCCAATGAGCAAAGCATAGTCATGCCACCAGAGGTAAACCTGCAGGGCATCACCTGCAACAATCTATGAACTTTTTTTATACAAATATGATACAATTCACCTTTGACAAAATGTCCACATTCTTTTTCTTTTCTTTTTTTTTTAAAGGAGGAAAACAGGCCCAAGAAGAAAGGACAGGATATTAGGTACATAGCAAGGGCCACATCCCTCTAAAATAGCTTTGATCTAGTTTCTTTTATGAAGAGACATAAACGGACCACCACCACTGCTCAATTTCCATACTGTAAACAGCAGCATGTGAAACCCCTATAAACTGTAAAAATATACACACATACAAGAGGCACTCCCTCACACACACTCACACACACTCATCTCTCTTCTACCAAGGCATTATATAGTTTCATTTCATGGTCCAACAATTTGAGCATTAGTTGAGAAGCTGCCCGCCAGACCGCCATCTTTGGTTTCAGCCCAGTAGTCTGGGCTGTCTGCTAAGACACAGACTTTTGTATGCAGAACATGTAAATGTCATAAACAAACAAACGAACAAAAACTAACACGTCCAGCTGGAGGAGATTAAGGGCCAAAGGTCGCTTGAGAAGAGGCAGGGGTTTGAAGAACACACAAGAGTTAAGACAAAGAAAGTGGATAACCCTGAACGCCTGTCTCCTCTACACCTTAAAGCCCTATGCTACACAAGCACTGCTGAATGTGCTACCGGCTGCTCTTCACAGTGCCAAGACCATTTCACAAAGTCCCTGCCATCTCAGTTGACTAGATAATCGTGGTGACTATATCCAAGACTAAAAGGTGCCACTTATCCAGATAAACAAGTCATCCTGCTTTGTGAAATGGCCCCTTGATCTTAACCTAAACTGATCCTTGGGTGACTTACTTCTTTATTCCTTTTTAATGCTCAAACCATTCATTTTCCCCCTCTTTCTGAACAGGATTTAGTGATTTTCTTTCCATTCAGTCATGGCTACAATATGTAAGACAACTCCCCATAGTGACTAATGAACTGTACTCTCTATGCTAAACAAGACGTCACCCATGAGTTCACCTTTGTGGCTTCATATCAGATATATACGATAACTAGCTACCTGGGTTCGATTAGGGTATGCCCATCTATCAGGTCCAAACGGGCCTCGAGTTACTGCAATTGAAATGTGCACTTGAAACATCACAAGGGCACGACAGTGGTCAGGGCGCAATCAACATTTGACTATCCAAAGCATGACCACACTCATCTTGCATAAAGCACTGTGCAGCCCTTAGGGCTGGGATCAAGGAAACAGAGATCAAAATGGGAAGAATAACAAATCAGCACCTGATATGACATGAAATGTAAATAGCCATCCCCCCCCTTCTAGGAAAACTTCCAGGATATCTATGACAGGTTAACCACTGTAAATATCAAGTCTGATATGAATGTAAGGGAAGGGTATAAGGATACGGTGAGTGAAACTAAAACCTGGCTAACACACCCCCACATGGCCTGTTCCTAGCAGTATCCGGTTTTTAACCTCCCTTAAGGGACTGGTGATGCAGCCTTCTGCAAACCTTATCTCAACAGGGTTTAATTGGTTTTATGTAAACATTCTTTCACTGAAGCAAATATGTACATACGCATGCTCACAAACAAACACCCACCCACAGACACACAAGCACACTGTTTTAAGCACACAGAGGACAAGACCAAGATGATACTTTTGCAATTATGCTAAGGCAACAGGTTAAAACCAAGTCCAAATTTGTCTCCTTGCGGACATGACACAGGTCCCATCTCTTGTTGTCACCGCAAATACAACAAACAAAGGTCAAGTGTCATGTGCAGGGAGAGTCCTGGGGGGGGGGGGGAGAAAACAATGATGTTGTTGTAAATCACACGCAGAGAGATACATTCAACGGTCTAATCTTTCCCACCACTGCCTTCCTCTAGAGAGAGAATATGTGCCCCAGAAAAAAAAAAAAAAAAAAAACCCAAACCAAATTGGTTTCACACAGGAAAATCCCCCACCCACACCCCCACACCACAGAGCAGTGTTTCTGTTCTTCTCACAGGAAGAGGCTAACGTAAGGGTGGGTGAACAAGGCAATAGCGTGAAAGAGCTTGGTCCTATAATGGCACTGCCAGTGCGTCCTGAATGGTGGGAGGCAATGGATGGTGGGAGCCATTTTGTCTTAGAGGGAAAAGGCAGGGGGGGTCTGAGAGGACCCCCCGTCTTCCTCTCTACCCAACACTACCACCAACCACGCTCCTGCTGCTACTCCCCACACACACACACACACACACACACACACACACACACACACACACACACACACACACACACACACACACACACACACACACACACACACACACACACACACACACACACACACACACACACACACGGAATCCTCAGTGGTCTGGTGTTTTCTTGCCCGCTGCGTTTGCCTGCTTTTCTTTTTTGGTGGAGGAGGACGTAGGGATGCGGGCGTCAGCTGGGGCAGCACTTTTGGGGGTTGGGTGAAGGCCCTCTTCCGTCCCGATGTTAACAGTGATGTTAGTGTACAGCTGCCTGTACTCGCGAGAGATGAGCTCGTAGTCCAGCGAGTTCATGCCGTCCAGTTTCCAGGTCTGCCGCGTCTTGGCCAGCATGTTAAACCTGCAGAGAAGGGAGAGGGAGGAGAGGGAAGGATGAAATATTGAAGACAGAGACAGAAATAAAGAGAAAAAGAATGGAAGACAGACATAAGAGGTGGACAGATTCACACAGGTATATAAGACAAAGAGATGGTAAAATACAGAGAGAAAGAAAGAGAGATTAAGAAAGACAGAACTGCTGAGTATGTCCCACTGAGTAACTTTTTACTGAACTGAAATTCAACGCGCGTGTAGCTGAACCTCACCCACACTGGCCAGACCACAAGCTTGTGCTATGAGTCACAAGAAAACACCCGGAAAGCCCCGGAACCTCACCTCTCTGGGTTCCGCTCGTTCCCCGTGTCCAGCTTGTGTTTGATCATTTTGTAGCGTCCTATGTTCACCGACGGACGCGAGATCGACATACCTCCCAGAGACACTCTGAATAAGAGAGAGGGAGCGGGGAAGAAGAGAAGATCAAGGAAAACAGAAGCGACTGACTCAGGGAACAGCCTGAGAGTACAGACACGCTTTGAAAGGGACTCTCTGTGAAACTTCAAATGGGAGTTCAAAGCGGATGCCATAGGCAGAGGGTAAATTAAAAATGAGGACATGGACGAAATTATCTTACAAAGATTTGAAAATAAAGATATATTTTTGGAGAGGACCCATCAGAGTTGTGTCCATTGTTTAGCCCTGACAGGTAGGTCATGTTATAATAATTATTATTATTCCTTTTACTAAAAGAAATTATATCTCAATATAATATATGACTGAAGGTTATCTTTATCAGGAAAAATCAGATCATCAAGCTTCTTCTGCAGTTTGGGCATGTGAAGTGCCTTCACATGGCGCACCAACACAAAGAAACTGACAACTGTACAGACAAGCCCTACATTTCCCAGCAAGCTCTACTGGGTGGGAGGAGCAGTCTCAGCACCTATGCATGCTCTATATGCAAGCTCTACTGGGTGGGAGGAGCAGTCTCAGCACCTATGCATGCTCTATATGCAAGCTCTACTGGGTGGGAGGAGCAGTCTCAGCACCTATGCATGCTCTATATGCAAGCTCTACTGGGTGGGAGGAGCAGTCTCAGCACCTATGCATGGATCCCTTTCATGGGGCGGCCATGAAACTAGACAGAAGGTCATGAAAACACCCCCCGACACATAGTGTGATCTATAGCTAAGTCTACCAGCATAACATTCCCAGAAGACCCTGTGCTTGTTTGGTGGCACATGACCTTGAGCACGGGGGCCAGGGCTGGGGTGTGTTGATGTAGATGCTGCTAAACCCGACCCCCTCCCCTCACTCACCTGATTCCAATGTCGTCGTCCTCGCCGCCCCAGCCCCAGTAGTTGTTGGGGAAACCGTTCATCCTCAGGTACTGCAAAGGGGTCAGGGCCGAGACGCCTCCGAAATACATCTTATATGGCAGCCTGCCAAGAGCACAGAGACACGGAGACAAGAGAACGTTAATTAAGTATGGACAGAGACACGAGTACGCTAATTAAGTATGGACAGATATGAGGAGACAAGAGAACGCTAATTAAGTATGGACAGATATGAGGAGACAAGAGAGCGCTAATTAAGTATGGACAGATATGAGGACAGGGTGAGAGGAGAAAGGGGGGGGACAGAATATGATGGAAAAGAAAGAGTGTGAGAGAGAAAGAAAGAAACAGTGAGAAATAAGAGACAGAAGAATAATAGCTTAATACACAGAAACACACAAAGGGACCTGCTAGGTGATGAAGTGTGAGTGATTAATCCCAATCAAACAAAAGACTTAAAAGGAGGCCTTCACCTTTTCCAGGACTAATAATTGTTTCTTAAACACACACGCCTGAATAGACCATGACGCAAGCCCACCTGCCTTTATCTTATTCACCCAATGTGCACATGCCGGAATCCGTTTCTTATCTACTGTGACTTACTCACGGACAAGACCAAGTGCATATGTGGGACTTGTCCTGTTTAAACAAGATGGCTCCATATTGGTTTTCCGGGTGAAGAATAAATACGGTCGGTTGAATGAGAAACAGTAATAAAAGTACAACTTCATGAAAGGTCTTCATGTCGAGATCAGAAAAGAGCCGACCTGAGAAATCGTTAAGCTAAATTGAAAAAGGACTTTGAGGAAAATGTATGAAATTGTTTGTAATTCCTGCACTCCTGCCATCCAAAGGGCCATGTCGCAGCGGTCTAGTGGGAACCGTGGTGAGGGAATGTGCCCGGCAAAAACTACTTCTCCCACAGCTCCCTGTAGCGATAAGCGCCCTCTCACATTCAACCAGTCTAAACACGCTCATGGCTTACTGGGCAGTGACCAAACATGAATCAGACTCGGGACACAAAGGCCATGCTCAGATTACACGGCTTAATGTGCGATTCCCATTTCCAGCTCAGATCCAATCTTTCCGCCTGGACGGCCCAAATGGGTGGTGGTAAGTGACCCACATCAATGGGGCCCAGAGACAGCTTGCATGGGCAGTGGAAGTCACATGCATGAGACACATGTGCCATCAACAGCAACATCAACAAAGCTGGTGAAAGGGAAAATTCACAGGACAGGTATCCATGTCCATCTATCCATACTCAATATACATCTATACATAGGAATGGTCCCCATATAACTGAGTGTGTGAATAGATAAATGAATAGATCAAACACAATTTGAAAAAAAAAAAACGTTGTCCCATGTTGGCAAAAAAAGGACCCTGGGCCCCGTTGCAATCTGAACACAGTCTAATGCCCTGTGAGGACTGGATGTCAGGCAGGTGGACAGACAAACATACACAGACTAACACACAAACGAGAAGCCTAAAAAGACACACTGACTTGTAGCCGAATTTGTCCATGGCTATAGCGGCGTGCTTCGGGACAGTTTCGCAGGTGTAGGAGTTGCGGTCGTCCTCGGGGATGAGGTCCACGTCATGGAAGAACAGGCAGTCCCAGTCCTCCTCGCGCATGGCTTCCCGGAAGCCCACATTCATCAGCTTTGCCCGATTAAAGGTGTAGTTCCCAGCCTATTCACACACAGACATGAAGCCCACATTCATCAGCTTTGCCCGATTAAAGGCGTAGTTTCCAGCCTATTCACACACAGAGACATGGGTGCACATGCCATACATAAAAACACATTAGGGATGCACCGATACCACTTTTTTACAAACCGATACGAGTATGAGTATTTTTATTCGTGTACTTGCCGATACCGAGTACCGATACCGATACTTCTTAGATTTGGTCTCCATGAAAGTGCAATTAATTTGGAGGCAGATTTTATTTTATCCTCTGCAGATTATGTCAAGCCTATAGTACAAAATTAACAGAAGGCTATCCCAAGCCAAAAATAAACAGAGCTTTCTGGTTTTAACACACAAAAAAAGCCTTCAAACAGATAATATCATCACATGAGACAAAATGCAAATATAACCAGATAAAGGCAATTCAATTTGCTGCATAGTTAACAACACAGTCTGCTTAACAAAAAGTGAACAGAACTATTACTGGATTAGCACAAGAGCACATTTCAGTTACAAAAGGATCAGAAGAATCTCCTGCTCAAGTACACAAACAATCACTTAACCTATGTGGCACAGTCTTTCTCTCTACCTCTCTCTCTGTGTGTGCGTGCGCGTTTTTTTCTTTTGCAAGACGTCAGTTAAGATTGGTTGCTTCGGTCTTGCGCCACTAGCATCAGTGAACTCTGTGTACTTAGCACTATGGTGTGTCTTCAGATGTTTAATCAAATTGCTTGTGTTAAACAAAGTACTTTCCTTCCCGCCCCTCCACACCGTAGCAGTGCAGATCTTACACTGTGCCTTACTCCTGTCGTCGTCATTTATCTTAAAATGAGCCCAAATTGCCGTTAAGGCAGCTCAACGGAATTGCTAATCGCTAACGAGATGCTAGCAGCTAAATTTAGCGAAACCTGTATACTGAAATACTTTGACACTATGACAAACTTTCCTAACACAGTCAAACATCAAGCAAATGCAACACAAGACGGCAAATAAGCTACTTACTAGTCTGGCAGAGAGTGGTAGGACAGGTAGGACAATAAATCACATTTTGTGTCAGCATAGCCCGGCCAGTTTGATGCAGTGAAATACTGATGAGTGGTATCGGTGCTTGGTATCGGCAATTCAAAACGAGTACGAGTACGAGTATTTTAACGAAGTATCGGCACCGATATCGGTATCGGTGCATCCCTAAAACACATCCATACATCAATTTATGCACACACACACACACACACACACACACACACACACACACGGAATCCTCAGTGGTCTGGTGTTTTCTTGCCCGCTGCGTTTGCCTGCTTTTCTTTTTTGGTGGAGGAGGACGTAGGGATGCGGGCGTCAGCTGGGGCAGCACTTTTGTATTTTCAAGCACACGCGTATTTTCAACTTGTGAATGTCAACCTATTACTGTCATACAAACACTTACTTAAATAGTAAATAACGGTGTTTGATCACAGATTAGTGATCACAAATGTGTATAAAAGGCTAAATTTGATCACATACTAGTACATTTGCAGACCTACATACTAATTCCATGCAATATTCCTGTAAATCCAAGTGAGCTCAGATGTAGTCAGTACTTGGGGCTAAAAAGCCTGAGGATTAGCTCTAATCCCAGCGAGGCTGATGAGAGGTAGGAGCCCCTGAGAGTTGAGACATGAAATAAAGGCAAGGGTTTTGTCCCCGCTGTAATCCTGTGTTATCAGTGTGTGTGTGTGTGTGTGTGTGTCCAAAGATCCTGGGCCTTTGATAGCTGTTTTCTGACGTTAAAACCCAACCCTTACATGTGGGGTAGGTATGTTATATCTCTCAACATAAGTTTGGGTTGGGATTTTGTGTTTGCCTTGTCTAAACAATACCTTGCTAACGTCATGCACCTTGGTACACAATGCGGACGCTAACGGAACATGCCAGAGAGAAGGCAAGTTATCAGAAGTCTCAGGGAACTCAACCAATGGAGAGCACTACTGTTATAATAAAAGAATAAAAGCAGAAAAAGAAGTACCGTATAGCACAGGATTCCATAGGGTTAGTGGGAGAACAATACAAGAATAACAGTATATAAGTGGCGTATAGCACAGGATTCCATAGGGTTAGTGGGAGAACAATACAAGAATAACAGTATATAAGTGGCGTATAGCACAGGATTCCATAGGGTTAGTGGGAGAACAATACAAGAATAACAGTATATAAGTACCGTATAGCACAGGATTCCATAGGGTTAGTGGGAGAACAATACAAGAATAACAGTACATAAGTACCGTATAGCACAGGATTCCATAGGTTAGTGGGAGAACAATACAAGAATAACAGTATGGGAACACAACTGGCACGCATCATGTGTCTGTATGCTGCAGTTGCCATGACTAATACCAGGGGGTGCTGTTGAGTCGATTTTGAAGCACCGTTGAGGCTCACAGTACAGGCTCACAGTACTGACTTGCAGCACTGATTTCCTCATCACTATTTAATCACTGCAGCATGGTTCTGAAGCGAGCTGCGACACGGCACTCGGCTGATAAGCTAAATGCGCTTGCCTACAGCGAGCGGCGATCACTGACATATCAGTAATTGTATACATTGGAGGGCTTTATGAAAAAGCACAGCGCAGAAATCAAGATTCCGAGATGGCCCTCCTGCTGATATGAGCGTGGGGGAGAGTTGGGGGGGGGTGTTAGCGGAGGTGTGCGACACTCTCTCTCTCACCTGGTGGATGATGTAAATGCCGTAATCGAGCTGTTGCCTCTGCAGGAAAGGGTGCACATGGTAGAGGAAGAACTTCAAGTGGTGTTCCCGGTTTCTGTGGGGGATGATTATGGCGGTGCGATGCTTGGCCTCACAGTCTGGGGGGCGATACCGACCTCCCCGCGTAACAAGTGGGTTCTTCCGCTCGACTCCAGACAGGGTCAAGCCCGAGGGGAAGGTGACGCGGATTGGTCCGCCTGGGCAGACAGAACCAGGAGAGGAGAGAAAAAGAAAAAAACAACATCATCATTAGGCATAGCACAAGCTTGAAATAACCCAAGTTTGCCTTAAGGGAATGGTAGCACATTAAGGCTGCATGATGTAATGTGAAGCAACTTGTAGAACTACTGCTGGCTGCTTGCAGAAAGGCACAGCTCAGGATACAATTATTCTAAAATAGAACCAAGGAAGGCTACTAGACTGACTAAAAGAGAAGATATGGACATTTCCTGTAAAAGCAAACACAGAACCGGATCTAGGGGAGAAGAGCAGGGACCTCTCTTGTGTAAACACTCATTCGTTAGAAACGCTATTTGATGACAGATGGCATTCTAACCTCTGAAGTCACTTTAAAAAGGGCAATCATTAGTCCCTTCTCTACAACACCCTCCTTTAACCAACTGTGTGCGTAAGGTACCGCGTTCTGTACACTTCACTCTATTGGCACAGAGAAACCTAGGCAACAGGAAAAGGGAGTTCCAGGAATGGGGAGAGGGAGCCATGTTTGGCGATCTAAGATAACACAAGGGCCGGGACAAACACGGAAAATCAAAGACACAAGAACACCAGGGTGGGAAAGAAACGACAACAGTGAGAGTTTAAGATCTGAGAGGATAGGAGTGGACACCCTGACCTGGGTTACAGAGAGGGCCCAAACATAAGGGTGTGACGTTGAGTTGAACTCACCAATGAGGGGAGACTTTCTGGGGCAGTAGGGAAGGTCCTCTCTGGCTGCACTCCGGGCCGGGGCTGAGAGGTTGGCGTACACGTCCCCTCCGCTGGTGCCGTTGTGCCCGTGTGGGGGAGACGCGGTGTGCTCTGTCTTCCGGAAGATTCGGAAGAAGTACGACACCCTCCGCTGGTTGCCCTCCCGCGACAGCAGCGCCATGACGACCAGCTGCACGGCCAGTAACATCACCAGGTAGCGCCATTTGGACTGTAGCGTGACCATGGCAACCGCCTGCAGGGATCGATTGGGTACGATGCCGCGCTTGGCTCGTTATTTCTTTTTTTTTTTTTAAGAGTCTGTGTGTGTGAGGAGGAGGTTGGAGTGACTCTGCAATGAAAGAACGAGGCACTCGCTCTACGGTGGTCTCATTCCTCTGAGGGAAGCTTCATGTCCACTTAAAACAAAAAAAAGTCCAGACGGTGGAAAAGAACCCCCCCCAAAAAAAAACTCCCTAGTTATTTAAAAAAAAAATATGTATATATAAAATCAACTGCTAACTGCACTGGCAGATGGTATGTATCCTGCTGTCAAGAGGGGGGGGGGGGGGATTGCAAGAGAATGTAAACTCTTTGAATAGGGACAGAGTTAAGGTCGAGGCCTTGGAATGTAAACCTTTTGGGTTAGAAAAGAAAAGAATTGACAGCAGATCCAAAAGGCACTTGGGGGGGGGGCGGGGGGGGGGCTGTGATAAGAAGTTAAGAAATGTTGACTCTGTAGGATTCCAGTTGCTGTGGAAGGTGCCGTTTCTGTTTCTGTTAGGCTCTGGGTGTGTTAGTGTTGCAGCGGAGCAGGCTCAAGCTTCCACCTGACGCAAGTCTTTCACCTCCGTTCCAGTTTCATCCTGAGGCCTGGCTGATTATCTGTCACAAACCCTCTGAGGAGACTCGGTGCATTTCACGAAGACGAGAGTCTTTTCCTGGGCATCGTCCATGTTAAAGCCACATCTCTCCACGGCCAGGAGTTGTGGTAACTCAGCTGTCTACTCTTGGCCGCTGTCCAAGAGTCTAGCTGAAGTAACTGTGTGTGAGAGAGTGTGTGTGTGTGTGTGTTTTGAACATGTGTGTGAAGGAAAAGAAAGACCTGGAAAAAAGGAGGAGAGGTACTATCCAATACCCACAGCTATTGTTCAATGCTGTCGCCGTCTAAGTGTAGGGTCCACTAAACCAGACGGACGAGGTCGGGGACAGAGTCATGGGTTTCCCGTCTAGAAGAGAAAAAAAAAAAAGGAATAGGAAGGTTAAGGCTAGTTGCTCAATCGGACAGGTGGAGTACAGAAAACAGAAAACCTATTCCCATTCCTGTTTACCCAAACACAAAGATTTAAAGATGCAGTGTGTAGTTGTTAGTGGCATCTATTAGTGGAAATGGAAAATAGTATTCATAACTATGTTTTCATTAGTGTATAATTACCTGTAACTATGAATCGTTGCGTTTTCGTTAGCTTAGAGCCCTTTGTATCTACATAGGGAGTGGGTCCTCTTCCATGTTGCACCACCATGTTTCTAACCTCACCACTAGATGCCACTAAAGACTACACTTTGTACCTTTAAAGCAACATTACACAACAATTTGCCACTTTCTGAGGTATGTTTTTTATGAGCAACTACTTTTGGCATCATCTTCAAATGAATTTTGATGGATAGGGCTGCAACAATATCCGCATTACTGCCATACCGCGGTACTAAGAGGCGAACAGCTGTGTTGAGCCGGTCACCGGCAATAGCGTCCTAACAGCTTTTTTTCCCGCCTTGTCTGAGAGTGCAGCCATCCGGATGTAGCTTGGTCTGTGGTCTACAAGCATCCATTTGGAAAAGGATGACGTCCACAGCAGCACACACGTCATAGTAACCTTCTGGTTGACTGACCACAAATTTGCTTGGAAAACACAAATTTAAATATGTACTGCATTCTAATAAATGTGAGATGTAACATTTAACTTTAAGTGGCTGTTTCGTTCGTGTTTGCATCCAATTTACATCTACTACACATCATAGCAACGTTAACAGACAAGCCATGCAGAAGTAGTCTTTTTTAACTATGCATCATCATCACCACCCACCACCACCCATTCAGATGAGCAGTCTTATCTGAAGGGCGTTCCCCCATAATCTCCTGACAGCCAGCGGTAACAGCTTGTGTTTGTTTTCATCCCTGCCTGAGTGCCACAACTCAAGTGCTTGGGTAGGATCAAGTCTGGAAGCGGGCGGTGGTAGAGGGGGGGGGGTTTCAACATGGCCACCTTCCCAGACTCAAGAACCCACTGGCCATGACTGGAGGAACGCAATCGACCAACCCAGAGGGGGCTCTCTCTCTTTCTCTCTCTCTCTACTCTCACTCTGGGCTTTTGCTGTGCTGCTGTTGCAGACTGTTGCCTAGCTGTGAGGCCCTCCTCTGGTTCCCATCGCCCCTCTCTGCAGCTCTCCCCACACAACCCCTACTCACCCCCCCCAATCCCCCCCCCCCTCCACATGATCAACCACTACTCGCACCCCCCTCCACATGATCGGCCGTGCCGTGTCGGAAGAGGCCAAGGATCCAGTGCATCTGTGCTTACGAATCAATTAGTGCTCATTAAAGCTGCCATACTCAGACCCGCTAATCCTAATCCTACGAGCAGCGCTGGGATTGGAAGTTTACATGATAGAGAGACAGAGAGAATGCATAGAGAGGCACTACAGGATGTGGAGAAATGGTGTGAGTGACGGCAAAAGCTAGAGTGAGCTAGTGTGTGTGTGTGTGTGTGTGTGTGTGTGTGTGTGTGCGTGCTAGTGTGTGTCTGTGTGTGTGAGAATGGGAAAACAGTGAAATGAAGTGCATATTTAAAAGCATCACTGTACATCTGTGAACCCATTTGAGCATTTCTGCCTTATCCCCTAGTCAATCCAACACATACTAACAGGAAACTGGTTCATTAAGCACAGCTCATTAAGATGGAGATGAAGAGAGAGAGAGAGAGAGAGAGAGAAGAGAAGAGAAGAGAAGAGAGATAAAAACAGAAAGATAAAAACAGAAAGATGAAGTTGGAGAGACAGAACAGCAGACATGGGAAAGAAAGGGAGGAAAAAGTGCACAAGAAAAAAAAAAAAAGGCAGAAAAAAAAAGGCCAGAAAGGGCAGGAGAGTGATCAAGGACAACGGGAGAAGAGAGCGAGAGAGAGAGAGAGACAGACAGACAGACAAACAGATAAAGCTGGCAGGAAAAATTGAGGGAGAGACAGACAGAGAAAAGGGAGGGAGGGAGGGGAAGGGGAGGGGAGGAAAGCATGCTGGGAAAAAGCCAGAGCTAATGACTCCTTTTTGTGGTTGGAAATGAGAGCAGATGGAGGGCTGACCCTTTAGAGCCGTCGCTCGCTCTCTCCTTCCTCTCCTCCCTCTCTCCTTCAGAGCTGTCGCTCCCTCTCTTCTTCCTTTCCTCCCTCTCTCCTTCCTCCAATAAAAGACCACTTATGTGCACCGAAAGACAGCCCTTGCTACACTTGAACATAGTGTGTGTGAGGGAGTGGAGGGATGTGGGGGTTGACACAACTTAAGAGTCACACACACACACACACACACACACTTCACTATCCATCAGTTAGGTAAATAATAACAACAACACATAACAATAAAGGCTTTATAGGCAAGTCTCGCCACTTGGCAGCCATACAGACACTAAAAGCACATCAAAATCATGCGATTCCGAGTTTAAATCTGGCATTAACAGCATGTTCAGGTGAGGCATCAGTTATGCCATTTCCAACAACATGGTTGGCTCTTTATAATACAGGGTAGGACATCCAATTGCTTATAGGCCATGTTTTGCATTACAGATTTCCCCCTCTGTAGACCAACCTAAAGCACCTGGAGAACCAGAGATCCTGAAGCTCGAGTTACAACACTGTTTCATAAGGCATCTTTTTTTCAGCGCGCGCCAGTGTGTGTGTGTGTGTGGTGTGTGTGTGACTGAACGCTGCTGCAATGAAAAGCTGCTCCAACAAAAGGCAAAACAGAACGGAAAGCAAAAGGAGGAGAGAGGTGGTGGAGGGGAGGAAAGAAATATGTTGCTGCTGATGCTGTTCTCTCTTTCTCAGTCTATTCACTTCTCTCTCTTTTCTCTTAATCCCCACATTTTTTCCTCCCCTCTCTTTTCTTCTGTCCCCCCCCTCTGCATCTCATCACCATCCGTCCCTCTACCTCTCTCTCATTTCTGGGCACAGTCAGAATTCAAAGCAGCAGCACAGGCATGACTAACGCTGGTCGTCTTGCCAAGACAAATATCTGCGCCGCTGTCCCCTCCTTCCTCCCTCCTCGTCCTCCTCCTTCTCTGCACTCACCACAGGCTGCAAGGCCTTTGTCAGAGAGCACATGCTATAAATGGGACAGCCTCCACTGCCTGGGGTCATTAATATTACACACACACACACACACACACACACACACACACACACACACACACACACACACACACACACACACACACACACACACACACACACACACACACACACACACACACACACACACACACACACACACACACACACACACACACACACACAAACTGTGTGGAGAGTGTGTTGGGACAGAAGACTTGGCATGATAGAAGGACAAAAGAAAAGACTGCTAGCCAAATGGCTCGGTCATATTTATAGATCTTTATCTGGCAAGCGCCTGCGGGCCTGCATGTTGGATGTAAGAGATATAATAAGAGCTTTACCTGATAGATAAATAAATAAATAAATAATAATAATTTTTTTTTTTTTAAATCACAACTCCCTGCCACAGGCCGCCCAGGCTCAAATCCCCACCCGCCCTGCATGGTGGGCCTCAGGACCAACAACCGGACCTCGGTGGGCCAAAAAAGTAGGCAGGACAGAGGTGGGCTATGTGGGGCAAGGTTGAGCTGCAAAAGCCTCATTACACCACCCATATACACAGACAGCCCAGGAGGAGAGCAGACTGGCTGGCCTTCATGTGAAGGAGAAAAAGGAGACGAGGCAGGCTGGACATCAACAGTTGATAAACGACCGGCCTGCGTTTGGGTAAACAGGAAAGACAGATCCAGCAGCACGCACAGAAACATTCAGCATTTCGAAGTAATGTGTATCAGAAAAGGGGGGAGAGAGAGGGAAACGCAGACTTAAGAGTTGGAGGTCTTACGAAACACTGCGGAAGGCATGCAGGGAGGGGGATGGGAGGTGGGGGTTGGTGAAGAGAAATGTGGAATATTTGAAAACATCTGGAAAGCGTCGCTGAGATTTCTGAAGCAGGGGGGAGAAGAGAGATGGTAGGTCCTGAGGTGTGGGGGCAAAGAACGATGAACATAAAGCCAAAGGGAAGAGAGGCTGAAACAACCAGACAGAAAGAGAGAGAAAGAGACCAAAGAGAGAGAGAGAGAAACAAAGATAGAGACAGAGACCAGAGAGAGAGAGAGAGACCAAAGAGAGAGAAGCAAAGAGGAAGCAGGAGACAAGCTGCTGTAGAAGAGACTGAACACAGCCTGGTGGTTCTGAACTGTGCCAGGGGGGGGTAAACTCGAGGGCAGTAAGCAAGAACCGCTCGAGCCCCCCCCCCGCCCACGGCCAACCCTTACCACCGTGACTGACCTCGTCTGGGTCATGTGTCAAAGGCACATCTGTCAGCCTAAGCATCTCCCGGACTTTGCCATCTCCGCAAATCCACTTATACACATCTCCATACTGCAGTGCAGCGAGCACATGCGAGGGGAATGCACCACAACGGAATCACATGGCACAGCAAAAAAGGAGGAAGGAAAGGAATGAATGGGGTGTGAGTGTGTGAGCCAAAGCCACGCAGGCACGGTGAGAAGCGTCTGTTAAGCCCCTGCAGGTCTGCACTCAGGACCGCCAGAGGCTCTAGCGACAAGGGACAAGTCCGAGCCCGCCGCCAGCACAAGAAGCTTTCGCAACTTTCACTGGGGCTGAAATCCTCTAAGAGATCCGCTTATGGTGTCGCAAAGCATCTTGCACTAACCCTACAGCCAGACACCAAATGGGACTCGTGTATATATATTTGTATTTCTTCCTTTAAGAGGAAAGACTCGATCACAGCCATCTGGTGCTTAAATGTTAAACTTAAAGTGGTTAAATGCAGTAAGTCCAAATATTTCACAGCTCCATCTGTTTCTGTTACTCAAAGCAGTCTTTGGAGGATTTCTGCGCAGAAGAGTTCTGAAAATCTTGTCAGTGTCACTCTGCTGATGAGCTCACTAAGGACACAAACGCTCTCTCAGTTTCCATAGACTGAGTGGCATGCAGCCTAACTCAGAGACGTGCATTCAAAACCAATGTGGTTTACAGCATGTTCTATTCCACTGTGGTCAATTATTCCAGGCTGTTAGCCTAAGTATTTCCTCTTCTTCTTCTGTCATACTCACCCCCCCCCCCCCCATTGATGTTCACACAGTGCATCTCAGTCAGTCAGTCATTAGCTTAAATATCACTCTTCCGCAATTCTGGCCAGTGAAACATTCTGTGAAAGTTCTCAAGGTGACCGCACACAAAAGGTATAAGATAGGGAATCACCTCTACAGTCAAGCATGACCATGAATAAAGGCACTGGCATTGCAGAGTGGAAAGACCAAGTGAACCAATAGATTCAGAAACATCAATAGGCTGTGTTCAGACACATAACACTCCACACCATCTCAAGAGCAAAATATTCAAGTTGCATCAACTTGTATATGGATACATCCCAAATGCTCACAGGCAGAGTAGAGTGATTCAACTTGTGACGGTAGCAGTGACAGACTGAAGAGGTAATCTCACCTGACAGCGTTCGAGAAGTGCAGACACGCAGAAATCCCCTTTTCATTTCCACATGTCATCTGTGATAGAAATGACATGGAGTCAGCATGGCCAGAGCCTCAGGCCCTTTGTGGTGAACCTGTAGGCCTCTGTTTCTACACACAAAGAGTGAATTCGGGCGGCACTGTTTACTATCCAACGACCGCTCAAAACATTCTCTCGTTTACGGAGAGATAAAAGCTTTACAGAGGGCTAATGTAAATGTAGAGCCCCACACCCATGTGGCACAGGGCTGCATCCTGGAATCTAGTCGGGTGTGGAGTTGACCTCTGTAGCCAGCTTACGTTTGAAGTACTTTCTACTAACAGGTTTTGACAAATTGTTGTCTACGCAGGTTCAGTGAACATGAAACCGACTGGAGGGCACGCCTTGCACAGCGGACTTCTAAACTGAGGATTTCATAACCACATCTGAGGGAAAAACAAGTGCTCCCTCACCCTTAATGGCTTTTTCTCTGACATTGGCTCTTGTGTGTATGTAGCCTGAGAAACACATGAGAAATGCAAATACTTTCCATTTAAAAATAACAAACAAACACGGCACCACCGGGAGTCAGCCTCACCATGGAAACGCACCAGCTGCTTTAGATCCCATGGGGGTTGGCGCTAGGGGTGGTTTTAGTTCTCATGACTTCCCATTAAAACAAACCTCCCTCCCCCCTTTCTGAAAATTGGGAGTGCAAAGAATGTCCTAACTTGCTACCCTCACCGGCGTGGGGTTAAGGTTTCTGTTCATTGTATTGCTAATGTCTATATTTAATGTTGATGTTACACCTCCTTTTTCTGGCAATGTTGTTCCTGTCTTGCATTGCAACCTGGAGTCATACACTGCCACCATGGCCACAAGCAATGCTTGGCTACGTATCCAAGCAGTAGGGTCCAGAGGGAGAAGGGGGGGCGGAGAGTGCAACAAACAAGATGTCAAACATACATGTACATCGACAAACACGAGCAAACAACATTGCTCATGAGGGATTGAAACGGACCTAAAACACAGCGCAAAGGCACAGGCACGACGTGTTAAGCAAGGACACAGGCGGCCTTCAGGCTCCTATCGCACACACCCAGGCAGAACTCGCTAAACTGAGGTAATCAGTCACACACTCATTTACATTCCCAGCTCAAACAAACAAATACAAAAAAGTAATTGCTGAATGATAGAACTTTGATTTTTAGGGGTCTCAAACAAATCATAATAATTCATTTCATTCAACTTAGCACAAGAAATGGGCAACCTGGAGCAAGGCCCTAGTCTAGCCTGTGGAAACGTTTGGACTTTATGTCTCTATTTTGGTTCCACAGATCCAGGTATGACATCCAGCCCACCTATGTGTACTTTTCACTCTAATTTTGTTGACCGTGGGAGCACCTTTCATCAAGCTTGGAAGATCAGGTTTCCTTCTTTCAGCCAAACACCTGAATCCTTCAAGATTTTTGCCTTGGTTACAGCTTATTAAGAGTGCCAATACAATCCAATCCTTTTGTCCACAAGAGCTTGATTTCATCAAGCCATAGAATTAATTTAAGTGAGGTTGCCTACATTTCCTCATCAGCTTGATTAATCCAATTCACCCACAGAAAGATGGATTGGAGGACCCAACTGCATTACACGTTCCTTGGTATTTATTAGAAAAGAAGGTAAAGACATTAATCAGGAATATCAAAGTCACACTCAACAAGAAAGTTCATGTTCACTTACTCAACCCTAGCTACCCCTACCCTGGCAACACCAGCACTGCCTGAACCAATAAATAAATAAATAAGCATGTTTAAAAATTAAACCCATGAGTTGAAGCACCTGTTAGTCAAAGGGGAGATATTTAGTTTGAAGCATCTGTTCAGAGGGAATACGCTTGTCTTAGCTACTGTGCCTGCTGTGTGGATACAGTGGTTGAATGTGATATCCAAAAGGGACCTCATTAGATGTTTTGTGTCGCGGTGCAACGGATTTTTTTTGCACGGTACTGAAAACAACTCACAGCAGACTATATGGGCCTACTGGTACAAGATCAGGGTAGGCTTCACAGGGTTACTGTACAAGACCACATCACAATTACCGTTATAATAGTGCCCTCAACCCAAGTGTTTCACATTGCTTGTAGCATACCAAACAAAAAACGAGGGCTCGTTGCTATGTTCAAATACAGGGAAGTCAGCACTCTGACATTCACTAAGAATTTAGCATAGGTTGCTGTATGGATGCGGTTAGGAGACAAATCTGACCACCTGTTATTGAACAGTGCACACCTTGGTCAATCACCAACTGACGACTATGGAGAACCTGTAGACAGATTGAAGTGCGATTTACGAGTAAAGACCCCCAGGATTTGTCAAATGCAAAGTTTTTTCAACAACTATTCAGTCATTCCATGAATTTTCTTGGCTTATCTAGTCAGTGAAAACGTACCTTCGTTGCTGAGTGAGGATATAGATATTTGTTTTATCATCATTATTATTATTATTATTATTATGTAGCTAACCATCGTTACATTTTGGACACATGTGATATAACGTTACCCTACGCCCCAACATGGTCTAGATAGAGGAGGTTCTCAACGACAAAATATCGCTTTCGTAAGCAAAACTAAGTTACTTAAATTAATGTGGGTACTCCAGACCACAAACAAAAAATTGTCTCTACGCTAACGTAAAACTAACAAACCTTAGTCATTCCAAAGTTCACCTCAGCTACCAGCAAACATTAACGATCCATCATTATTAACACAATAGCATACAATTGCTTGATGTTAATATGATGTGGTCAAGAAATTCTTTTCACGTTAGTTGTAAAACTTTCGTTTATTTCGAGCATGTTTTCGGCAGACAGTGCTAGTTGGAAACTAGACTCACATTGATCTCAAACAAAAACCAAAGGACAAGAAATAGCTAGCCAACGCTAGGATATGGCAACTAACGTTAACGTTATGATCATAGATGTGTAGCCTAGCGAGCTAGCGGAGTTCAAGTCGTTCCAGCCCGCGATGAGAACAAGCTAGGGATATAAAACTATGGCAGCAAGCTCACTGAAGACAAAATTAGCCATTTTATTTTCCCGATCAATACAAAAATTGGCCTCCCTGACCTCACCACTTACCCGATGATAGTCGTCCTCCTAAGTACCGTGGGTACTCCTCAGCACAGTTACCGCTACAGCTCCTACTACTACTGGAGTTGAAAGGCGCAGCTCCACCACTTGAGCACAGGAAGTGATGTATGATACTTCTTGTGTGCGATCCTGGACCCTCGGGAGGGTGGTTACTTCAGATCCTTCACTTGAAAGTCCCCCGCCAGTTAAACAAACCACTAAGCACTTTCCTACTAACACCTTTTAATCTTGAGTTGCGCTGTCTGTTTGGAGGCACTTTTTTGTTATTACCATCTGAACTCACTGTTCATTTATTACACTGTTAACAGCACAGTTCCTTTACCATCTCTAGCTTGACTAATTTTTTACACAGTGATTGGTCTAAATTTTTTTTTAAATAGGTCTACAACAAAAATTAAATCTCTTCTGAGTGTTTTAACATTCAGCAAATGTTGTAATTGTGTTATCGCTACTGGTTTACGCCAGAAACTGACAGCTGGCGAGCAACAAAAAAAAGATCTATTCTAGAATGTTGATCATGATCCTCAGTTTAAAGTCAACTGTAAAAAGTAATTCCAATTATTCAACCACATTCATTCACTAAATCTAGAAATCTATCTCTTCTCCCCGTTACTTTACGACTGGAAATGTGTTAACGCTACTATCTCAGATGCCGCAGTATTTATCATAGTAGGTTGGCTCTGCTTAAGACTGCAAAATTTTGAGGAAATCTTAATAGGTTGCTAGATAGCATATCAGGTGCTAACCTGGGCTTACCAGATGTCACAGGAGTTCCCCCAGTTCCAGCAGTGGCAGCTTCAACCCAAATTTGATGCAGTGGTTGCAGCTCTCTGGCAAACTATCTGCCCTAATCATAAAGGCACATACAACCTGGACCTGTCCTGTATATCTTCAAATAGACCTGAGGTTTACGATGTAGCCACCCATTCCATTTACACAAACTACTTTGACTCTGTCACTGAACGTCTGCCAAGCAACACATCAGAAAAGAGGTAGGTTAAGGCACAACAGAGCAGTGCTTTTTTTTTTTTTTGTTTAAGCCAAGTGTTCTGAATTGACTTTATACTAATTGTTTGATGAAATCATTTAGGTTGGCATACCAGAATTTACCTATCTGGCACTCGGGTTATTTCTTTGTTATAATGATTCACGAATGTTTCTGGTGTGCATGATTTCTAATGTGCATCAACAAACTTGCTAACATAATTCCAATATAGCTCAACATCACGATCTAGCCTATTTGATGCAGTTAAACAAAAGAATGCTGGAAGAATAGGCATTACATTAAACACTGTCAGTGAAGTTGCAATAGGCCGTTCTCCCTACTGGATTGTGTGCAGTAAAATCTCTACTTCCCCCTTCTGGTTTAAGACAGTACTGCAACCTGAGACTGAACTGCTTTGACTCATGGGCAGACTCCGAGATGGAGAGGGTGAGAATGAGGAACAGGAGACAGCCCCACCGTGGCATGCGAATCAGCGGACCATACCTATCTGGACTCACTCAGTATGGGCCCTCAAGACCTATGTCCACAAAACAGTACCTATATCACATGTATGGCTATAACTGCAGATGACAGTGCCTCTTAATGATCGAAAACGGAACCGAATGCATCGTTTTCTTTCCTTGCCTTCCATGCAAAATTAAACCAGTGAAGTGAATTTAAATTTGAAACCATTTGTGCAGGCAGCCACTGGTCTCCATGTCCTTATATTAAATATTAAAGCTCAGCAAGAGACACATTTGCTCTTTTCTTTCCTTGTCATTTTTGTTAAAGAATCTGCTCACTCATCTGAGCACGAGTTGCACATATCTGGTGGAAGCTTAAGTAGCTTTGGTAAAATTATATTCTGTCCAATGTAAAGGTTCAAAATAAATGCAGGGGCATTTTATGGAAAACGTCTTTTTAATTGACATAGTTGTACAGTTATATCATTGCAGGACATAAATGTACTGACTCTCTGGCCATTCAGCTTGACACATAAGATTCCGTAGTGTGTGTGTGTGTCTGTGTGTGTGTGTGTGTGTGTGAGCGAGCGAGAGTGTGTGTGTTTGTTTGAGAGCGAGAGAGGGCAGGCCTCTCTTTGTATTCAAAGTTGAAATAACAGACCCAATGCCAGAAGTAAACCTTGAGAAGTTCAATTCCTACAATGAGAGGTCATAAACAGCTTTGAGTCAGTAAAATCCACACTATATGTGTATGCACAAAAATAAAAGAAAAAAGAAACTCAAAAAGTGTCGATCCAATATGCAACGGTAGGGTAGCATCACTACTTGTAAAACTCGTGCTCCTGCTCATCCTTCTTGATGACCGTTTTGTACGCTTTCTCAAAGTCCTTGGCCAGGACAATGTATCTGTTCTCACGTACGGCTAGCATGCCAGCCTAAGGGGGAGAGGAAAGAGTGAAGTGGTGAGGACCAACAAGTCAAGTACATCCGCGACACTGAATAAATGTAAACATCAGCCACAGTCTTACCTCCTGGGTGATGGAATTGATATCTGCACCGGAGATCTTGTCTGGTCGAGCCACATCTTTTGAAGTTAGTTAAGGAAAAACCAAAGAGGGTGGGGGGGGGGGGGGGGGGGGGGGGGCATTTTCCAACTCAAAAGCCCATACAGTGCAGAAAGGAAAAGTTTAGAAGTTTCAGATGAGACAATGAAGTGGAGTTCCCTTCCTCAAAAGGACACCACCAGGAAGGTTTATGGACCATCATTGAAAATATCTGCATGGTGTAACACTTTGAAAGTGTTATTCTGCAGTGACATGGGAGTTTTGGTATTAGTCATTAGCCTGAGGACAAGAAATGGTGTTAATGGCACACTTGTGCATTACAAGAGCTGAACAAATGTAGACCATTCATAAAGAAATAAACCATCTCAATAGACATTCAAAGCACAAATGCTCAGTTCAAGAAATATACTCCCTGATAATAAAAGCGGCCAGAGACACACACACACAGGCACAGTGTTAAGGATACAGTCCTCCAGATCCACCTCCTCAGAGAGGTTCATCTTGCTTGTGATGGTGGAGAAGATCAGACGCTTCTGACGCCTGTCTGGGAGGGGAAACTCGATCTTCCTGTCCAGACGACCTGGACGCAGCAGGGCAGGATCCAGAGTGTCTGCTCTGTTAGTGGCCATGATGACCTGGATGCCAGGGACAGGACCACAAGGACAAAAAAAATGAGTAATAGTATAAATTACGGGCATGACATGTTATATGGGCCTTAGCTTCACTATCAGATTAATGTCTGTACTGTGAAAAGCACCACAGTATCAAAAAGGACAGAGAGGTGCAGCCTGCAGCAGATGCACTCCATCTCCATCAAACAGTCCTATCGCTCCTTGCATCAGGTCTTTGACTTGACTTTTCTTGTATGCCATGTTATGGGGTTGCCGATGACCATAATATGTACCAGCTTAATATCTATACTGCTACTCATTAGCAGCAGCAGCAAACAGAGAGACAGCCGAGCTGCCTCCCTCACTGAGGCAGTGTACAGCGTTGCGAATGCATTTAGCTGAGCGTCCACATTCTGCAAGTACACTGTACGTTAAGTGGGTGTACTACTGGGTAACCTGCCCATTGCGATCTTGATGGTAAGTGGTGAGCACCAATATACACAATCATTCTGTGTTACATAAACATAAATTTGTATTAATGTACACACATCTGCATTTACACCCCCCCCCCCCCCCCCCCCAAAACACACACACACTCAACTCACCTTCACATTGACGTTCTGGTCAAAACCGTCCATCTGATTAAGCAGCTCCAGCAGAATACGCTGCACCTCCCTGTCAGCTAAGGTAGGAGCAGAGGTCAGACATCAGGCCAGACAATCCCAACACAACGTACACATGAAAGCAGACTAATCTGATTTGTGAGCAAAAGCACAAAAGATGAATGCTCAATCCCTCACTGAAGTAATAATGCTCTTACATTCAAAGCTACAAGATTTAGTGTTCAGCTCAACACGTCCAATCAGTGAGGAAGCTTATCTTTGAGTCCATTTAGTCGCTGAGAAAATTCAGTCTCCGGTAGATAGCTTAATGAGTGAAGTTGTGGAATAGCACAACTGTGAGCAAAAGAATAAGTCCATTAACGAGTAATTAGCTGAACAAAAGGTCAGCACAAGTGGCATCTTGCTTTGAGAAGACTCAAGAGGCTTGCAGTGTCAGCACATAAAATCACTGGTAGCCAGCCTGACTCTACTGATAGAAACATGCTGCCCTCTTGTGGTGCAAATCTAAATCTCAGGTATATTTATATTTTGTGAATATTTATTTACATATATAAAATATGCATAAAATATACATAATAAATAATTTTGTAACATTATAACACTTCTTGTGTCTTTAAAGGGCAGACATTTTGACCGGAGACACAATTGTATCGTATTGTCACCTCTGTAACAATTCCCACCCCTACTACCTGACGAGAGTTGAGTCTGAAGACAACTGGTTGAAATTGTGGACTTTGCTGAAATTGCTGGAAACAACTGCTGGGAATCCCTTTTTTGGTTTCTTCCTCTTAACATTTTTAGAAATACATATTGAACCATTCCCTATTATAGCAGCTTTTAGAGTTCTTCCACAGGAACTTGGCATTAGTAGCTCAAGTAAACAAACTTTTAGCCAGATGGTTTGTACAAATTCAGTGGAACAAAGTTCCCACCCCTCTTTAAACATTGGATCAATGATCTTAAACATCATCTGGCATTAGAACAAATTGGCTACTCTAAACATGCTCTGAAATTCCAGCCTCTGGCAACCTCTGCTTACATTAACACAAAAGATGGACTTCATCATGTCCCACGTCTTTTTTTAGTCTACATTATCTATGTGTGTGTGCATATATATATATTAGTGCCAATGGTGTCGTTTTGTGTGTAGGCGGTTGCTGTTTTTATGCTTGTACAAACTGTACAAGTAATTCATAAATAATAATACAATCAAATTAACAAGGTTAGTTAGACCTACATTTAGCCAAACACTTTCAATTCTCCTACTAGCCCTGAATTCAGGAGACATTTGGAATAGTTAAGAATTTTCAAATGCTTTTAATGCAGAAATGTTGCTCCCACCCCCATTTAGTTCACCATGGTTGTCTCTAGATCTCCAGAGCTCTATCTGTCTGTCAAAGAATTTGGGCTGCCATTCTTACCGCCAGTCTGAGCATCAAAGCGCTTAGTGGCAATGGCGTCGATCTCGTCAATGAAAATAATGGCGGGGGCGTTCTCTTTGGCCAGTCGGAAGACATCACGCACCATGCGAGGACCCTCCCCCAGGTACTTCTGGACAAACTCTGAGCCCACCACACGGATGAACGCCGCTGGAAGAGAAACAAAAACAGCTGGGTGTGACTGAGAGGATCCAGTTTTGACAGCGGTGCCCTATGTCTATACTGTTAAAGCCACGCAAAGAAATGAGTTGCAGACAGCAAGACTTAAAAATCGTAATGATAGCATAATACTTAAATGAGTACCATAAGTTACCATACTTTTATACGCAAAAACTGCTTTAATTATCACAGCTTCCTTCCAACAGGATGAAGCTTGAGTAATGTGTATATTACATGGGCAGGTAAACTGTGAAGGTAGCTGCTGGTTACCTGTAGTGTGGTGAGCCACAGCCTTGGCAAGCATAGTCTTCCCACAGCCAGGGGGACCATACATCAGCACTCCTCTGGGAGGATCAATACCAATCTTAACAGGAAGAGACCAGAAAAAACATCAGAACAGGAGTCCAGGAAACACAACAGAACAGGAGTCCAGAAAACACATCAGAACAGGAGTCCAGAAAACACATCAGAACAGGAGTCCAGAAAACACATCAGAACAGGAGTACACAGCCTCGTAAGCACGCTGCATTATATGACTAATGTTTTCCACAGAATGTTCATTTTATTAAGAATAAAAGTCTAGCTTCTAATGTTTCAGCAGCTTTCAGGCATGAAAACGGGTCAGGGGTGAAAAAGGTGAGAAGGATATTACCCCTCTAGGGGGGTCCGGGGGCATGCTCCCCCGTAATATTCCATATTTTAAAGCATCAATCTGATGCATTTTGAGATGCTTTTTTTGCCAACCTGGGGAGAGCTGGAGAAACTTAACTTCAGCCATGAGTCAAAAATGATTATGGCCTCCTTACTAAGTATTATGCACTGATGTCACTGGGTCTAACATACAGTATATGAGGCACAATGTGGTAAGGGCACCACAAATGGCTTAATGCATAACCAAGAGATGGTGGACATGCTGTAACTTAACTTGTCTACTCTTCCATCATGATTGACAGACAATACAATGTTATGTAATTCAGATTTTAATTAGGGCTGTCAATAGATTAAAAAAAAAAATCGTAATTAATCTCACATTTTGAAATTCATTAATCTAGATTAATCGCGATTAAAAGTTTGTTTGACTTCTAAAGACTAAATCTTATAAATTAACGAGTAATCACTTTCAGACAGCGTGTATTTTAGGCACTGTTGTTTAATTGTATTTTTTTTTAACACAAAACTACACGCAGAACTGTGTTTTCAAAGAGGCTCAGGCCTATAACTCATACCTATAAAGTGCCAGCCAGGTACAGACTGTGTGCCGCGCAGGGTAGATGTTAACTTGTTAGTTCAGACACGCCCCCTAGCGGGAGCATCGGCGCAACCGGGCTGATAACATCTTAATTACGTGCATGTAGCCACAAAAATAAAAAACATTTTACCATAAACAGACTTTTTTTCTGAAAAAGCACTAAAACTGCCACAGGCACACGTAATATCAAATGCCTGTGTTCAACAGTTCATTAGAAACGACCAAAAGAAAAACGTGGTGTGCCCCCTGCTGTGCCCCACCCCCTGACGCCTCCTCAAACTAATCGTCCATTTAAACATGCTATCTTTGCCAAAATGTCTTGTTATCTGCCATGAAAAAATCGTTATCTATCCAAACAACTAAATGATGACACTGAATAGTTTACCTGAGGATATTATTGTGGTTTATTTATGTACTCACATCACAGCACAAAACATGCCTCCATTTCCCATATCATATGATCTCAATCTTCTCGAGCTCCTCGTGGCCATGACAAATATATTTTTTTTTAAAACATACCTGAATAATCAAAGCCATATATCTCTTCTACGAAACTGTGTAGTTTTTATTGGCCACAGTACATTTTATTCCTTGTTCTACCATAATTTTCATGTCTAGTGCCCACAAACCAACCACTTCCTGTAACAGATGACCGCATTCAAAATGCCTGTTTCTCCAATCCAGTTACTACAAACTGATTGACACATATTCTATCCAATAGTACTCATTCTCATGTTTACAATGGTATGCCCATTGCCTGTCTTTGAATAATATTACGGTGTGATTGGTCCACGCGTAACCGAAGGTTCTCTGGTGTGCTTTCCATGCGCCAGAGAAGTAATTCCGAGCACAGGCTTTGCGCATTCAACACAACACGTGGAGTTCGCCCATGGACACAATTGGAACAGCTGGATTGTGTCCTAGACATGACATGTAAGTATCTATATCTGCATTTATGTTTTCAGACACGCATAATACTATTAGTATGCACTTTGGTATGTTCTCACAATATTGGCTTGCCTATGTATTTGTCTGGCAAATTAGCCAGCCTGCTAGCATGCTCGCTAAAGTTAGCTACATGGTATTTTTGCTGTGTTGTGTGCTCGTAATGTAAACTATGCAAATACATATCTGTATGGATGGTTTCACACACGCATAATACTATTGGTATGCATTTTTGTACGTTTCCAAATTATTGGCTTGCCTATGTATTTGTCTGGCAAATTAGCAAGCCTGCTAGCAAGTTCGCTAACGTTGGCTACATGCTATTTTTGCTGTGTTGTGTCCTGATGTAAACTATACATGTCTGCATGTATTCGTTGACACACGCATAATACTATTAGCATACATTTTGGTATGTATGGCATGTTATATTTCTCCTGTTGTGTACTCTCTATGTCTGCATCTTTCTTGTTTTTAGTTGCATATTGTGTTTGGTTATTTTACAATGTCTTTATTTTTTTTGCTGGATTGCTGAGTTGTTTTTGTAACATTTGCCAATTGATTTATTTTTTCCAGAGAGATGTCCCTGCAGGAGATGCATCTGTCCGCTCCCCACTCATTTCATCTCATCTGAACAGATCTCATCTCATCTTATCCCTCCACACCCACACCCCACTACACCACCACACACCTCCACACACCACTACACCACCTCCACACACCTCCACACCACCGCCACACGCCTCCACACACCACTACAACACCTCCACACGCCTCCACACCCCACTACACCACCTCCACACACCACTACAACACCTCCACACACCACTACAACACCTCCACACACCACTACAACACCTCCACACACCACTACAACACCTCCACACACCACTACACCACCTCCACACACCACTACACCACCTCCACACACCCCACTACAACACCTCCACACGCCTCCACACCCCACCACACACCTCCACACACCACTACACCACCTCCACACGCCTCCACACCACCTCCACACACCACTACACCACCTCCACACACCACTACACACCTCCACACACCACTACACCACCTCCACTACACACCTCCACACACCCCTACACCACCTCCACACCCCACTACACCACCTCCACACCCCACTACACCACCTCCACAGACCACTACACACCTCCACACCCCACTACACCACCTCCACACCCCACTACAACACCTCCACACACCACTACACCACCTCCACAGACCACTACACCACCTCCACACCTCCACACACCACTACACCACCTCCACACACCACTACACCCCACTACACCACCTCCACACACCACTACACACCTCCACACACCCCTACACCACCTCCACACCCCACTACACCACCTCCACACCTCCACACACCACTACACCACCTCCACACCACCTCCACAAAACATACATGATGTACTTTTGAGTACAAAACCACGAAACATACATGATGTACTTTTATATGGATCTGGATAGGTTTTTGGGTATATTTTGGAGAGGCTATAGACCATCATATGTGTTGTCACAATAAATTACAATATATTACACTGAAATTAATTCAGAATGGTTTGCTGTAGTACAGAAAGCAAGAAAAAAGTATGAATTCTTGATGTACAGTGACAGGTACTGGATTTTGTATTTGGTGAGGTTGGAGAGGTTATGAGACACTTGGAGACGTCTAAAGGTACCATATGGAAACTGATGTGTAACACTTGTAAACTTTTGTCTATCTGCTTCAAATTTTTTACACACACTGTCAAGATGTTGTTGCATCAGGAAATGTAAATGTTAGTTTCCTATGACATTCAAAACCCAGTTCTACACTGAAACATAAAAAAACACTAGGTGTTTTATGTTTTTTTCTGACAAAAATGTTGGTTTTGCTGCTCTGAAATGTAAACTAAAATGACATAATAAAACACTTTAACTGATTGCATTTGATGGGCCAAGTGTCTTCTTTAATTTAAGCCATGAATGGTTATTATGCAATGTTTAGAACCATAGATATTCAAGTTTTAAATGGGACAGTGCAATATAGGCGGAAATTGTCAAAAATACCCTTCTGAATTAACAGGTTAAAATGGAAGTAGCCTAGCAGCTGCCAACATAATACGGGCACTATCAGTGCCTAAAGTGGTCAGTTTGCCACTTATCTCCCATCTGTTTGAGACGTCGATGAATTCCTCTGCACAGTCCTCCGCTGTATGTCGCGCCTGTTTTTTTTTTTACTTCCAATGCAAAAGATCTCAATTTCCATACATTGTCAATAAAATGAGCTGTGACAACCAGGTAATTGTCATTGCTGACTGACGTCCAGTTGTCACCAGTAAGGGCGACGCTGGCAGCTTGTTCGAGGAGCTGAATTTGTCGTGCTCTCTCGCAGTCATACAAGGAATGTATGCAAGACACAATGGTGCCCCTCGACGGTAAATCGTAAGAATTGTCCCCTGAAGCAATTCGGAACACCTCAGTCAGCCCACCGTCCTCAACTATGTTGATGGGCCGACAGTCACCGGCAACCTAAACTGCGTAAGCGTTGGTAACCTTTTCACGGACTGGTCTAGTTATTTTCCTAGAGAAGTCGTGGAGTGTGGGTTGGTGACCATCTAACCTGGGACTGCTTTCTGTCGGGTGCTTTGTATTAGGTGATAACTTAAAGACGAGCTGCTTCTGTGATAGCTAAATTCAGCTTGACAAATGCTACATACAACTTTAGTTTTGTCGATTGTTCCGTAATTTTTACAAATTTTTACTCTCCATCTTCAACTGCCGTCTCGGTCTCTCCTATTCCTGACTGCAGGCACGCGGCGGTTTCGTGTCGAAGTAAACAAAGTTGCGTTAACTGCCTTAAAATATTTTATCGCATTAATCTCGGCCACAATAATCTCATAGATTAACGCGTTAACTTTGACAGCCCTAATTTGAATACATTTTATTGGCAAAGATAACAATTTACATTACAGTTCGTAATACTCTCAGAACCAGATCATTTTTTCTTCTTTGCCTGAACCACCAGTGTCTCTATGGCCCGCTTTCGCTGTTTTGCCACGTCTCAGCCTCGCCCTTTTCTCTTCTTCAGCAGGCGTGCTTTCAGCTTCTGATGGTAGTCTGCACTGGTGATGCAAGGCCCTTCTCGTTAATATTTCCATGCACTCGCGCTCCCTTTTGGCACGCGCACCTGTTCGCAGTTCACTGAATATGAATATGAATCCCCCCCCCCCCCCCCAAAAAACATTTCTCATCGAATCTACACGATTCACGTAGGTCACCTATTTTGGTTTCAAAACGGCGAATTTCGCCGAAAGGTGAGGGATTTTCATGTCTGAGCTTTACATGTATCAGCTAACCTATTCAGAGCGAATAGTGCATATTATTCTCTTGCATTAACAGGATGATCATTATACATCTTAAAACCCTGAACAGATATGACAGCATAAAACATAGGACACACCTAAATAAAATAGCACACACAGGCACGCATCCTGGCCAATACCTGTTTGTAGAGTTCAAAATGTGTTAGGGGCAGCTCCACTGCCTCCCTCACTTCTTGCTTCTGGATGTCCATGCCTCCAATGTCTGCATACATCACATCAGGTTTCTGGTCTGCGGGGCACCGGGAAGAAAGAGACAGATATGAGAGCAAAATGGTGAAATACACAGCAACAAAAGAACTGCACTTCATTTATAGATGAGGTTTGTTATGAGTAGGCTGCATGTCAAACATAGGAGGTCCTCTGAACGTTCAGGTGGCCTATTGGCGGCCGGTGCTTACCAGAAGTGAGCATCATGATGCTGCTGTCTGCCTCAGGGGGCAGCACGTCCACAAGGGCATTGCTGTGCTTGTGAAGTGCCACTGAGGCATTGGGCTTCAGCAGCTCACGGTCTATGGTGCTGAGGATACGCACATAGTAGTTGGAGCCTGCAAGGACAGTGCAAATCAGTATAGAAATCAGTACCAGCAGTAGAAAGTTTTGTGTGTGTGTGTGTGCGCACGCATAATGACTAGAAGCTTCCCAATGCAGTGTCAAAGCATGTGCCAGAGTCCTTTCGTAAGGATTGTTGAGTTTAGTATTATCTGTAAAAGGCAATCCAAAGCCTATGCTTACAGATTCTATTAGAATGACCTATGGAGTGGCATTACGACTACGGAGTAACACGCCAAAGTCTCTCGCAATGTCTCAACACCTGTTCTTGCATCTATGTGGTGGGATGAATGCGGAGACGTATACAAGTAGCACACAAAAACACCTACCTGTAGTGGAACCCACAATAGCAGTGTTCTGGTCCACAGCCTCAAGGAACTGTCCAATGACAAGGGGGATGCTCTGGATCCTTTTCACCTCCTCTTGGGCATGAAGAAACTCCTTCTTAAGGTTCTTCTGTTCATCTTTAATGTATTCTTCCTGCACCTCCAGAAACTCCAACTCTTGCTGCAATTTCTAAACAACAACAAAAGAGAGAGAGAGAGATACAACTAGTCAAATGAAAGTTGTAAGTTGATACTTATCATTTGTCAATGTAAAAATATTGCTTATGAGTATCTGAACTTTTGACTGTTTGCAAACAAGATGCTTTACCCCCTAGAAATTCAAACAGTGACCAAAAGTATCTTTTTACTCTACCACCACTTTATAACAGACTGGTTATAACGTATTAACGCGTGTTCAAATCAGCATTCATTCAACTTTTCATCACACACTTTTAAAAACATTTAATATAAAATTATAACTGTCCACTCGTACTTCTTATCAATGTCATTACCTATTGGTGTGTCATCTAGAAACAACCCTGCAATTTTTATTAAAATAAATTGTGGTTCAGATCAATAACTAGATTGAAGTGAATTTAAACAAGACGACTTTTCACTTACACTAAAGCCTCCATATTTCAAGTACACAATTACGCCCTACACCTTTGATTTAAATAAGTTTCAAACCTTGTATCTGCTGTAGAGGTCTTCCAGGTCTTCTGGTTCTGGGGCCAGGAAGGAGAGGCCCGTCTGGGGCCTTGAGCTAATCATGCCAGTAATGTCGTCCTAAAAATGCAACACAGCAAACGTTTTATATCAAACTAACGTTAACCATAACGGCAGGACCGCTTAATGTTTCCTTAACTGCCGCAGAGTGAGCAACTCGTATAGAAAGAAACGCTTTTAGAAAACAACGTAAACCGACGTTACACTACTTCTGATCAAGTAACGTTAACGTTAGCTCAGAGCATATACCCATCAGGTTAAGTTATCTCCTGGGTTTAAACCAGTAGCTAGTGCGTCAACAAAAACAAGCCAGATAATCTGACATGCCATTGTTTTAGGAATTCAATTACATTTTCATGAACGTTAGTTTACTGATGTTAACGCAAGAGATAACTACGGTCAGAGGAGCTATACACTGGCTAACCTTGTGTCCAACACAATGTAATTCAGCAACTTTAGCCGCAAACAACACTTCGACATTATATAAATGTACATATTGCTGCAAGACAACCCGTTTGAGAAAACAAATCAAGTTAGAAATATACTACTACAAGCTAACATGAACTGAGAATGAATTCTTACCGCTATGCGCCGACATTAATTGAGACACTATTGTTGACAGGCTACAAAGCTAGCTGTTAGCTAAGAACCTAGCAAGCTAGCTCCGGGTGACATTAATTGGTTTGCTTTGACTCATCTAATAGGTAGCAACGTTACCACTGATTAAACAGCAACGTTAACTTTAACTCCCTAACCCAACTAAACAACCGATACTATATGTTAAATAAATCCACCAATTGGATTAGAAATGACACAAACGCCTGGATTATTTCTCCAAAATTACCTTACCGACTAACAAGAGGACTGCATGACAGAGCATTTGTAGAAACTAGCGTTAGCTAAACTAGCTGGTTTTACCATTAACGTTATATCATCGTGAATGAATAGGCATCTTTTTACTGAAAGCGTTAAGTTAACATATTTTGTTTCACAAACACGTATGATAAAGATTTAGACGTGATAATATTACAGATTGGCTGCCTTGAGGACACAAATAAGAACATCACGAAAGATTACGATGAATTACCTGCGGTTTCTCAACTATAACACCACCGTCCTCCATGTTGAATTTTGTCACAGTTGACGTGATGACGTTGTGTTCTACGCAAACACGTTTCATTAACGTCAATATGAGCAATTGTGTCTGGGTAATGAAGTTGTCAGAAAATGTGTTTGAAGGGGAATTTGTGGGCCTAGCAAAACCATATAATCGCTGTAATGTAGGCCTGGTTTCTTTTTTGTTTTGAATGCTGTGCAATGGTATTCTTAAACTACCCCACTGTCACAGATGGCACTACGTTAGTCCCCTCTAGCAGACAGGAGGGAAAAACACTGTCTTTTATTTGTTTATAAAGCCTTAGTGGAAAAACTGCCTAATCAAGTCATGTCGTGTCATAACACACGGTCAGCCTCATTTCCCTTGAAATCCCCCTTATCAAAACTAATATTGGTAAAATAGCTTTTAAGCTCTTTGCTTCCCATAAATGGAACACTGTTCAAAAGGACTTGAAACTAACCCAGTATTTGTCTGTCAACCAATTTAAGAGCCTTTTAGATGCTAAGGATGTGCCTCAGTGCTGTTGTTTTAAATAATTCTCTGATTAGATTTTTTTACTTTATGTTATTTTTTTTATACTTAATTTCTGAGTTGTATAATGCATTTTGTTTATTTATTTTGTCTGTTTTGTTTGGTTATGGCTTGTTTATTTATTGTTCATCTGTAGATAGATAGATAAATACTTTATTAATCCCGTGGGGAAATTCTGGTATCTGGTATCTGTATTATGTACCTTCAATCAGGGCATTGCTGCAAAAGAGCCCTGTGCTCAGTCAATTCTCCCTGAATAAATAATGGTGATGATGATGATGTTACACCTATGTGCCTGTGTCAAAGCATACTTGCAAACTTCAACCACAATACGGAAATGCAGTAGCGCTTGAAACATCCTCAGTTTTAACCGTTTCTGTGAAATTTCAGCGCTGTTTTCTTCCATTTTAAGGCTCTGTCATAGAAGAACATTTTTATTCAACATGTCTTTGCAATAAATCGTTTTATAAACAGGCATTGTGTAATAATTGGTGCAGAAACTGAAATCCTAGTTACCCCAAGTCACAAAATAGTTTTAAGGACCCTTATGATTACACAATTACAGCCTGTCAATCAGTTGTTTCCCCATCTTTTTAGTTCAAATTTGATCTCTTCCAACACCAATTTGTGTTTTAAGGCATTAACACATAAGTTGTGTGTCGTACCTGTAGTTTCTTGCAGACACAGTAATTTTTATTATGATGATTCATATTCATTTCTCTCCCTCTCATTCCAACAGCTCTTCACATTGTTTTGGGGTTTTGCCTGGTCTACTTTCAGCACCTCAGGTATGGAAACAACATGGATTTGAGTTTGTCCTATAATCAAATGCAGTTGATCTATATAAAGATATTTGTCCCATGTGAGTAAAATGTAAATGTTCTACTCCAGCAGCCACCCACACAGTTTCTGCTCTGTATCTGTTGTCTCTCACCAGTTTGGCAGTGGAACTGCATCCGGCTATGGCCTATCCGGTAGGCTATAAACAGTGCAACTACTGGTGGTGTGGTTAGCAGTGTTCAACAGTCAGCAGTGTTAGCTAGTAAAATCACTTTAAAAGCTGGGTTCAACAAACGTCACTTGAAGAGGATCCAGAGCATCTGCCTTGTCGTTGGACCGTTCCTTGAGGCTGTGGACCAGAACACTGCTATTGTGGGTTCCACTACAGGTAGGTGTTTTTGTGTGCTACTTGTATACGTCACTGCGTTCATCCCACCACATAGATGCAAGAACAGGTGTTGTGACATTGTGAGAGACTTTGGCTTGTTACTCCGTAGTCTTAATGCCACTCCATAGGTCATTCTAATAGAAACCACAGTTTCTGGTGTCTTTTAATGAAAGATTTTAATCAATAGTCCACTCTAAAACACACGCACACACACACTCATGGCTGCTTGAAGAGGAAAAAGAACACTGCACTATGTTCTTCACCCTGTAAGCAAACAATGAAAGCTTGAGTTTTGGAATGTTCTCCTGTGACAAATTGTACAGAAGTCTGGAGAGGGATGAGCTGTACAGGTTTTAGCCTTTTTTATAGTTACATTCTTATAGTAGACATTCCCAAATCTGGCTCCCCTATACAAAATATATCTCACAATTATTTTGCCTTTGTTCATTTTGCAGTTTGTTAATACAATGTATTTCCACAATTAACATGTTGAAAATCAAATCAGTTTTGTGTCTTTATCATATGCCCGCAGTTCAGTTACTATTTGCGCTTGGCCGGATGATTATGGCTACAGCCTGTGTGTGCGGTAGCGTGTGTGTTCATGTTTGCAAATACATAAAGAAAATACACACACCATAACAGATGGACATAATAAGCTAAGCAAATGTTGATTTCATATAATTCTCTAACATTGAATTAGTGGATCATTGATTTAATTTGCCACCAAAAAAACAAAAAACTAAACACGACCTAATTATGCAGTCTAGAAATCAGTCTCTCTCTCTCTCCCCCTCTCTCTCTCTATATATATATATATCATCTGTATGTAGAACATGTGAAATGTCGTTTACATAGATTGGTGAATTGAAGTGCAAGCCAAGAGAAAAACAACAGGCCGCACCAAACAAGAGGGTGGCCCTCAAGATAGGTAGTGTAAAACCAAGGGGAACTAAATGTTTTTCTCTAACATTGATATAACACATTAGTAATAAACACCAATGAAACAATAAAATAAAGATGGCACTGTATGAAAAATAAGGCATACGTAGATAAATAAACTTCTGGCAAAGAACATAAAGTATCACAGTATTAAATCTAGAAACCTACGTTTTAAGCTATCTAAAAAGTTAAAAACTAAGTACTAAACTATCAGAAAATTAAGCAGCTGGTAAATGGCAAAAGTCTACTGCCAATTATACAGCCTCTTATAGCTTTAGGTGTGTATTATTGCACTCAAATCTGTGGAATGAAAAGCACAGCAACACTAAACCATTTATGGCTTGATGAAAAATGCTGGTGCAAGGTGAAATTAATTAAAAAACACCCACTTTTAATTATCCCACAATAAAACAAAGTAGGGTGTGAAATATGAAGACTTTGAAAATACTCAGGAAGTATTATATAGCAATACACTGTAGGCTATAGGCTACACTGTAATGTCACAGTGGTAAAGCTGGGATGTGTGGTTAAGCTTCAGCCCATTAACCTGCCCATGGTGTTTTTTTCGTTCAGCAGACATTAGTTAATTTCCCTCTTCCTTTTCGGCATTAGGAGAGAACCAACACACTTGTTGTGTGTGTGTGTGTGTGTGTGTGTGTGTGTGTAGGTGTGTGTGTGTGTGTATGTCCACACACACACACACACACACACACAATACACCCACATACATACAACACACAATAGAATGCATGCAAAAGAAAATGGTAGGCTGGTTGGACAAGAGGCATAGGACTTACATGGGAAATTGAGCATATTTCCTCATATTCACGCATGTTCAAAATGTAATGGCAAACAGCATCTGCAATGAAATCTATCTGCCTGTACACACAAATCTCTTTTAAACTCCAACGCTAACAATGCTCAGGAAAACCATGCCACAGACAAGAGGCAGGACCAAACTGAAAACACAATGCATGGTGGCGTGTTAGAAGAGTTGCATTAGTGTAGGGGTCAAGTTTCCATGCCAGTATCTGCAGTATAGTACATTTATATAAGGTGTATGTATTTGATTTAGGATGGCAGTATTTTCCGCAGTAAAACTATCGAGCTATTAAACTGGACTAGCTGTACTAAACTGATACTGTTGTTGTTATTGTAACATTTGATAGTATTTAGACTCAACACTTTAGGATTTATGTGTTATATCTTTGAATAAATAATTAAACTTAAATTCCATGGTGTTTCAAGATAGTGACCAAGCTGAAGACCATTCATTGACCAAACTGATAAATTGGTTTTGTGTAATTGTCTGCAATCCAACAAATACTCCCCCTAGTGGAAATTCATTAGACAAGTAATTGCATTATGGCTTATTGGTAAACCAAAGTGAAACTGGAGTTGTTACTGGTAATGTTGACAGAGAACGGATTTATGCAATTCTGTCTCTCTTTACCCCCTGCACACACACACACACATACACAAACACACACGCACACACATTGTTCAAGTAAGATGAATACTGAAAAAAATATATATTATTAATGACACATTAAGTAAACATCGTTACAAGAAATGTATAGTAATTGTAACATCTATACATCTATACAAAAAGGCTTTTAGAACTCTTCCCTGACAACCAATTCTTTCCCTGAGGGCATTAAGTCAGCATATTTAAACAGACACATGACATGACAGCACATAATGACAGATTCAACTATTATTCTTACAACACTCCGACAGATACTTTGACCTTTAGGATGACCTTTATGATGGAATCCCATCAGTAAACATCATCTTATACAAATGCTTCAATGGAGGCCTAGCTTAGATAATGTCATCTTTCATATACTTCAAACGACAGGTGTAAAATGTTTTTTTTTTGTAGAACAAACTAATTACTACGTCGAAATTTTTGTAAATAGACCTATGTTCAGAGTTATTCAGAGACCAGCCTGCTATCATCAAATAAGTTAAAGAGACGCATAAGGTCCAGTACAGTATGCATTACTGACTCTGAAGTTGGGAATGTTAGCGAAGGCACTATTCTCATAGGCCAATATCCATGATTTTGTTTTAAATAACAGTAACAGGTAACAGGTTAAAAGAGACATGCTGGGGATTCCGTCAAATAATACTAGCCTACTTACTATTATTTCTGAATGCTGGTCATTTTGTTTGTTTGTTTGTTATGCAATTTACATTGGGTACATTTGTCCCTTTAATGTCAACATTTGGTGTAGCTTCCATTGACCTGTGTCTACAGAGGAATTAATATGGATACGTTTTGGCAATGGGTGTGAATGTGTGTGTGTGTGTGTGTGTGTGTGTGTGTATGCGTGTGTTAGAGAGTGTGTGTGGATGGATGGCTATTGATCTTACTGAGATCAAACTGCTGATTAACTATAGGGCCTACTGCAACAATCCCAGTTAGCTTTGCTGGTCAGAGGGTAAGATTTTTGCTTTACAGCTTCTGCTTCCCTCATAGTAATCGTCAGCTCTATTTGCAACCAGATCAAATTAATTTGTTGACCTCAATTATGAGACAAATTGCCAATTAATAAAACGACCTTTGTAGCAGGCCTATTAATTCCGGTGTATAATTTTATTACACATCAATTTCTAACGCGAGACGTTCCGTAATGTATAGGTGGGCCATAGTTCTACTGTATCGACGTAACCATAACAACTGGCAACTCTACACCCATCTAGCTCCCCCTCCATCCCGCTACCGCAATGCATCACTCTCCTCTCCTCCCTCCCTCCTTCCTCTCCCCATCCCAAAGGTTGATTAGCACAGCATCCCTTCTGCACACCATTCCGTTTCGCCGACGCATCACTTTTTTTCAAGCTGCGTTCGTCCGTCACATGTCAAAGGACGCGCTTACACCTTCTAGAAGATTTTGTCTGTCGGAGGTGAACTGCTGCTCCTGCTCATCCTGTGCGCCTTTGTTTTTGATAGGCCAGTATTTTCTGACAACCGTATCGCAGCGCTCTGGGGGGGGTTTGGCAGAGTGACTAACGGAATGATTTGACTGTCCTATCGGGAGGTTATAGCCCAGTCGACGGCAGTTCCGGGCGAGAATCGGATGTGATTACGAAGAAAATGCAAAATTATGGTATGGAGAGCATTCGGTAGCGGGATGTGGTCCTCTCAGTGACCAAGATAATGTGACCGGTAAGGGGTAGACAAACGGTATTGAAGTCTCTGTATGTTTGGTAACTCATCGTATCGACGATTATCACCATCTGATACCAACAGAACTTAGCACACTGTTTTTTTTTTTAAATAGCAGCTCCGACCCTAAGCATCGCTTGTATATAAAGCATATTTTTTTATACTCGCGGATGCGTCGTCACACCCAACTTTCATAATCGGTAAAGCACTGGGGTTGTGTCTCATAAAATTGTTAACACCGGCTTTTAAATACATTGGATATGTACGCTTGTGTGCTGTCGGTGAGACGACACTGTGTTGTGTAAGTAAGCGTGGCTGTTGACATCTGTCCTCATCAGTCGTGAATACCGGAGCTTGAAGGGTTCTATTTAGCATCAAATAGCTATAGCGCATATGGTACCTCGCTGTATGTCCCCCGGCCGTCATAAATGTGGATGAAAAGCGGAAATTCACACTTGGATGGGCAACTGGCCAAACACGATTCTATGAGGGACAGGTATACTGTAGCTGGGACCTAACACCAGTAGATTAGTTGGCACATTTATATTTGTATATATCATTAGACAGTGCACGAGATACATTGTTGTTAATATTGGCATGTGTTGCATGCATCAGATTCGTTTAAAAAAAAAAACAGAGAATGTTCTCTGATGTAGGTATGTAGTTTAACTGTGTACATGGAATAGACTACAGAGCAATATAAGCAGAAAGCAGCAATAAAGATTACTGCATGTGAATGGTAATGCACATACAATGCCAAAGACATCAGAACAGTTTCATGCTTCCATTTGTCACTACTTTCACTCACTGTGAATTTCTTAGTTGCTCAAAGGTCAGACACACTATCAAACGCTTCAGATAGAGATATACATTCATGCCTAAGACATCTAAAACCTAGCCCATCTCTGAACATCAAACATTTTTGTCTTCCACACTTTGCACAAATTTCATAAGTCATTTACAGCAGTATGTGTTTTATTTTTACTAGTCTTCCTAAAATTGATGTGCTACATTATTGCGAACGTCAGTAGTGAGGCCTTTGGAAAAGGACTTTGAAAACAGCGCAAACTTGTATATTTTTCAAAGCAAAACGGACAAACTGTGGACTAACTTTGACTGGGAAGACGCTGGCCATCACACGTGTCTGTGATTATAAATAGATGAACAAAGGCTTTGAAAACAGAGTGCCTGAAACCTGAGGCTTCTGGGCTCGCCGCTCCTTTTTTTTATGTTCCCTGAGCAATCAGATACCAGAGGACCTAGAGGCACACAGACCGCTGAGTGCAGGACGACCAGAACCAAGAACTGAACCAGGCTCGCGCGAGAGCTGTGACGAGACCCTGCGTTTGGACTAGACCTGGAACTAAGAACTGACTTGACCTTAGTGAGCAGTCTCATCCCACAACACAGACTGGGGAGGAAGAGCACAAGGAGGAGGAGGAGGAGGAGGAGGAAGAGACACACCCTCTGAGTGTCCCCCCACCACCTCAACTCCTTCTTCCGTCGCTCAAGGGTCGAGTAGTGATCCAGTTGTCTCCTGTTCTGGTCTCTGTTGTTATTTGTCCTTAGCACGTTGTTTTGGGGTCGGAGGCGACGGAGAGGCTTTCTTCGCTGACCACCTGCTCAGATCCACATCTCCTCCCTACCAGGGGGTTTGTGAGCACAAGACAAGTGTGTGTGTGTGTGTGTGTGTGTGTGTGTGTGTGTGTGTGTGTGTGTGTGTGTGAGAGAGAGAGGGAGACAGTGTGTGAGTGTGCGTGTGCGTGAGAGAGGAGAGAGAGACACTTCTTCTCCAAAATGATGTCTGCACTGCGGATTCTGCTGGTCCCCTTCGCTCTCTGTACTTTGCTTGGTGAGTAGGCTGACTTTATTAGCGCTGTTATGGCATGCATGGACCACTACTCTCTCTCTCTCTCTCTCTCTCTCTTTCTCTCTCTCTCTCTCTCTCTCTCTCTCTCTCTCTCTCTCTCTCGCTCTCTCTCTAAATCTGTTTCTCCAAAACCACACTGTCTGTTTGTGTTATTGTCTGGGGTTATGAGAGTAAGAAGGACGTGGGTAAAGCCTGAAATTGTCTTAGTGGAACTGAGTTGAAGTATGCTTTTGGTGATGAACATGTCTTCTCTGAAGTGTGTATGTGTGTGTGTTGGGGGTGGGGGGGAGGGGTCATTTAGATATATGCTTTGAAGGATGAATCATTCATCATTCATTTATGTTAATCATCAGGATCAGATTCATATTTACAAGTTTGTGTTGCTGTTAGCCTCCATTCATGCTGTTTTGTGTGTGTATGTGTGTGTATGTGTGAACGTGTGTGTGTGTGTGTGTGTGTGTGTGTGTGTGTGTGTGTGTGAATGTGTGTGTGTGAATGTGTGTGTGTGTGTGTGTGTGTGAATGTGTGTGTGTAAGTGTGTGTAAGTGTCGCCCCCTAAAAGCCTAAACCAGATACTTGTTCGGAGCATGTAATGAGGTTGAACCACGTGGTGTTGGTAAGATGGAGGCCACAGATGACTGTGCCATCAGCGGTGTGAGTGAAGCCAGTACACCATACGATGCGAGCTGTCACTCTTAGCGTACCCCATGATTCCTATGTCTGCCGTCATGCTACAAATATGCCACTGACAGCTTGTTGTCAGCATGTGTGAAAGCAACACTGGCAAATGTGTGAGTACCAACACCAAACACTGTATGTGCTCTCATTCAGGCACAATAATTAGTAGAACACAATTAAAATCACAATCACGAAAAAAAAGCTCTTCAAGTTTGCCATTGTCAAGAGGTGAAAGATACCCACTTACATGCGCGGTGATGTTACCCTGGTCCTTGCCGGGAGGGTTGGAATTAGGGAAGGGATGGGAACTAAACTCTGCTTGTTTACATGACAATTTGGTCCGGAATGTCTGGGAGAAGGCCTGACTCCGGAACCCCCAAAAAGACATGCTGTGAATCCACTAAGTTGTGAGAACACTATGTTGTGAGAACACTAAGTTGTAGGGCTGTTTTTGTCGTGGGCCCAGACCCCTGAGGGGATGAACCTGCGTTTGTTGCTGATGCAGGTAGTTTATGTATCAGCGGTGTCAACAAAGGCTGAGATGAGATGAGATGAGATGAGATGAGATGAGATGAGATGAGATGAGAACACACAATAGAGGGTGGAGGACACCTCACATGGGGGAGGATCTCTGTCGCCCTCCTCATATATCCTCCTTATGCACATTGAAAGGGTTGGCTCCAAGCCAAACCCCAGAGGGACCAACTAGCGCAATGGAAATTCTCTGCTTACATCAACCAGGTTGGGCAAAAGCAGACGGGCAAAAGGCTGAAACAGGGCGAGTTGGGCGAGAGTGGAAAGAGAAGGGCTAAATCCGTTACACAACGGCAGCAGTTGTGTAACCCTTTTTGGATAAAAACACTCATTCCGTGCAAGCTTGTGTTTTCAGAATGAAAAGCGTTGGACTCGGACACAGGCAGTCATGGGGGCCACTCACCCAGGCCAGATAAGAGGGAATGACTGGGTAAGCAGGGCACAGACAGCAGGAGGATGACAAGCGACGAGAGCCGCTGGATGGGTTTATACCAGTCCTCCATTGGTGTGTCTCATATCGCCTGCTTTTCACCTGTCCTCCGTGTAACTAAATTGTGAGCTCAATTGATTGTGAGGCGACCACTGGCTGTCCCTGGCCTGAGATTAGCCAATGGCGACAAGCGACACATTCAACTTGATGGATGAAAACCTTGAAGATGTCACCTGTTACCAAGGCGAATCAGTCACCAGCAGCACTAACAGATGGAATTGGACAAATACGTTTAGGTGAGACAGAGAGGGATATTTATTTTGCCTTTAATCATCGTCCCTATAAGCTCTCCCTCTCCCCTGAGAACCGTACTTCACTTTTCAATGGCTACTGACTAACAAACGTATATCAAGCAGGAGTTTTTCGGTGGCGGCCAGATAATCTCTGAGCTCTCAGGCCTCTCTTACCCTACCCTCTCCTCCCCCCACCAAGGTCAAATGGCCGGCAGCCATTCACAGGGATGTTTGCTGTTGTGGTTGGGGAGGTGTGTTGCACAAAAGGGCCCCTGACAGATGGGACCCGTCCGCGTGGACTAATGCGGCATTGGCCTGATGACAATACTGGACCTGGAGGGGGAGAGTCACGGGCAGCACCAGCCGACAGATGCCAATGAATGGGAGAGAGACCTGGGGTTTTAAAACTACTTATCCTTAGTGAGGTTGTTGATTTTCATTTGGATCAGATTATTTCTTGCTCTCTCAACACAACCGCTGTCTTGTTTTGTTTTTCATCCAGTTGATGATGTTAGTTGTTCTCTCCTCTTTGAAAAAGAATTTATCAGGTTTTTGCTCATGTCAGTGCCATTGCCTTGTCTGTTATTTGCTCATTCGTGTCGCTCAGTGTGACTGATCAATCAGTGTGTGAGCGTGTGTGAGCGTGTGTGAGGTGAGACTGCGGGGCTGCTCGGGGTCTCCTGATGAGGTCGTCTCAGTGTGGCTCTGTCCACAGTCAGGGATCCCCACAGTGCTTATGTCATGGGTGCCTCACGCACAAGCTCTCTGTGAGCTGCGTGGTAAAACCTCCTGAAGGGCTCCTGTTCATCCCCACCCACACACACACACACATGCACACGCACACAAACACACACACAGACAGTCAAACACACACACACACACACACACACACACGCACGCACGCACGCACGCACACACAGACAGTCTCACACACACACACAGACAATCTCACACACACACACAGTCTCTCTCTCTCTCTCTCTCTCGATTTCTTTTAAGCATACAGTTACATCCTACACAGACATGTGTCTCTTAACCACAGACATGTATCTCATGACCACAGACATGTATCTCATGAATACAGACATGTGTGTCTTATGGTGGTGAAACTAGTCTGTGAGCATGTTCATTCATTCATGTGTGTGTGTGTGTGTCTCTGTGTGGGTTTCATTGTGTGTGTGGTGTGGGCGTTCTAGTATCTTTTGAGAAGATATATGGCAGTTGGTTGTGTAACTGACAGCTTGTGCTGCTCAGCATTTTGGAGGCAGCCTCGTGGCCAGAGGATGGGAAGGGGGGGGTGGGAGAGGATGGGAATAGGACCTGGCAGAGAGTTAGATGTTAGATGACCACTAGACTGTAGGAAAGAGAGAGAGAGAGAGTCCTTTATAATTTTGCATAGACAGCTCTTCTCTCAGTAGTTCATATCGGAGACAGTGAGTACAGCGAATAAAGAGCAGAGGGTCGAGAGAAGCGGTCTGTGCCATCTATTTGACCTGGAGAGAAATGATCTGGAAAACAAGAGGGTTTTGGAGAGAGTCCTGAGCCTCCACCATCAGGGGGCATTGCTGTACCTTTGGAACAGTTTTATCTTTAAATCATTTTTTACTGTTGCTCGTGCCTTCAAAGGTGAAGTTTGAGGTTAAGTTATTTGGCAGATGCCTTTATCCAAAAAGACTTAAAAATACATGGAGAAAGAAGAAGAAAGGTCTGTGAAAATTGTCCCAGACTCAGAGGGTAGACGTGTTCATGAATTATTAAAGTGCAGAGCATGTGAAGATGAGGAGAGAGAGAGAGAGAGAGAGAGAGCGAGAGAGAGAGTGAGAGAGAGATAAATAAAGAGATGAGAGGGAGGAAGTAGGAGAGGAAGAAGGGCTTGAGACAGGCAGACACAATAAGAGCAAAGGAGACTGAGCTCCTAATTGATTTTTATTTTATTCGTATTTTTTGCCGTTGGACATCTACCTGCAGTGTGCCCTCTGCTGCACGGACGCAGTGTGAATCATGTTCTGGTATTCCCGTTGTGTAACACCACAAGATGTCTGAAGACATGTGCGTCTGCTGCAGACTGGGATTGTCTGAGCATTTTTAAAGAGGCAGACAGATAGAACAGGGAGGTCGGGGGGGCAGGATAAATCAGTAGGGATAGATAAATCTAATTTGAATATAATCTGATAAAACATTCGGGATCTGTCGACAGAGGCGCTCGTGCAGATGTGAAAGAGAAAAGGGAAGAAAGGGATGCATTCTTCCCTCCATTCTCTCGAATTTCCATCTCTGAAATAGATGTAGTGTTCAGTGCCCCTGAGGTGGCGTCCTCTGCTCGCCATCAGTCCCCAGACCAGTGTGTGTCTCCTCACACAGTGTCCTTATTGAAGACGGGGATGTTGTCGATGATGATCATGAGCAGAGAAAGAAAGACACACATTGTGCTCCTATGGGAAAACAGCCCATCAAGAGCCCCTGTGTCCCGGGAAATGTCATAGTTGCTTGGCATTTTCCCTGGATACAAGTCTCTGTACATCTGTCACGTGAATGGAAAAGGTTGGCCAAGGGACCCCGACAAGCCCCTGCTGTTACGCTATGTTTTATGTTTTCTCTCTCTCTAGCCCTCTGGTGATCTTTGCACACCTTTGATCCAGCCTGTGTTTCCATTTCCATCTCCATTTAATCATTTACCGGGCGCTTTTGTCTAAAGCGACGTACAAGGTGTTTCCACTGAGAAAATGGAGAATTGTTGTCAGGCAGGTTCCTTCGTAAACCCAGGCAGCCTAGTTCAAGGGAGCAGCAGATTAGTGAAGCTCTTTTTTAGGCAGGCAGACAGACAGACAGCCCTGGCAGGCAGGCAGACAGACAGACAGACAGCCCTGGCAGGCAGGCAGACAGACAGTCAGCTGGCCCGGAGGCCGCTTTTTGTTGCTAAAGCCTGTGGGTGCACAAACCGATGGCGTGGATTAAAGATTCTCCCTGACTCATAATCTTTTTTTTTTTTTTCCGGGCAGATGTGTTGTGTAACGTAATCTGTGTGCGAGCACACGCATTAGAGGATGACTTTGATATTGCGAGTGGTTGGTTACCCTGAGAGACAAGGAGCTCATGTGGGCCTCAGGGCTGTCATGGATTGGGATGCCGTATTCTGTCATCTCATGATATGTCCACTTTCTCTGTCTCTCCATCTTTCCCTCACCCTGTTTTTTTTTTCACACGCCTGCCTTTAACCAGCAGCTCTGTCCTCTGCACTGTTTCTTCCCCACTTCCTTTCCCCTCTGTGCTGTCAGTGTCGCTGTGCAGTGTTCTCTCTCTCTCTCTCTCTCTCTCTCTCATGCACCTGTGCCCCTGTGCTCTGTTCTGGTGTACTGTATGTCATGAAAGAACTGTGCTCTCTCCCAAGTTTATAGATTTGTCTGCTCCTCTCTGTCATCTTAATTCGTGCAGTTTGACTCCCTCTTTTTCCTGCTTCTTGTGAGTGGAAGAAGCGTATGTGATAGTTCTGTTTATAACTCTTTCCTCTCTTCTTTTCGCTCTCTTTCTGCCCCCCCCCCTTCTTTGTCTCCGTTTACAGTACATCAGACAGCATTTACTAATTTCTCTCTTTCCCTAAATGCTTTCACAACTATGGCTGTGTGACTGTTACTCAGAACTGTGTTAATCCGCCCTCTCTTTCTCCCTCTCTTTCTCGCTCTCTTTTTTCCTGCTTGCCTCTTTTCTTCTTCTCCTTTTCCTCCCTGCCTCATAAGTACTGCTGCATACCCAACTGCACCCCCCCCTCCCAAGAACTCCTTTCTTTCTTCCAGCTGTGAAGAAAATAAACAGTGGATTTTTCCAGAATGTTCTGATGAAAAAAAAAGAGCAATATCAAATCAGTTTGCTGTTTCGTAATCCAGTTCAATGTAACGAGACGGCGAGGATGGTGTCAGCATGTGATTGTGTATGACTAGCGCTTCCACTGTGTGCGTACATAAAAAGATATGCTGAGACTGCAGCAGTCATAGTTGGAAATAGCCCAGGATCATTGGTTGACGTCAGGCAGGAGGACCTGTAGCATAGTGTTACTGTTAAATATGTACATTTACAGCGATGCAGATGCTTCAGTCGAACTACAGGGGGTGCGGTGTGAGAGACACTAGGAAGGACAGGTGTGTTTCTCTGCCGATGTGTGTGTCTTGATGGCATATATAGACCCATGCTTCTATATATGATACTGGATAATTGACATTCGTCCGACTGCAAGAGATTGTGAATAAAGCAGCTGCCGGCAGTTTATTTCCCCTCATACGGAAAGGTGTTTTCGGGCCTCTGTGACAGGCTAAATAATTAGCGGTGATTCAAAATAACCATTACTGTGTTGTTGACACGTAGCACAGTTGATTAGGAACTAAAATTAGACATCACCTTCCGAAAATGAGTGGAAATAAACTATGCAAAACAAAAAATTCTTGATATGAGCTACAACAACAACAACAATAACAACAAAAAAACAGCATGCAGATGTGAGCGATGGGAACGTGCACGCAAATGAGCAGCTGAAGACTGATGTTTGAAGTTTTCGTCTTGTCTCATGCCCCATTGCTAACATTGTACATATGGAGTGCTTGCAGCAGCTACAAATTAAAACTGTTCCAGGCAGACAGACCTTAACGCCAGTCATTTATGTACATAAACAAAACAACACCATCGATAGGTGGCTATAACCCGGCTAAGTCAGAGCACATTACCTGTAATGTTTAAGGACTAGTTTTTCTATATTGGGATCCAGACTAGTCTTGGACTTAAACTTTTGACTTAAAAGAAGAAATGGGCTGTGTCACGCTTTAGTCCAGAACTAGTCCAGAGCCCCATTCCAGGAGACTGGGCCCTTCTCTGTGAAACGGATTTAGGGTGCTGATTGCGGGTCATGACCTCTGACCTCTGGGCCCATGGTCTGTCCTCAGCCCATCTTAGCCATGCGGCCTGCGTGGAGGTGAACTCGGACACGGAGGCGGTGGCTGGCCGGGGGTTCAAGCTGGGCTGCATCTCCTGCAAGATGAGAGGCGAGGTGCAGGCCACGGCCACCGTGGACTGGTACTTCAAGGCCAAGGGGGAGATCAATTTCACCCACGTGAGTATGGTCCCTCTTTGTCTCATTCAGACCTGAAGCTCGGCCAAGTGAAGTGGTTGTTGTGTCTGCGCATTTGTGTTTACTCACAATGTTATGAACGTCTGTATAGATGTATTTTTGAATATGCCGATCCATGAACTATTCTCTGCCATGGGTGGTCTTTTTGCACTGCACTTGGGGTGGGGGTGGGGGGGGGGGATTACTCAGCATATTTGATGTATTGAAGGAAGTGCTACAAACCACATGGAAACCACATCCTCCATTATGCCTATAATCTATGGGTCTACAAGAGTCTCTGAGCTGACATCTGAGTGTTTAATGTTCAGTATGCTAGTCCATTAGGCTGCCATTGTCCTCTCTCAGTCTGCAGTGGAGTTAGAGCTATACATCTCTCACAAAAGAGCAGACGCTTGCATTTTTCATGCTGAGTTGCTTTTTCTCTGCATTGGCTGTTGGCAGCAAACCCTCATCGTGCTGAGTGTAGTCCATTAACAAGAGACCTTGGCCTCAGCTCAGCATTAAGTCAAAGGGAACCACCACCTCAAGGTTTACTGACAGATTTGCTATTTGAAGGATGTCATCTAGCTTAGGCCAGTGGCTGAAGCCGAAATGTGTTACGCATGTGACAACGGAAGGTATGTGACGATATTTCCACATAGCCAGCGGGGTATTTCAAGACTAGGAGATTTGACTTTCCTGAAATTCTATATCTTCCTCAAGTCCCAAAATGCTTCAACAGTGTTGATGGAATCACATTATGAAATCAGAGATTAGATACCAAACGTGTTTACTTACGTACATGGTATGGTGAGTGCACATTGCTGTGTGCATGCTTGTGTGTGAACCTTTTGCTTGGGTACAGCACAACATTGTGTAACCTGTTACTACTCAAGGGAATGTCAAGGACAGAGTGTATGTAGACAGGGGTTTAACCTTTGACCTTTTTTGTCTATTCTGAGTTCAGTGAGGGCCTGGCAGGGTCACAGGGTGTGCTGATTTGCAATGAAACTGCGACCTGGTTGCCTTTGCATCAAGGGTCATGTGTGTTGACAACTGTGAATGTTTTTCCCATCCAAACTTTTTTTCTTTCGGGACTATTGCTGACAATAAAACAATAGAATAAGAATTAGTTACAACTGTGAAGTAATTCTTCTACAAACATAATCTAACTTTGGGGTGTGAGAGAGAATATTAATGATAATAGTCTTTCCAAGTCTGGCTTAGGTGGTGGTCCTCAATTAGCAATTATATGGCCCTACCTCCAGTCAACCTGTAATAGCAAAAAGTGACTTGTGTAGCAAAAGATCCCTTAGCTCTGTCAGCTCATACTGGCTAGCTGGTTCCATGGAGGTACCCTATCAGTTTTGTCCCCTCAACATTTGCTGAGTTGAAGGTGGCTACAATATAAATCCTTCCCCATTAACATGACATATGGCTTTTTTACTCATTCTCTCACAAGGCTATAATATTGAATATTGTGTTAAAGGTAATTGAGAAAACCAGTCATAAAACTGTGTCGGGTGTGGAATCCAAATCTTACATCCTAAGATGTTTCCTCTGCTGCCTTCCGTAGATCTACACCTACGATGACCCTGCCAACCCGACTGACATCCGCGACGATCGCTTCTTTGATCGCCTGGACTGGAACGGCAGCAAGAACACGTTAGACGTGCAGGACGGTTCCATCTACATCCTCAACGTCACCTTCAACGACACAGGCACCTACCGCTGTTTCTTCAACCGCGTACTCTCCTTCCCCAACTACGAGTTCCACACCAACATCACCAAGTCTGTCGAGATGAAGGTGGTGCCCAGGGGTGAGTGGCAGCGGAGTGTGACAGGAGTGTTAGAGCGGAGTGTGACAGGAGTGTGACAGGCGATAAGAGGTGGAAGTAACATTCGAGATTTTGGTCTTGGTGGTGTCATAGAGTCATGGGGTGCGGTAGGGTTTTAATCTCCAATTCACAAAAAGAGAGGTACAACTTCCAGAGTTGTTGTTGTTCCAGAGTCCAAAAAGCTTTTATTCATATATAAAACATTTATTCCTGCATGCTCTAAGCATATTTTTCTAGAAGTCAGTCGGATAGGATATACAGTATACCACACATGCAAGAGAAAATTAGGGTAGTATAGATATTCACTTTGGACAAAAGCATCTATAACAATAATATAACCATACCCATATCACTGTATACCAACATATACTATATAGTTAGGGGGGGGGGGGGGTCTGGTAACTCCAGGTTAGGTATTTGGTAGCAGGATTACCACACAGATGTAAACCATTAAGTCAGTGCAGTGCAGGCACTGTTTAATGTGTTACTTTATCCGTCTGGTCCCACAGATTAAAAATTAAACAACAGGCTAACACAGGATATGGCCTTTGGGTGTGTTGTAAAATAGACAGACTAGACTGTGCTTGGATAATAGGAGGCTCTGTGATGTCAGGTAACAAGAAACGCAAGCGCTACACTTTCATCCTGCCCCTCTGACTTGAGTGAGCTAACTGCACACATAATGGCCCCATTAAACTATCTGATTAAAGATGTCCAAAAAAACAAGGTTGTATTTTTAGCCTTTGTATTTACTTGAGAGGGAATAGTTGTGTTTTAAATAGCATACTCCTGTGGTCAGTTTGGTGTATTACAAGTGATTAGCAAATTCAGCAGTTTGAACTGAACTGAGTAGATAATAGCTTTGTGGAAAGTGCCGTTCTGGCATCGAGCCGTTCTGCCATTCTTCCATTTTGAAGTTGAGTGCATTTCCTTGCACAATATCCACTTACCTCCCCGTTGACCCCACACACCCGTGACTCTGTAACTTCTCCCCCCTCCAGCCACCCGAAGCATCGCCTCCATCTTCTCGGAGATAATGATGTACGTATCGATCATCGGCCTACAGGTGTGGCTGGTGGTTGAGATGGTGTACTGTTACCGCAAGATAGCGGCAGCCGGAGAGGAGGCTTTGAGAGAGAGCGCGTAAGTACACCAACTGCCTCTTTTAGCCCCCGCTCCACCCATGTGTGCTCCACCCGCGGTGTATGGCCAAGAGATGGAGGGAGTGTCTCTGTGAGGCTCTGCTCCGTCATCTTCTTGGAGAGACTACAAGACAAGCGACTGAGCTTGGAGCTTCTCTATTCTTTTCTTTTTTTCTTGCTTAAAGTGTTGCTCTAAGGTTGACATCCCTGTCTTCTTCATCCCTGTCTTCTTGCTTAATGCATGCATTCTTCCCTCTGTCTCTCGTGCCAGCCTGTGTTTCCGTCTCTCGTGCCAGACTGTGTTTCTGTCCTTCAAAAATTACTCTGCTGTGCCTTCCTGCCTAATTTTTCTGCTTTTCTCAACTCTTTATCTCTCTCTCTCTCTCTCTCTCCCTCATCTTTACACCCTGTCTATTCTTTCGTTTTCCCTTCTCTCTCTCAGGGCGGAGTACTTAGCCATAGCCTCAGAGAGTAAAGATAACTGTGCAGGTGTTCAAGTGGAAGAATAACACAGGTAGGTCTGTCTTCTAGCTGCTAACGGAACACCGAACAGGCCACCTGTCCAATCTCACTTCTCTGCTTTTTCTCACTGCCTTCTTCCCCTTCCTGTGGCGTGTCCAGCTGGCCCCTGAAACACATCTGAAATATTCTCAGAATTTGGTCACTGCTGTGATTAATAATGCATTGGTGGAGAAATAACGTAAAATCAAGGGACATTTAGTGAAAGATATTTTATGTAATTTTCATCTCATTTTTATTTCTGTATTACAAGTCTGTATCTCATCATTTCAGGACCAAAAAAGTCTCCATACATCAGGCCTAACGCTCCAATCCCCACTTCTCCACCCTAAGCAGTCTCAGCATTGGGCCAGCTCTTATATTCAACACCATTCATCTCTTCACACAGCACCCACTTAGACAGAAGACCCATCCAAGAGTGCTTCATGTCATTAAGACGTCTGGACCTCACAGTAGCATTAACACTTTCTCCCTCCCATTTGACGTGTCAGAACGACGTAGTTCAGTTTTCACTTATAGATAAGTATAGATAAGGAAGTAACAATGTATAGTACATGGTGAGGAATTCGATTCCAATGAATTGATGATCTTGGGCATTTTTAAGCTAAAGTGAAATGGCATTTTAATGTCTATGTGAAAGACAATACCTACAAAAGCAAATGTTATGAAGTTGTAAATATGCACTGTTGTATGGCATCACTTATTGACACCCTGGTTATACATACTCTACATCAGTGTATTTCAAAGGTATCTCTACTGATTTTTACCAGAGATCTGTTTAATGAAGAATATCAGCTTCTGAAATGATATGAATTTAGATCAAATATACTTGATATAGATGCATAGTATATCGTATATATACAGGCAAAAACGTGCATTTATAACAGAGGTGGTGCAACTGAAAGGCCAAGCTTTCTGTCATGGGGCACTAAACACCTCATACGAGTCTCAGAAGTGAACTGGAGCATAAACATGCAGCCGGTACAGTATTGCATTGTAACAACAGCTGGCTGTGATTGGATTACTGGCGAGAGAGAAAATAGAGCTTCCTTCTGACAGCATGCATGTTTTTATGCGGTGACGGTTACTGAAAAGTTATACATCCCTATTTTTTTAACCATCACAAAGCACATCATTGCCGTATAGGCACAAGCGCACACCACAGTTGTACATTTCTCCAGTCCCCCACGCGTAGCCATAACTCTCGCCTCTGTAAATATATACATATAGGTTATTACTTACTCTCTGATGCAATGGAATTGTACGGATGACCCTAGTGGTCAGTTTTGATAAGGTTTTATCTTTTTACTAAAACGCTTCACTAACTCACAGACATAGCCTAGACTCTAACATTCAGTACAGGTGGCCCACATATGAACTTAGCATGCATTTTGAGATTTTGAACATTGTAGCTATTTTCTCTAAAGACCGCATCCACTGACAATTTCTCATATGTAGGCTTTCTTAAGAATCAAGAACTACGTTGAGGAAGCAGATGTTAGGGGCCTGATATAGATGGACAGGCATACTCACGCCATGGCAGGTGTTGCTGCTGATGAAATGTGTCTCTGTTTATGCCAAAGTTATGAGAAAGGGATTAGGGATGTCCATTTTCTATGTGAGGGGTAGCCTATCACATTTTAAAGTCTGTTTTGTATTCCCTGAAAATGTCTCTGCCTTGATCCCTATAGTTAAAGATAGAAATATTAAGATTGTTTTTTTTTTTTATACATTTTTTTCCTCTTTCGACTAAGGGCTGCATGACAGTTTTCCATTATTCGCTTTGGTGGGCAATCCTCCAAAGCTCGGGATGCAATGTTGAAATTGTCTCACGTGTGCCTCGTGTGGAAATTTTTTCAAACCTCCGACAAAATTGAGTAGGCTGTATAGACTAAATGCAGAGGGGCCAAGTTGGTTTCAGTGAAAGGGAAAGCAAACAGAAAAAGGCAAAATGGTGAAGGCTACTGCGTGTTATCAAGGTCACTTATTAAGCCTGTGAGATTTATTAGTCTCTCCCCACGCTCCCTTTACCAACCCTCAGGCAGTGAGTGCCCCATCTTGCCTGCAGGAGGAAGCATAACACTGCCAGACCAACTGCCATTCATTATGTGTGACGCGTATTATGGAGGTGACGACAAACATTCCCAAAAGTACGGCCGCTGGTTTTGTTACCTTTAGGATATTGCCCCTTGTGATACTACTGGCTAGAGCATTTATACTGCATGACTATGGAAACTTAAAAATAACTGATGGTGCGGTCTTTAGTGGTTTGTTTCCTCTTAGCTAATAAAATGAGAACCAGGTTTGCTTGTTGCTTTTCGGGTGAATGTTTCCAACTATCTGAATGCATTTGTCAGTTAAAATGATTCAGTGTGTCACTTAACATTTCCACTAAGAAAGGTATTAACAACTTAAGTTCCCACCACATCCGGTCACTAATGATATATTTGTTGCATATCAGAGCTCTTGTCTGGTATGACCCCTTTGCGTACTCCTCGGAGTTAGCTGAATTGTCATTACTGAGTTCATGTGTAAAAGCGGGCAGCTAGGCCACTCAGACATGATCCTTTTCCTGTCTGCCGTGACTGAATGTCCACTGTTGCACCACTCCCACCAAGACAGCATACACTGTTCACATAAAACAGTTTGAGGGCAAAAGCTATAAAAAAACAGTATGCATTTCATGTGTATGTGAAAATGTTGCTTGCCAAACAAAAGTATGAAAAGGATATGATTAAGTATAATAAAAAATGTCATGAAAAACATGTGTCTTGTGTTCTGTGCCACAAAGTTCTGTGTTGTGTTACCTTTGGGTAAATGGCACACATTCTAATGGTTCTCACTACAAATACCATAACAAGCTGGTGTATTTGGAACTAATTTAATTAAGATTTAATGGTTGAAATAGGTTTCCATTACATATTTGTATTGGTGTCCATTGAAAAGTGAACTTTTATCCACTAGGTACAGTGCATTCAGGAAGTATTCAGACCTCTTCACTTTTTTTATGTTGCTTCCTTATGCTATAATTGTTTAAATTAATTTGTACCCCCTCATCAATCAATACCCCATAATGACAACTCAAAAACAGCATTTTAGAAGTTTTTTGCAGATTTATTCAAATGGCAAAACGGAAAGATCACCTTGACATAAGTATTTTGACCCTTTGCTATGACACTTGAAATATAGCTCAGGTGCCTCCCATTGCTCTTGGTCATCTTTGAGCTGATTCTACCATGACTGGAGTGCACTTGGCCTCAGATTGGGCCGAAGGTTCACCTTCCAACAGGACAACGACCCTAAGCACACAGCCAAGACAATGCAGGAGTGGCTTAGGGGTCAACTCTGTGAAATTCCTTGAACCCAATCTCTGGAGACCTGAAAATGGCTGTCCACCAACGCTCCCTACCCACCCTGAACCACGTGAGGGGTCTCCAAATCCAGGTGTGCAAAGCTTGTCTCACACCCAAGAAAACTCGAGGCTGTAATCGCTGCCAAAAGCGCTTCAACTAAATACAGAGTAAAGGGTCTGAATACCTATGTCAATGTGTCATTTCAGTTTTTCCTTTTTAATATATTTGCAATCAATTCTAATCCTGATTTTGCTTTGTCATCATGGGATATTGAGTGTAGACAGTCAGAGGTCATAAGAGTCAGAACTACAAGGGACCAA
>NC_045162.1:7695234-7775234 GCF_900700415.2 Clupea harengus | reverse complement strand
AAGCTTTGTGGCCGGAAAAAAACAAGAAAGGAATCCTTGTTTTCCTCCCGCCCCCCCCCCCCCCCCACCCCAAAGTCATCAAGCCCAGCTAGTTTTGTTGTTGTTGTTGTTGTTGGATATGGTGGAAATCACCAGGTGGAGTTATTGCTGTAGTCTACCAGACTGTGTGTCTGGCGATGACTGAAATGCTGAAATGCTTTGATGGACGACTCTTTTGAGAATAGTTTGACAACTGTACACAAAAGTGTATGCAGTTGCCCGTTTCTATGGAGATCAAGTCTCTTGAGTGATTTTCCCCATTGTGTCCAGCTCTGATTATGAAACAATTCCCATGATGCATGATGGGGGTCCCCCGTCCCCCCCCCCTTGCCCCTCACAAACACACACACACACACACGTACACACAAGTAGTCTCCATTCGCTGTCCCATCATACACTCCCAGTGCTGTTCCGGGGTCCAACAGCACACTGGGGAGCTGAGTGGTGGGGGGGTGTAGGCAGAGAAGGGGTGTGAGGTCTTCTGGAGTTGAGGTGGAGGTGAAGGGGTCACTCTTCTGGAAGTGTGTCTGTGGGGGGGTCTGCAGGGACGTCTTCTTGTGGCTCTTCCGGGACGATGCCTCTGTGTAGCCTTTCCAGCGACTGTTTCATCTGCAGATCACCAACCAGACAAACAAAAAGTTAGCTTTCTTGACACACTTGGTGTGTAAAGTCACTGCATGTTACTGTACACTTCTGTTACTGTTAGTGGCTGTCGTGCTGCTGGAAAAGACAGACACATGCCGGCAAACAGTTGTCAGCCAGCTGTTCGGCTCGTTGGCTGGCCAACCAATCAACACAAACAGCTGCGGAGCGTAACGGTATACACAGCACAAACTTTGCACACGTGCAGAAGAAACACCTGCAGACACGTGCAGAGTGCATGCACCGCATGAACCCCCTGCTGCTGCTGCATAGTAATACAGAGACGGCCTCAAGGACAGGGACCTCAGCTGTTTGACAACCTGAACTGTGAACATACTCCGTTATGTTATTGACTGTAAACATAAGATGGCCTGGTCCAATGTACACACAGTGAGGACATACATGTTATTGACTGTAAACATAGGATGGCCCGGTCCAACACACACACAGTAAGGACATACATGCGGCCACTATTGCCGTTTTTTTTCACACGAATGGCATCGAGCCTGGAGTTGCGTTTCCACACATCATAGTCTACTCGTTTGCGGCTGTGTCTTTATGTAAGGGATAAAGGTGTCCCGACATACAAAAATATTCAAAATAAGTAGGGGCAAAGAATTCCACGACACAAAGCACAACGTTAGTTTCCTCTGTTTATATCCCAACTGCCGTATGTGTATTTGCATACGTATAACATTAGCCCACAAAGGAAACATTTGGGTTAGTCCAAAGAGAAACCAACCTGTTTAGTGTCCCCACTAGTACTTCTTTTTTTTTTTTGTCAAAGATAACAGAGGTTGCTTGGTTAAAATGTATTCGATTATTTCTAAGCCCGAATCCTTGCTAACTTTAAAGGTGCAGTGTGTAAGATTTAGTGGCTGTACGGTGCCCATCAGGTGCCGGTAGCTACTTCAAAAATTATGTCATCGCCCAAGACCGCCATTGAGTAGCCATTACGTTAAGTGATGAGGTTACTGTAGATAGATTTTTAGAAATTGTATTTAGTTATTAAGTCTGTAAAACTATAGGGCATAGCTTCAATGGACTGTAAACTGTCCAGTTAGACTATGTTACTTGTTGGCTGACATGAGCTCCAAAGCTTTTTTGTTTAACGTTACACTTTACTTTACGCTACACTGGCAATCATTTTCAGCCGCTGATCTTGATAACATCACTGGGTGGGATGGCCATATTCTAGCTGAAGCTATCAAACAACACATTGCATTTAGAATGGTTGGATAAAGTTCCCAACAGAAGAAAAGCAACTCTGGCGTAACTCTAAAAACATTTGTCCCTCATCAGCGATTTCCATCTGGGAAAGGCCACACCAATGTGTTTATCTCGTTTTCTGTCGTCGCCTGTCCTGATTTCATTTAGTTTAAGTTTTTCGCTTCACTGACCATGAGGATTCACGCCCCCTTGCCTTGTGCTAAATAATAAGCATGATCCTCTATTTGCCAGAATTTGGGTTCTCAAACTTCTCACAACACAAAATGGTTGGCCAGCACCAACAACCACTTATTCCACTTCTTTGTACTAAACTATATATGCTAATAGAGATCCCCTAAAACCTACACACTGCACCTTTACTAGTTTGGCAGCTTGCTAGTTCTTGATATTTAACCATGGAATTCATGAGAGAATATGCTCATTTTGTCAATTCAATGTCTGCCTAAACACACTCACTGTGGTACAAATGTCGATGGGCAGTTTACCATTTACTGCCGTTATTAGTTATATAGTTATTATCCAAACATTCCAGATGAATCTTTCTAACCGGATCGGCTTCATACGTGCCCTGATATACAAAGATACAGACACACTATGGCAAGCACTGAATGCGGACTGAGCCGATCACAAAAGAGATAGTATCTTCAATGTCATTTGGCTGTGCGTTTGGTGGTGGACTGGCGCGGTGCAGTTTGGTGACTTTCTACTACTAACAGAAATGCAAACGAGCTTGGCACAGTCCGTTGCGTACACGAGGCGGTGCATACCTGGTCGAGTAGCGTGACGGAGGACTGCAGGATCTGCTGCCACTTGCTGAGCTGCGCCTGGTGGAACTGCCTCTGCAGCTGCAACACCTGGGCCCACTCCCCCGCCGACTGTGGAAGAGGGCTGAGAGACACACACACACAGACACAGACACAGACACAGACACACACAGACACACAAACACACACACACACACACACACACAGAGAGAAAAGTCAGTCCCATGATTACAACTGGAAACAAGAAAGCAACCATATGGTGCACTTCATTCAGTTACTACATCAAACCACAAACGCAAATCAGAATGTAAGACTCCCACTATACTCAGTCAGAGGGAGTGAATGTGCTTCGTATCGCACGATGGACGCGAGCCAGACAGCGCTCTCCGCTACAGCGCAGGTCCTCACCTGTCTGTGAGGGAGTAGGAGTGCCAGGTCTCCAGGGTGTGGGCCGCCCGCTCCAGGGCCCACAGCTTATAGAACAGCAGCATGTTCAGGGCTACCAGCACCACCAGACTACAGGGGGAGAGAGAGGGAGAGAGAGAGAGAGAGAGAGAGAGAGAGAGAGAGAGAGAGAGAGAGAGAGAGAGAGAGATGACATTAATTACAATGCAAAGCACAAGCAAAAAAATGAGAAGTTGGCTGTGGTGACACAGGTGTGCTAGTCATTCAAATGGCCTTTTCAACAGCACTTCTTCCGAGTTGAAAACACCCCTTGTTCTGGGTCATGGGGCTAATGTGGCTCACATGAGGAGCAGTCAGAAGCCACCTCCTAATAACGTAACACATGAGGAGCAGTCAGAAGCCACCTCCTAATAACGTAACACATGAGGAGCAGTCAGAAGCCACCTCCTAATAACTGTGGACTGTGATGGGTGGAAAGGTGTGGTGCGGTGCGGTGCATTAGAGGCTGACAGGATGCAGGTATTTGAATAGATTTACATGGAGAAGGGCACCATCTGGCAAAGCATCAAGCCCACACAAATACAGCAGTTGGGTTGGGGTGGGATGGTAGGGTGGGGTTGACTGAACGAGGGGTTGAGAGATAAGAGTGAACAGAGTGCTTCTCAAGTTGGAGGCTCTGAATTTTAAAACTTGATCCCAGCTCTTGGCTGACCTTCAAACACAAACACACACACACACACACACACACACACACACACACACACACACACACACACACACACACACACACACACAGAGAGACAGAGACAGAGACACACAAACACACACGCATGCGCACACACACCTCACCCTCAAATACACGTGCACAGACACACACGCAAATACAGACAGGGTAAGAGGCACACACAGGGTATCAAGTGAGTGTGTTTGTCTACACACAAGCAGGTGTAATCAGTTCAGTGCTCACAGACACACTAACAGAAGAGTTACATTACCTGACACAGATCCTGTGTAGAAGAAGTAGCGAGGGAAGCAGGAGAAGAGAGAGAGAGAGAGAAAGAAAGAAAGAAAGAAAGAAAGAAAGAGAGAGAGAGAGAGAGAGAGAGAGAGAGAGGGAAAGAGAGAGAGAGAGAGAGCGATGGAGAGAGAAAGAGATGGACAGAGAAAGAGAGAGGTAGCAGGAAGCAGTTAGTAAGCAAGGAGATTTTAAATTGTTTCCCCACTCAGTCTAAACAACTAATAAACGTTAGCATCAACACTTTATAAATAATGTCCAGCACCTGGGCTTAATGCACACTTCACAGCACATCATACATCTTCACTCGACTTAAACCTTCAATCTGAACAACCACAACAAGGTTTCTACGCAGAAACCATCCCATAGATTAAGCCCAGAATGCAGACATTACAATAAACAGTGTTCCTACTAGCGTGCTAAGCAGTACCATCACCATAGTATACAGCAGGTGCAATACTATGTACAGGGACATGTTGACAGAGGAGTACAATGAATGCATCATGCAATGGGTCATGAAAAAGCGAGAGAGGGGCGGGGGGGGGGGGGGAAATGCCTCCACCCCATTTGGAACCAATCGCACCCCCGTCATGAAGGAAAATGGAGGGATTTCCTTTTTGCCTCAGTGAGATGGGATGGGTTTTATTTTCCGCTAGCTGCAGCTTGGCAGCAGGCACGGGGCACGCCAAGAGGCCATCTGATCTGGGTTTACTAGCGGAGGGGTGGTGACATTGGGCACAGCTGTTTTTATGCCTCATCCGGCACAGCCAGACATGCGCACAAAACACACACACACACACACACACACACACACACACACACACAGAATAAACAAATGACAAACATACAGAAGCACAACACCCTCATGGTCACACAGATAGACAACACACACAAACACACAGACGCGGACAAGTAAATCACAAATCCACGCGTTACACCATTCACCTACACGCAGTCCCATGCTGTTATTCCAGACGCACAAACATGAAGTACTTACATGAAGCTGACTATGAGCAGCACAGTAGAGATGCTGCCACTGCTGCTGCCGCCGACACCACGGCCCCTCTCACCCAGCTTAAAGAAGGCGCCGCCTGGAGACACAGATAGAGAGGAGTGGAGGAGAGAGGAGAGAGGAAGAGAGAGGAGAGATAGAGAGGAGTGGAAGAGAGAGGAGAGAGGAAGAGAGAGGAGAGATAGAGAGGAGTGGAAGAGAGGAGAGAGGAAGAGAGAGGAAGAGAGAGAGGAGTGGAAGAGAGGAAGAGAGAGAGGAGTGGAAGAGAGGAGAGAGGAAGAGAGAGAGGAGTGGAAGAGAGGAGAGAGGAAGAGAGAGAGGAGTGGAAGAGAGGAGAGAGGAAGAGAGAGGAGAGATAGAGAGGAAGAGAGAGGAGAGATAGAGAGGAGTGGAAGAGAGAGGAGAGAGGAGAGATAGAGAGGAGTGGAAGAGAGAGGAGAGAGAGAGGAGTGGAAGAGAGATGAGAGAGGAGAGATAGAGAGGAGTGGAGGAGAGAGGAGAGAGGAAGAGAGAGGAGAGAGGAGTGGAAGAGAGAGGAGAGATAGAGAGGAGTGGAAGAGAGAGGAGAGATGAGAGATAGAGAGGAGTGGAAGAGAGAGGAGAGAGGAGAGATAGAGAGGAGAGAGGAGTGGAAGAGAGAGGAGAGAGAAGAGATAGAGATGAGTGGAGGAGAGAGGAGAGAGAAGAGATAGAGAGGAGTGGAGGAGAGAGGAGAGAGGAGTGGAAGAGAGAGGAGAGAGGAGAGATAGAGAGGAGTGGAAGAGAGAGGAGAGATAGAGAGGAGTAGAGGAGAGAGGAGAGAGGAAGAGAGAGGAGAGATAGAGAGGAGTGGAAGAAAGAGGACAGATGGAGGAGTGGAAGAGAGAGGAGAGAGGAAGAGTGAAGAGATGGAGAAAGGAGAAGGAGAGGAGTGGGTAGGGTAGGGTGGAAGGAGAATGAAAAAAAAGTATGACGTATTTAGTGGCGGAAGCTAGGTTGTTTTGCAATGCCAAACATGACCACTAGATGTCAGGTAAATAAAAAAGGTATTGCATCTGTGTGTGTTTCTGAGAGGGAGAGAAGAAAAGAGAGAGAGAAAGAGAGGGACACAGAGAGTAGGAGAGAATGTGTGTGTGTGTGTGTGTGTGTGTGTGTGTGTGTGTGTGAGAGGGAGAGAAAGAGGAGGGAAAGACACAGAGTGTGTGTGTGTGTGTGTGTGTGTGTGTGTGTGTGTGTGTGTGTGTGTGTGTGTGTGTGTGCAGGTGGTTGAGGATGGGACAGAAACAGACTGCCGAGTTCCGGAAGCCTCCAGATTGTCCCTCATCTGACTCACTCATCTCCCGCCGGTCTCTCTCCTCCGCCATCCCTCGGTCGGCCCGGTCGCCGGCCCCTCCTCCCCCGCCGGCCACCGCGCCCGACGCCTCCCTCTCTCGCTCCCTCTCTCCGGCGCGCCGTGACAGGTTGCGCTTGCGTCGACGCAGCAGCGGTGGGGTCTTGGCAGAGTCCGCCACCGCCGCCGCCACCTCGCTCGCCGTTACCACAGTAACCTCAGTCTGCATCAGCGTCTCCAGCTTGCACACTTCCGTCTCTGAAGGACAACGGCAGCACGTAAGGGACATAAAGAGCACCAGAGACAGATCTACATTTGCGTTTATTCATTTAAAAGAGGCTTTTACTCAAAGTATCTGCCAGTTTCGGATTTCGGTTTAAGGTGCTCCCTGGTGTCAACCTTGGTGACTTCGATGTAGGTAGCGTCTTGCTATCAGCTAAACTACAATCACATAAAAACCTCTACATCCGCTCTAGATTAAAAATATGAACAAAAACACAATAAAGTGTGAAGTGTCTTTTTCTTAACTATGAGACTAAACTTCTGACCTGACCCTCCCCACCCCACCTCACCTCACTATAACATGTGGTATTCCCATTCAAATAGCAATCCCACACAGTACCTATTCAGCTCCATTCAACTTCACCTTCACTTCAAAGTGGCACACCCACATTGACATATACACACCTTGACATTTTAAACTCACATTCTGTTCAACTGCTTTCTGGCTTAGGCTGTTCTAGGTGCAGTACAGACCGAAAGGGGGAAATTCAGTTTTCGTTATGTTCGTTTCGTTTTCATATTGAGTTGTATGTTAAGGTACTTAAGGTACACCTACGAGGCTCAATTTTACGAGCACAAACTCCAAGAAGTACTACTGCTAAAGTATCCATTTTTTTGTAGCGCAAGCCCCTTTGTTTACAAGTGACTGCTTAATGATTCAATGATTTTTAGAATCGAACCTATGTTTAGATTCACGTTTATAACGTGCCGACAGCCTTTTACCAATTTAGTTAATGTCATCATGCTGGAACCTGTAATAAACTAAAGACACAGGGCGTAATGAAATAAGACACAAGGCGTGATGCTCGGACTTCCATTCCCATGGCAACCTCCGTCTATGACAAACAAATGGGCCTGACAAAGGCCTGTGTGTGTGCTTTGCTCCGTCCTGTGGATTATGAACTATGCCAGCGCAGAACAGCTGAAAGTGTAACCTCACATGACACCTTGGACACATAGAGAACTATGTGGGTCTGTGTGACAAAAAGCCTCATTCATGTTTAAGCCAATTTAGCACAGGAAAAAAAGGATCCAAATTCAAGACGTGTAAACGGTCAGGTTCAGAAAGAGGACATCCTTGAAGGCCAAGATATTGACATGATATCCATGTTTAAATCTTCTCTAGTGGACACAAGAATAGTTGTGGAGCACACGTTCTGCTAGCAAAAGGAGAATTTGGCTCAGTTCAGGAAGAGATGGTGTGTTACAGTTACGAGAAACGACTTTGGGAAGCTTGTTTTCAACTGGTGCAATGGACGGATTATTTCCGATGGTATTTCAAAAAGGTTTTATTTATTTTTTTGAATAAAGGGTTTTAGGAGTCAAAATCTGTCCCTCTGTCTCTCTCTCTCTCTGTGTGCCCACCCATGTGCCTGTAGTACTCCTCGATGCCACTCCACGTGTTCTTCTCGATGAGGGCCTTCACCAGGCTCCACGGCTGCTTCTTGTAGCAGATGTTTGAGGACACCCTGCACAGGCACACACAATCACAGCACAGTCCTCCCATCAGCTCTCACACAAACCACAACAGCCTTAAAGGTGCACAAACAAACCTCTCTTTACATACAATGTTTATCACCAAAACAAACTACTTGTTTCTTTGAGGGTTACTGAACACAATCAGACATTGTGTGCTTCCACATCAAAGGTCTGATCTGATCTGTGGGACATTTGATTGTGTGTGTGTGTGTGTGTGTGTGCGCGCTTATTCATTCATTACTTTGTACATCTGTACTTCACCCTATTGGTCAAGTTCCACTGGGCATTGTGCTGCTAATACTATGCTGAATACTATCAGTATACTGTCTTAGCAGGACACATTGATGATTAAATTACTCACTGTAACTACCACCTTTGACAGAAGCATTAAATCAAGACAAGGTGGTGTAACAACAATCTCAGACTTTTTTCCGGGGACGTGGATGGCATAACTGCTAAGTGTAGGGCCAGCCCAGCACCCCCCTCCATGGCCAGCCCCCCCTCCATGGTCTCCCCCTCGGCCTTACCGTAGGCGGCTCTTGTGCTTGCTGACGGAGGTGAGGCAGTAGCGGTGCACAGTGTAGAAGTAGTCCTGGTAGGGGATGCCAGAGGTGATGACCTCCGAGTCCACCACATAGCACTCGCCCCGCGCACTGCTCTTGTGGAGGGTCTGGGGGGGGGGGAGGAGACCACACAGTCAACCAGGTTAACACAGACACTGAACACACACGCTGTACATGCTGAAGACACACACATACACACACACTCACACACACATCAGAATGACAAGAGACATACCCACACACACTTATTCACACCTACACAGAACAACCAGAATCTTGTTAGTTCAAGTAAACTGAACATCTACATCCACTCCTCAACTACAAAAAAACACCTGAGTCGCCACATACACACACACAGGCTTCACAAACCTAAAACAAACAGCTAGCAAGTTTAAACCTGCAAACACACGCAAACACATACACACACGCAAACACACACACACACAGGCTTCACAACCCTGAGTACCCTCATTCACACACACACAGGCTTTACAAACCTAAAACAAACTTTGACTAACGTCAACAAACAGCTAGCAAGTTTAAACCCGCAAACACACACACACACCCAAACCATCCCACCTACATCAATCTACAGTCCATGCAAACACAACTTACATCGCCACATTCATATAAAACCGAGAATACAAGCTAGTTCAACACAGATACAGCAACGCTACAGCGCACAGCTGCCACTTCAACCACCTCTCACCCACAGAGGGACCTCAAATACTAGACCACTTCAACACATATAGAATACACAGAGAGAGAGGGGGGGGGGCATGGCATGAGATTCAGAGGAGCAATGACAGGGTGGGTGACAGGGAGAGATAGAGAAACAGAGCGGGAAAGAGAAAGAAAAGTAAGGAGAGAATTAGTGAGGGAGGAAACAAGTACTGACCTGCGTCTCCACCACAGGAGCAGTTTTGGGGCCCAGCGGGTTGTTGATGGCGATGGTGTAACTCAGCACACGCGTGGAGCTCCCAGCGCTGCCTTCCGGCTGCCAGTCACGCACGCTCAGATCTGACCAGAGGACAGGAGACACACACACACACATAGAGAGACACACACACACACACACACACACACACACACACACACACACACACACACACACACACACACACACACACACACACACACACACACACACACACACACATCAGGACAGAAATAATGGTGTGTGTGAATGTGTCTGTGCGTGAACAGAAGGACATGTCTGACTGCTGGTTCTGCCCATTCATAGTCTGAGAAAAAGCCCTGACAAAGCCCTGACGCTCTGCCTGGTTTGGGGTACTGATCATGTCCACTCGTTCATACAGCCTGGCCTCACTGACCTCTGACCTGATCATTTTATTGATCTCACTCCAAATGGATTATGGGAAATACAAAATACCTGTTGTAATGGTACCCATATCTAAGGCATTAGACCGATAAACGGTTTTGAAGCTGTTAGGAATGAAGAGAGATGACAAGACAACACCGACCGCCTGCCAGCGTGGTCAAACGCCACCGGGGCCCTATGTACTGTAGTTCACTAGCCCTGCAATAGCACATTTCCTTTACTCCACTCCACTCCACTACACTCCAATGGAAAGGGTGAGAGGAGTCGCAGATTTCACCATTACTGTGGTCTGTGCTTCAGTGAGAGTTCCTGCAACCTTATAAGGAAACTAACGTTCTCCTAACAAGGTCATTTTGTAAAAAAAAAAAAATTGAGACGGACTGAAAACAGGCGGAACTAAACCCACGCGTGAAAAAACAGTATGTCATTTAGTAACATGCAGTTTCTCACTTTACACCCTATTGGGGAAATCAAACTGTAAACTGCCCTCTGATCTTGCCTGGTTCCTCTTTGGCTTGCTTGGCATCTGCATGGCCTGCTGTCAAGTACAATGGGCCTTTAAACGCTGGTCTGAACACTGGAGCAACTGTCAGCACTAATGTGTTAGGAACAGGGCTGGGAGTAGGGCTGGGCGGTATGACGGTATATACCGTGCAACGGTAGAAATGTGTCTACCAGGAGAGATTTGGCCATACCGTTTCAACCGCGGTATACTCTTATTTTGAAATCCAATCGATTTATTTTTAGATAATGACCTCCGAACTATACTTCATCCCTCTTATTATACAGTAACTTGCCAAAACAATAGACATTCCTCCAAAAATACCTCTTTAACGATTTGGTAGCCGTTTTGTGATTTCTGCTGAGAAATAAAATAGAACTCTAAAGTTTCAGGTGTTGCGTAGCAACCCATTACTTCCCGTTACGTTAAATGACCGGACTACTTGCGGAATGATATGAAAGATGGTCAGCGGTCATTACATTTTCGCAGCAGTGAAAATAAAGAAATTACAGACCTGCGAACGTTGGGGTGGCCCATTCAAATAAACGGAACTTTTTTGAACATTCTGAAGAGCCGTATAATACGATACCCAGTACAATTTTAAAGCACATAACCTGCAAGGACTGCCATGCCTACTTGTTGAGTAATCCTCGACTGTTGGGCAAGATTCAATATACTGAAAAATATGGACTGAAAAGTGTCTAGTGTAGGCATTTATTTTTCAGTATTTCAAAGTGAATGAGCTGTGAGAGCACAAGAACAGTGAGCGTCTAGCAGCGTTTATCATATACATGTATGTATGTCAACTAAACGGCGATTACGGCCAAACCAACGAGATTCTAAGTAATATGGAGACAAAACTTTTTTTGGTACTCCACGTAGATCATAAACCCTTGAATATAAAAACGACTCAGTGAAATCGGTTGAGAAATATAAACGCTATCTATAGTGCTTTTTATCCAGAAAAACTGCAGCTCCATCATTTACTTGCGTCTGTTTACAGACCAGTCATCACCTCGTCGTCACGTTAGCACGTCGCAGCAACGGGATGAGGCCCTCAATGGAGCATCTATGTATATGTCTGTGTAATGGCCAACTTCTTAATTTTTTTATTTTAATATGTGGCCATATAAAGAAAATATCTCATCATTATTGCGTTAACATATGGACACACATTGAAAAGAAAGTTTTAACACTTGAGTTATCTTCTGAAAGTAAATTAAAGAACCACTGAAACATAAGCACTGGACTAATTGCCACAGAAAGATTTTTTCTTTTTCTTTTTTTTTTTTACATACACTTTGCTTTTATTTTAATATTTAAAGATTCAATGGATACTGGCCACTATTGCTTAGGCCAATAGCCTATTGAGGCAGTATTGTTTCTGCACCTTAGTGTTCTTAAGGGTCAATAAATAAATGTCTGTGGACACATTTCGCCACCGCTGAAATGTCCTCTTTTTCAAAAACCTAAATCTGGTCACCCTACGTATAATAAACCGTGATATATACCGTAACCGTGATATAAAATTACAAATACCGTGATAGAAGATTTTGGTCATATCGCCCACCCCTAGCTGGGAGGATTACTTTAAAAATGTATTCTGATACAATTACTGATTACCTGTTAAAAAATGTATTCAGTAACCTAATCCAAGTATCACAAAATTAAAGTAGTGTAACTTGATTACTTTCCGTTACTTTTGGATTTCCTCAATGCCAAATGTGAAAATGAAGACAACAGAAAAGAGACATCAATAGCCTTATCCACTGTATATTGGTGGTTTTCTCCATTTTTATGTCTGTGATGGATATAAATGCTGAAAAACATTGGGCCAACCTTGAAGACAAAGACATGTACTGCTAGAGTCATTAACTGTGCAACTCGATGGTCACTCACATGCATTTCATGAAGTGGTTGTGCCATCCACAAACCCCTCCCTCCTGTGAGAGTGTGTGTGTGTGTGTGTGTGTGTGTGTGTGTGTGTGTGTGTGTGTGTGTGTGTGTATTCATTCATTCCTTTGTACAAGGATCTGGTGTTGTATGGCAAACTCTTGACAATATTTGGATACTGTGTTGGTCTTTTAACCAGTATATGTCAATCTAAATAAAAAACCTCAAATGTGTGCATGTGCCTGCACTATGGTGGATGAACTGAATGTATGTGTGTGTGTGTGTGTGCGTGAGCGTGTGCGAGTGCATATGTGGCCTCACCTGTGAAGTGGCGCTGGGAGAAGAGGTGCTGAATGAAGTGTGTGTCTGCTGAGAAGAGCAGGTCGTGCAGCTTGTCCACACTCATGCGCACCACGGTGTTGATGTGCCGACGGCCGCCCAGGTCTGTACAGAATGCCTCCACTTCACCTGGCAAAGACCATAGACAGTTTCACTTCACATGTCTCTACAAGCATCCTGTTAACTATTGCACAGACTAATGTTCTTCAATTTTAAGATTAAGGTTATTTGAAGATTCATTTTATTTTCCCACAAACAACAATGAGACTTAGGCAAGTTTGGTTTGGGCCTCCGCCCCATAAAGCGTCCATACATACACACATACAATGGACAGGGGGACAAAAGAAGTAAAAAAAAAATAATTACATATTACATATTATAAAAGGACAGCACAGAAAGCATGTTAATACATAATTATAATAATCTTATGGTTCTACACCCTTTCAACACCAAGAACCCTCTGTTGGCACGTGTCATTCTCTGTGACTCTACACACAATGTTTCAATACAAGAGAGAATTAAATGTGTGAACTGTGGTCGCCGGGGAAACGGCTTCAACCCTCATGCTGATGAAAAAAGACCAACTTCAGCCTTGCACGGAGGTGATGAATCAGACTGGTTGCTGAATCATAGTAACTGACTTTCAGGATAGAACCGATTACCATGGTGTTTTCTCACTAAATGCAAATGCCTAACTGGACAGAAGCGTTGAGAGTCACATTAAATGTTCCTTGTGGTAATTGAAGTCACCATGTCCTTATTGGCCATACACATATACACTCTCTATACAGCTTTTTAGACACCACAATCTCACATTCCTGCATGCCTTAGCACAGTTTTAAATAAAGATATATTGTAAAATGATATGCATCATTCAGTCTGGCCATACCTCTATTGACTTCCTATTCACTTCAGGTAGGCCTACAAAGACAGCTGATCTGTTCCTAGGGACTCTGTAAACCCAACACATCACACACACACACACACACACACACACACACACACACACACACACACACACACACCACCCAATGTGCCTCTGTACCAACACAAACTCTACCAGCTTGGCTAACAACGACCACAGTATCCATCTAAAGCACCTCTACAGCCTCTCCTGTCCTGCCCCCATTACAAACAGCCTGCTGGCCTCCCAAGCATCTGTAGTGAGAGGCTCCTGCTTCCTGACACCAGTACAAAGAGCCCAGTCACCCTGAAAGCACCTCTGCGTTTCCATTTAGTCATTCCCCTGACACTGTTTTCCCAACAACATTCAGCACACTGCAGGACACACACATTTACAAGTCAGGCTTTTACACACAAACACATACACACACAAAATAACACAAACACACACAAACACACACCCAAACTAACACAAACAAACACACACACACACACACACAAACTAACACAAACACACACACACACAAACACACATGCACGCACGCAAGCACGCACGCACGCACGCACACATACGCACGGACACACACACAAAACACAAACACGCACGCACAGACACACAGAGGCACAGAAACACACGCGCACGCACCTCTACATTTAGCTCATTCTCCTCCGGCACTACTAGCACTACAGACAGCCTATTCATTTCTATAGCACCTCACAAAAACAACACATTAACCTCTAACCCCATCCTATTAAACAGACACCTCCATAGTCAGACTATTCGCCTCAGGTACAAAAAAGGCTGCTGAAGTCTCAAACCTACTGGAGCTAGAGGCAAACGCAAACACTTTTTTAAAGCCTATTGGAACAGTGGTGCTAGGAAGGTGGTGAACGCCATTGAGATTTCTGAAAATCTGCATAAATATGACCTAAAATGTAATCGGATCTTCATTTCACAGAGAGAGGTTAATGGAATCTTTATTTACAAAACGTGGGGTACTAATGTCTTTGTTTATTGACCATTAAATATTGAACTGGCTTCTCTTTACGAATTTTGATGACTTGACCACAAAACCACATTTTAGCTCATATTTATGCAGATATCAGACATTAATAAGGGGTTCACAATCACCACTGTAGTTTAGCATAACCAAAGCTTCCTGGCTGTGTGAAATGAAAGCTGCCACTCTCAAGCCCCCACTGAATTCCTAATTAAATGGCCCTTTGGAGGAAAAGACTCTGCACGAGTGTCTGTCATTCATCTCAGTCTGTCCGCTGAGGGGGGGTAGAGAGACAGTTGACCCCCACGGCTGCTCTGTATGACAGCTGTGTTCGTGGCATATAGGACACATTATATGTGACGCCACAGGGAGAGACTCACCACTGCGCCTCACACACACACACACACACACACACACACACACAGAGTTCAGCAGCTCAGCTCAGGGGAACACCGAAAGAAACAAACACCTCAGATAGGTCAGGGAAAGGACAGGACAGGGGTTGGACGGAGACAACCGTTCACCTTGACAACAGACTGGACTGGAAATGTAACACTGTGTCTGTCTACAGCTTAGGTCCTTCACTGTGTGCAGCAAGATGTTGCATCTTTTACCAGTCTGTTGTTGCAAGTGTAACTCTGTTGGGGCAGCAGCATCAGAGCCAGTGACACTAAGAAACTGAACGAGCTGATAAAGAAGGCTGGCTCTGTGCTGGGGACTGAGTTTTTGAGAGAGAGATTTTGCACAAACTGCTTGACATAATGAACAACACTTCACATCCCATCCATGACCTACTGGTCAGACAGCAGTGTTTTCAGTTGGAGACTCCCCTCTGTGCCGGGAGAGAACTAGTGGCACTAGTAAATGCACATTCTACATTTCATTTTCATAGTTAGAACTATATCTCAAATCGAATTTTTTTATTTTACTTATACATATATGGACACAAACTACTACACTACTAGATGAAATATAAATAATGCTAATACTGTGTTGTTTTTACCAACCTCAGTGTCTGTTTGTGTAAGTTAAGTGTATTTTGTGTCATGTGTGTTCTATCAGTTCAACTAAACGAAGAATAAAAGCCAGGAGTTCAGGTATAAAACAAAGGCAGTTAAACTCAAGCCTCTGGGTCACATTCAGGGAATTTGTTTCATTAGCAAATTTTATGATTATTCAAATTGTATGTTTATTCAAATTTCATGCAATTTGTCATTCTGCCACACAATACCTAAGAAGGGCATTTGCATCTGGATGTTCCACTGACACTAAGACCCCACATCAGTGTGAGCCTAGAGCAGACTGAACTGCTCGATCTAACAGTATCCACTTACTCTCTTCCTGTGTGTCGGAGGAGTTGCTGGGGTCTGTGGGCAGCTCTTCGTCATTGGTCATTTCCAGCGAGGACAGGTTGCCCAGGCTGTGTGTAGCTTGAGGGAGAGCGAGACTGACCGACTCGGACAGCGTGTCCCCACCATCCTCCAGATTCTACAGGAAGAGACAGGGATGAACGTGATTGAGAAACAGGAAGGACAGGGAAGGACAGGGAAGGACAAAGGGAGAGGGAGAAAAAAAAAAAGAGAGAGAGAGAGAGAGCGAGAGAGAGACAAAAAGGGAGACAGAGGGAGAGAAAGACAGACAGACACGGTGAGTCATGTTGCAGTTGCACTGCAGTCACATCACTATTAGCACAAGCGTGTGGGCATCAGATACAGCGCGAAGCTAATGAGCATCACTATTAGCACAAGCGTGTGGGCATCAGATACAGTGCGAAGCTAATGAGCATCACTATTAGCACAAGCGTGTGGGCATCAGATACAGCGCGAAGCTAATGAGCATCACTATTAGCACAAGCGTGTGGGCATCAGATACAGTGCGAAGCTAATGAGCATCACTATTAGCACAAGCGTGTGGGCATCAGATACAGCGCGAAGCTAATGAGCATCACTATTAGCACAAGCGTGTGGGCATCAGATACAGCGCGAAGCTAATGCGCATCACTATTAGCACAAGTGTGTGGGCATCAGATACAGCGCGAAAGCTAATGAGCATCACTATTAGCACAAGCGTGTGAGCTAATGCTAATGAGCATTTCTATTGAGTGAGTAGCACCACTATGGCCGATCTGATCCCTTGTTCTGCCACTCCGTTACTGTCAGGTTCCACTAATCGCTTTGTCACAGCATGACACATGGCATGACCCCAACAATGGCTAAGAAGCCAGAACACTATGAGTATATTCGCCCTAATGTACAGGTGTGTATAAGTGTGGGCTTGTTTGTGATGATGTGAAAGTGTGCCTGTGGAGACAGACATAGCCCTGGTGAAGGTGAAGCTACCAGTACAAGGCAGTGAGGTCCAGGAGGGTGTGTGTGTGTGTGTGTGTGTATGAAAGAGCATGTGTTTAAGAGTGTATGTGAATAAGTATGCTTATATTGAAAATGGTTGGGGTGGTTCGTAAAGGATATTGGACTGGACTGGTACCTTTGTGTCTGTGTGTGTGTCTGTGTCTCTGTGTGTGTGTGTGTGTGTGTGTGTGTGTGTGTGTGTGTGTGTGTAAACTCACAGCAGATGCGGACGCAGTCCTTGTGAGGGTGGAGGGGGTGAAGGAGGGCAGCGAGCTCTGGGAGCTGGGTGGACTGGGCTCCAGCTCCCCACTGAAGCTGCCACTGGCACCTAGCCGGCCCGCAGCAGGCACATCCATGGGCAGCCCTGAGGTCGAGGGCGACAAGGACCCCACCACTGCAGGAGGACTGCTGCTTGGGGGGAGAGAGGAGGCTGGAGGGGGAGAGCAGGCGATTGGGGAGGTGGCGACTGCACACAAGTCCAGCAGGTCTGCCGATATAGGCTCTTCAATCGGACTGAAGAGGGGGCGAGAGACAGAAACAAAAGGGGAAAAAAAGAGAGCGGGAGAGAGATGCAGAAAGAGAAATGAGAGAGGTGTAGAGTGTGAGGGAAAAGCAGACAAACAAGGAAGACAGACAAACAGACAGAGAGAGGGAGGGGGGGGGAAGTAGAAACAAATAGGAAGTTCAAAAGGCAGTTATAAATAAAGGAAATGCGTGACAACAGGAGAAGGAATGTAAAAAAGTGGGCAGATAAACCGGCTTCGAAACAAGAACTTCGTTTAAATTCAAATGAACCTGCCCATCACACCACCACACAATTCAAAGGCACGTCCTTCCCTACATAGTGACAGCAAATAAAACAGCAGTGGTTTATAAGCCGCCATCACGTGACTAGTCCTACACCAGAAAGCACCTGATCCCTCAGGCCAGGTAAGCAGGGGGTCAAACTCACAGCAGGCCGTTGATGTGCTCAGCGGTGGGGGAGACGTAGTCATCATCCTCGCTCGTCAGGCCCAGCTCTGTGCCGTAGCACTGGTGCACTATGTGCCACAGCTCCTTAGGAGACAGTGTCTGAGGGGAGAGGAGGAGAGAGGGGGAGAGAGGGGGAGAGAGGAGGGTGGAGAGAGGGGGAGAGAGGGAGAGAGGAGTACCGAGGGTGGAGAGAGGAGGAGAAGGGTGGAGGTAAGATTAAGGAATAGAGGGAATATTACCATACTAGTAACACATTAGAGAAACGTCGGGAAGTAGAGGTAACCCTGTGGTATAAAATCTTCATGTCGAATGTGAGAGTAGGAAAGTGGCATCTGTGGCGTATAACAGTATAGAGGGAGACAGTGAAGAGCGGCACCTTGTCCATAAGTGCGTTCTGCCATAGCCTGAAGATCATCATGTAGCTGCGATCCCTCGCCCCGAAAGATGTGAAGAAGTGCTGAGAGGGGACAGACAAGACAGTATTGGATTCACACCCTTCATCCGACCTCTTTCTCTGACCCTCGCTGTACACACCATCATCCGACCTCTTACTCTGTCTCTCACTGTACACACCATCAGTGTTGGCTCTGACACTGTCTGTGCACGTGAAAGGGTATCTATGTGCAGTTATGTGTTCAGGTGGTCAGGCTCACCTTCTCGTGTTCAGTGCTGATCTGAATGGCGTTAGGGATGAGCTTGGCCGTTTTCTCCTTCGTGAGGCTGGTCACATCTTTCAGCAGGATGGTGATCTGGTTGGATGAAGAGGGAAAAGGAAAATCATTAGCCTACTTTGTCAACTGTGTCTGTCTACATGTACCAATGCGTGTCTGAGTGCGTGTGTGCGTTTGTGAGTGTGAGTGTGTGTGCGTTTGTGTGTGTGTGTGTGTGTGTGTGTGTGTCTGTGTGTGAGTGCGAGTGTGTGTGTGCGTTTGCAAGTGTGAGTGTGTGTGCATCTCTATTTGTAGGACTCACAGTGGTCTCCCATCTGAATATGTTACTATAGAAACAGAGCCAGTTCTCTGACAAGTAAAGTCGACCCTGCAGCAGAATGTCCTTTTGCAATGCGCAGGAGTAATCTGGGGACAAGAAACAGCAAGAGAGAAGGAGAGAGAAAGGAGAGAGGGAGGAGAGAGAGAAGGAGAGAGAGAAGGAGAAAGAGACCAAAGGAGGACATGTTCAGCTTGAGAACAATATGAGGACATTGTGTGACTCAGTGAACAGGTTGAAACTGAACAGCCCTGCAGCTAGTTTTACATAACATCCAGGTGAAAAGCCTCACCTGTGTGCAGGCCTGCATGATTTAGCCCCATTCCATCATCTATTGTTTCTTCATAGAGTCAGGCTACTTGCTTTGCTAATTTCTTTCCATACTTGCCAGGAGAGTCACTCACCGACAATGAGGCGCTCTGTGTCAGGCAGCTTTTTGAAGATTTTCCGGAAATCTTCGTTCCTTTGCTTATACGTGGGGCTCAGTACCTGGAAAAAACACCAAGCAAGTTGAACATAAATGTGTGTGTGTGAGTGTGTGTGTGTGTGTGTGTGTGTGTGTGTGTGTGTCAGTATGTTTGTGTTTGTGTTTGTGTTTGTGCAGGTGTGTGTGTGTGTGTGTGTGTGTGTGTGTGTGTGCGTTTCACTAGTGTGTGTGCAAAGTCTGCAATTCAATAAGTCAGTCAGGCTGTGGTGGTGGTGGTTCAGCACCAGCTCAGCGCTGATCACAGCGTGCTTCCCACTGAGGCTGGAGGAAACCTGCACCATCAGCACACCCTCGAACACTCAGCCATGAACCCCTGAACCCCTGAAGCCCTGCCAAACGCACACATACTCACATTGTACCAGCTCTGCATTTTCTGCAACAGAGAACAAACAGAACACATATTCAGAAGAGCACCAGTGCAAGGGTTTCCTTCTTCTCCAAAAAGCTTTTCTTCACAGAAGCTAGATCCTATACTTTTCGAAATACAAACGCATTCCAGACGAGAATGAGATGCGATTCCCTGTGCTAATAACATGGCTGTTGATGGGTGAGCCTCTTGTGTTTCCTGTCTCACGTGATGAAGACCTTGAGCCCTGTTGCCGGAGTCCTTGAGACATCACCGGTGTTTGACAACAACCTTCACGACACACAAACACACCCCCACCACCATGGCACTTATCTCTGTATCCATCTCTCTGCTCAAACCCCACCCCCACCCATACGCACACACACACACACACACACACACACACACACACAGGCAAACACACACACACAGGCAAACACACACACACAGGCATACGCACACACACAGGCATACGCACACACACACACACACACACACACACGCGCGCGCGAACACACACACATACGCGCACACACACACACATACACAGGCACATAAGCGCACCCCCACACACAAGCCTGCCTGTCTACACTTTCGCATTAGTCAGGCTGATAATATGTCTAGCTTATAAGTTATTAGTGCACTACCATTCCACCAAGCAAGCACACAACAGCCTGGCTGTGCATGCAGGGGTTTGCTCTGAGGCCGACCCCATCCCCAAGGTCATCATGTCCCTCTACTGTTAGCCAAAGAAGCCTGGCCTTCAGGAAGGGGTTTGGACTGCTTTAGAAAAGGTCATTCTCTTCAGTGGTTTCATCCCCTGACCCTTTGAGCTCACAGTGCACTATGGCCGTCTCCCGACTTGGGTGCTAACATAAGTATACATACACATTACACAAGTAGATGTTTAACTGTGTGGCTACACACAAGACTACGCACTGTGGACTCGTCCTCTTACCTTGGCATTGCGGCTGAAATGTCGGGTGGAGAGCGGGTGGGAGGAGGAGGTGGAGGATGCTGACGGGGTGGAGGGCTGTGGGCTGTCCGAGCCGCCGCCGCCACCGCCACCGCCGCCGCCGCCGCCGCCACCCCCCCTCTCTGTGGAGCCCTCACCCTCGCTGGCCCGCCCCCCCAGCACGCGCCTGCGCAGAGATGGGGAGCTGCCGGGGGTGCTGCGCGGAGAGTTACTGGCCGTACTGCAGAGAACGAGGGCGGGGGGAGAAAAGTACAGATTAGTGCCAATGACCAGAGGAAATAGGCCTAGAACATTAAGGCCTAAGTTTTACAGCATGTGTGGCTGCAGCTGTTGAAAGGGACTTATCGTTGCTTGCACACCATGGGATTTCAAAATGTTTAGATAGTTAGCCTATAGCTAAGGTATTTCACAGACGCTACTATCGAAAGTGACTTAAACATTAGATTAATAGAAAAACAGTAAAAACAACGAGAAAATCAAGTAATAAATAATTATTTAATTCATAGAACAAACCAATAAACAAATTAGATAACTGCAAATGCAAGGTTTTAAACGCTTTTTGAATGTACCGCGGCTGTCGCTAGAACGGATATCACTAGATAGTTTCCTTCCATCAGCGAGGCACCACGGACAAAAAGAGTCTTAACCGCCATCTCTTGCTGAGGAGAGAAGGCGCAGACAGCATGCTCATTGGAGGAGCAAAGTGGTCAAGAGGGAGACTAGCGCCAAATCATAGCATTTAAATAGGCTGGTGTCGAGACAGTAGATGCCCTATAGGCAAGAGTGGGAGAATTCCATTTAAATGTATGTAGGTCTAGCAGCTACAGGGAGCCAGTGGAGGAGTGAAGGGTGACTAGCAGTGGAGTCACATGTGTCCTCTTTGACTGATCAAAGAACAAACATTCTGAAGCATCTGCAACTGTCACTACACACGCAGGCAGGCCCATTAAAATTGCATTGCAATAGTACAGCTAGAAATAGCCAGGGCCTGCACGAGAAGTTGCGTAGCATATTGTGTGAGATAAGAGTCTGATCTTCTGAATAATATAGAGTGTGAACCGACAAGACCTCGAGACAAAATCCAACATGCTCAGAGAAATTAAGTTGGTCATCAATCATCACCCTACATTTCGTGCCATTTTAGTTGGGGTCAAGTTGGATGTTAATGTTTTGTGGGATAACCGGATTGGCTTGGAATACCAGGCGTTCAGTTTGCGAAAGATTGAGCCGGAAGTGACAGTCCCTCATCAAAACTGACATATCACTGAGGCATGCAGAAATTCAAGCCCAAAATGTGAGACTGTTGTTGAGAGCGCCAAGCTCTGTCAATTTCTCTCAAGAAAAAGCAAGAGAAAGTAACGGGCTATGTTTGTATCAGTGTCAGGCTCTGATAATGTGCTACATTAAAACTTAACACGGACGAACGACAAATATAGGTCAGTAAGGTTGAACCACCGCATGTCTTTCAGAGGCTGGTTCTCTGTATCAGCACAATCCTGGCAAACAGTCCTTGAAGTGAAACTTGCCACCTGACAAGGACAAAAGTGTGAAAACCAGCAGGATTTAGGCACGTCTCTCAGCACAGGGCATGGCTCACCGAAGATGGTTCTGTTTATATCACAACAAACGTTGCCATGGCTGCATACCTTTCCACCAAAGTAAAAGAGGGGATGCCTGCTTGGGCTTGGGGCATCAGGGAACAAAACATTGCTCTGGTTCTACAGTAGAGTGAGTCAGGTTAGCCATATAGCCTGGAGGACCAATGTGGAGCATATCTGGCACAAAGCAAGTCCTCTCAGATCCAAATCCATCACAACACACAAACATTTTTTCAGCTATACTAAAATACTATGAAGTTGAAGGTAAAATTTGAAGATCTGGGTCACAAGTTTACAATGTGTGTGAGAGAAATCTCTAATGCTAAAAAAACTGCAGTTTTTTGTTTAACAAGTTTCATCACAATCACAATCAACCTCTAATCTAACCGCAGCCTTTGGAGTTTTAACACTGGCAGCAGCTTACCTAGGAAGGCAATGAAGCACAAGCAAGCAGGATCCCTGACTAGAGCACACAGAATGCTGACATAGACAATAATACAATAAGGAATATGAGGATTTCATGTCAAGAAAGATGGATATTCTGGGCATTGATTTTGAGGGTAAAAATGACTAAATAAGGAGCGAAAGCACCAAACATTCAATTTACAAAATGGATTTAAAAGCTGACTCAGGGTCTAGTACATCAAATAGGCTACTCTAAACCCAAAAAGATTTCACTGAAACGAACCCCTTCTGACAAGTTATTCCAATCCACTGGCTTCCGACACGCGCTCGGGCGGGCACACACACACACACACACTCACACACACACACACACACACACAATCATACAGTAAAATTCTGAAGCAGCAGCCTCAGGCATCCACTTGCTTTTCATCCAGATCCCCTTCAAATGTTTTTTTCTCCGCTGCATACTCTTTTCCTATTTATTTTCTGTCCCTCTTCTCTCTTTCTTTTCAGACTCTCCATCCGTCCCTCTCTCCACTCCTTTCTGCCAAAATCCGCTCAGAACCAGCCCGATTCTGCTGTTGTCCTGGTGACTACGCGGGGAGAGCTGAAGGGCCATGCCTGCGTCTCCAAGGTAACCCAGTCAGACTATGATAAAGCCCTCCATGACAAGTAGGCTAGGCTTGGCTGAGAGTAAAAAAAAAATCACTACAAACAAACCAATGACTCTCAAGATCATGGTTTCATTGTGTGATAACTTGACAGTACTGTTACATAAGAGAATACACATAACACCAAACTACCATTATTGATGTAACCTGCTGTCAAGTTTCATATTAGAGCGGTGTATGACACAGCGCAGTTCGTTCTAGAAAACAACAAAAAAAAACACCCGGGATAAAGCAGCACATATGCTCATCATGGTAGACCTTGGAAGACTGACCGGCGTAATCGCGCGCGTGCTCGCCACAATCTGTGTCAGTGTCTGTGTATATCCGTGTGTGTGTGCACACACAAACTAAATCCTGCCTCACTGACTCAGCCTGCATTATCCGTACACAACATCACAAAACAGTCGCTTACGACCTGCATTTCGATTTCGGCTCTGAAAGGGGCAAACCGTATCTTTCGCGACATCTGCTGCATAAGCTAAAGGTGAATTGTACCATACAGTGTAGCCTAAAGAGTACAATACGGCCGACAAGGACACCAAAGGCCCTGTTAGACACAAACCACACATGTAAACCCGACTCAGAGCAAAGCTGTACGGATAATAGTCAAGTAGTGGAGGGTTAGAGTAAACATCCCTGCTGCCGACATCCCAACATAACCAAAACCGTACACGCAGCCTGACGAGTAGGCTCGTTTATTTGGTCAGGGATGAAGATTGTATGATATCTCGCATAGTGCACCGGTAATGTATTTTCAAATGCACAATAAAGGTCCCTCCCTGCTATCGGACAGCAAAAACTAGCGCGTTGCTAATACAGGCAGGTGAAAGGGCACTCGATGCGAATAGGGAGATGAATGAAATAACTGTACAATCGCTTCATCTGATTATAATTGCTCTACACGCGAGTTATATGGCAGCATTCGCTTTTGTTACTTACTCGAACATGTCATGAGGTGTTTCCGAAAGAGCACCCACGCCGATAAACGCTGCGAATATGCACGATGGATAACAGTAACAGCGCTACGCCGATCAGACGGAGTGGTCAGATGGCCGCTTAGCCAGGGCTGCAAGCGCATTCACTTCCCTATGGTCCGTGTCCTTCATGCGTGGCCACTCTCAGTTCCACGGTCTCGGCGGATATCCCCCAAAACCATCCTTCAAAACCATGTGCACCTAACCAAGGCTCTTTTTTGGAACCGCGTCTGTTTCACGGTGATTAACTGACGCTGCACCCTCGAGCGCTGCAAGAGGGAGGAGATGCGGGGGACAAGGGTGGGAGATGAGGAGGAGGAGGAGGAGGAGGCGGGGGATTCTACTGTGTGAGAGAAAGGAGTCCTCCCTTCTACCACGAGTTCAGAAGCATCATGACAAACGAGGAGAGCTCACCGGTCGCAGAGCAGTAAAGCACGTCACGTGAACCATCCCAAAAATTGCTGACAATTACACGCTACAACAATTACACACTTCATTCGTATATTTAATACGGCAAGTAAAATCTGGAATCATAATAAACGGGTCATTCTGCCTAGTCCACCTACCCTACCGACCATTTAAATCGCAATCTCTCTTCATCTATATGGATTAGAGACTGTAAAGTACTATAATAATCCAGAGTGGTTGGGCCTCTGTCCATCTGTAATCTGCTTTTCCTGAGGTCTCTGGGCACAGGCCCTTATAATCTCGGTCTAAAGGCCAAGATGGAGTGATAAAAGAAGACTAGGGAGGGTTTCAGATGAGGTTTGAGAGTTCAACACCAGGAGAGCACTTAAAGGAGGCAAAACAAGACTGTGGCATCAGCAGATTTAAAGATTCCACAGGCCTGAGGAAAATCAGACAGCACTTCCGATGACACTTATCAGACAGTTGAGAAGGCAGATCAATTCCCCCAAGAATCAATGTTACTCTACTAATGAATCCTGTCGGAAGGTTTATATCCAGTCAGCATTTTAACAGGTGTGCAGGGTCCAAAACAGGAGCCAGGGGGTATCCACAACAGTCTGTGAAGTACATCTGCATCAGTATAAAGCGTTATTATTATAAAAAAATGTAATACAGACTTAAAAAGCAGATCAGGACATATTCTGTGTTCCTAAGGAGATTGATCTGGAAAAACATGTGGGTCTGAGTTTGTTGGTGCACCTAGTCAGTCTAGCCCCAAAGAGGGAGGTTCGCTGCACAGTCAATATGATCCTTCAGCCAATTAGCCAATTAGCCACCCGAGCTAGGGAGTCACATCTAAACCAATGGAGACGCAACAAGAGGTCAGGAGATGGTAGCAGCTGATTCCCCCTGTCTGCAAGTTACACAATCTCATTATGGTCACTGATGGAAAGACACACTCAGATGAATTCTTTCTATTAAAAACAGGGGTCTTCCTCTTTCCATGTCCAAAAACGTATAGCCTTTAAATACAGAGAAAAATATGTCCACATGCAAGAAATCTTCCCATGAGAACTTCAACTGTAACTGCATGATGTTCTTTGCTGAGGTTAACCATATGTGCCCCCAACTGAAACTGAAAAAAAAGAACAGTGACTCCAAAATGGCCACCCAAGTAAACACTGTGACTTTGCGGTCTTGTTTTGTGATGCAGGAGTTGTGCAAGTGTTTTGGTGACTCTATTTGGAACAGCAAAGATAGGCAATGCGCATATGGTATACCAAACAAGCCAAGACAGATAGGCAATGCGCATATGGTATACCAAACAAGCCAAGCCATAGCTGTTGGCTCAGCACTGCATGCAGTCAACATTGCATGTAGGCAGCCAGGTCCCCTTCCCAGGCCCACGCCATGCCCACGCCATGCCCACACAGTGCACAACTCCACAGGTAGCACATCACATGCTGTAGACACCATTGCTGCTTACAACTTCTTTCAGGGAGGACCAACACGATTGGTCCTATATTGTTATTCAGATCATTTTTGAGTTTGTTAAAAAAAAACACGGTCAAATTAATCAAATGTTTCCTTCTTTACCAAAAAAAAAGCACACTGTTCTCTCCAACTACAACAGTTGGCTGAAAAAAAACAGGGACAGGGTAATAAAACGGCCTCCAATTATGTGTTCACATTTGACAGACACAAGAATGGGCCGTCACTCGAACATGACACGAGGACCCGATGCTATCTGTGTGTGCTCTTGAGGTTCATTACTCATCTATTTTAACAGTCTGAAAGATGACCTCTTCACGGCCAACATAATCACGTCAAAGACTAACACACAGTCTAATGTTATATACAATTACCCGTTTATGATACATTCATTTGTAAAAGAAAACACTACAATTATGTATTGTTTTTGTATTAGTTCAAAACACAGATGTTTAAAATAAATACTCCACATGACAAGCTCCAATGTGAAGTAAAGAAGAAGCAAAGGAGGAGAGCCTGGTGAGAGCGTTCCAGCTGATGGGCGCAGGTGACGGAGTCACACAGCGTGTTTACTGACCGCCCCAAGCCTTTCTAAACGCAGAACACTCAGCCTAGTTCATGCAGAAAGAACAGTGTTCATATATTACAAAATAAAAACATTCTATGGTTCACCTTTTCATTTGTATCCAACAAATATGGTAGCTGTAAAGCTACACTGACTCATATCTTTGATTATGGTCATAGGATAGGTGGCTAGCTGTGAAGCATTTCCTCCAATCTTTTTTGTTTTTCCATTCGTAATGCATTACACCGAAGCCTATCGATTATCTTTGTCCTTGTAAACCAGATCAAGGACGAACGGATCAGATCAATCTCCAGAGGCTATAAGCCATGACCAGCCAGAGCTGGGATCCCACTGTAAGCAATATTTTTTTTCATTTTCAAAAGAAGTGGGTCAATAAAGAGCCGTTTTGCAATTGAAAGGGATGGAAGCACAGCTGTTCATATGAACCGCAGAGAAAACACACGCTGCCTTCTCAGCTGGCCCTCTGACAGGCTGACAACACGGCGCTGCACCACACAGGGCTGTGCTCTGATTGGCTACAGATGACATCATAGTGAACAGCCTGTGTTCCCACTGGGCAGGGGTGATGTCATGCATATGGAAGCAGGATGGATGAGAGGGAGAACCCGCCCCGTTTTCACCAATTGCCTGTGGCCCGGCTTAGGATTCTCCAATAGTGGGGTCTGCTTTTGCCTCACTCATCCATATTTCTCTCCGTTTTTTCCCCTCCTCCCATCCACCTCTCCATCCCTTTAGCTCCACTGAGTAGAAGCAAATGTCTTTCTATCTTTCCGCCATTTCTATGGCTAATTTTGTACTGCATGTTTTTCTCAGTGCTCGTTTCTGAGTTCCTTTATTGTACTTTTACTATGACCATGCATCATTACGCTTCCTTCCTTTTGCCTTCTTCTCTCTCTCACACACACTTCTCTCTCACACACAATACCTCCCATTACTTATTGTACTGCAAGCAACACAAAAGCATTGCAATAAAAACATTATGACTATTGAAAGGAACAAGAATTTCTGTCTGTGGGGTTTTAGAAAGTCAGTATGTTTATGTAACGTAGTAAAGTACTGCTAAAGCTTTTAATTTTTTCCAACATTTGATCCTCACACAGATTTGCTTGTAAGCATTACTCACTGTGCCAAATAAAAAGGCTTTTTTGGACTCGGACTGAAAATAGGCAAATCCGCCTATTCAAAAGTTGGCACATGCAGCTATTTGCTTGTTTGTCTGTGAATATCAGAGGATTGTACACCACAGGAAGGCAACCACACAAACTATTCTTTTGCAGAACTAGTATAAAGGAGGTGCAAGCAAATCTAAGTCATAAATAATAAATAATCAAACCATGGGAAATGGGTAAATACGTGGGCCCAACCTCTTCAGTGGACAGGTCTGGGTGGATGCTAGGAACTACCTGCAACACTTTGCAATGGGAAGGTTAGCTGCAATGTCTCCAGCACAAGCAGCCACTTTTGGTCACAGAAACACACACACACACACACTGACCTGCAGCTATCCCAGTCAGAGCCGTCCCTGCTGAGCAGACTGCGGAGCGACCAGCGCGAGCGTCTACTCGGGGACATGCTCCGAGACCAGGAGCGAGACGGCAGGGGCAGGGGCAGCAGCAGGGGCGAGGGGCTTCCCTGCCTCAGCTGCCGCTGGTACTCTTCCTCCTCACCATCGGCCTCCTCCTCACCGCTCCTCGCCACACACGTGAGCGAGGGGCTGGGAGATAGACTCATCTGTATCCTGTTACTCTTCTTCCTCTCCCCTTCCGCCTCCTCGTCCTCGCCCTCTTCCTGCGGGCCCTCGTCCCGCGGGCCCTCGTCCTGCTGGTGCATATGGGTGAGGCGGTGGGGAGAGTCCTCGGGGGTGCCGGTGTCACGGGGCCGCTGTCTGGCCCGGCAGCGGCGGGACCGGGGCCGCCTGCAGCGAGGGCTGGGGGACCGAGACCAGGACTCGGTGTCGGAGGATGGGGGAAGCACGGTCAGCGTGGGGATGGAGAGGGACTGTGCCATCGCACTGTCTGGGACCACCCCCACCGATGTCGTCATGGTTTACCCTGACCCTCCTTCTGGAAGGGGGTGGGGTGGGGTGTGCAAAGAGGGTGTGGAGGATCAGTAGGTTTTTTTTGTTTTAAATCCTCTCTCAAATGCCTCCCTCTGTGATTGTGCTAGAGGCAGTTCCTGGAGATTCAAAAAGTCACGTGGTGCTCATAAACAAAGGCCTCTCAGGGATCTCGTTGTATTTCCGGTCACAGAGATGTTTGCTGGCAAACCCATGTTCATGTAGGTTGAACAACCTCACTGGCGATTCCCATTCACTCTTGCAAGCTTCTTCAGAGACTGCAGAAAAGTTGCACCTCTCTCACACAGCAGAAGAAATGAGCACCCTCCCCTTCACTATCATGCTGGAGAGGAGGATTTCCTCTTGTCAGGGAGATTGCAGTGGTGCAATTGGGGGCCTCCGTCTTGGAGATAGAGCTCAATGTTTCCTTCACACCTGAATGCTGTCAATACTGCAGCAGCAGCCAAGACAAGGCAAGGCAAGGGAGGGGGCATGCCCACAAGAAATCTTTTAAAAAAAACACAACAATGCTGCCGTCTGTCCGAGAGGATCCCTTTTCAGTCCGCAACCTTGAGCTAGGAGACTGGGGCTTCACATTACCGACCACCCCTCCCCTCCCCTTCCTCCCTTATCCTTCTCTCTGTATTCCTCTCTTTATATCCTTCTCTCTGCCCTCTCTTTACTCCTCTTCTTGTGCTTCACCTCTCGTGCGGTCCTCTTGAGTTCTGTGTTATTTGGGGTGGCTCCTCTCCCTCTGTTGCCTTTCGCATGGTTTCGCAATTTGCTTCATCAGCGAGGGGCAGAGCTTGCAGCTCACGGAGGAGATAATCATCAGTGAAGGCCAACTACTGAGGAGAGGAGAGACTTTATCTGTATTGCTTCCTCTTAATGCACTGACACCTCCCCAGGTTATTTTGGGCCCGAGTTTCTATGGCAAAAAATCCCCAGTAAAACACAGAGTCTGCTAAATGTTGTGTCTACAATTCTATTGCAATTGTTTCAGAATAGGTCCAAGCACAACTGTTGGCTGTTTATTCTGTAATGTCTAAACAACACTCCAAATAAGGGCTCAATAACATGTGACATGTGACAAAGCCATTGCTGGGTCACCTAGGCATCATCATACTGGCCTATTGTATTACAAAAGCCCCAAAATAGCCAGTAATTGGAAGCTTACTTTTCCATCTGACAATGTCTTTATCAATCTGTAGAATTTAGAGGGGCTCAAAAACACACAAAAAAAGCATGCAGTCCTCAAGCATTCTAACAAGCTGACTAGCTGATTTTCCCTTCGGTTCTCACAAAGGAAAGGGCAGCTTGGGTGCACAGCTGCTGGGAGACACCCTGGGCTGCTCTGTGCCATGGGGACTACCCCAGGAAGACTGTGCTGAGCTGGGCGGATGGAGGCAGGGGCTGGGCTGAGATGTAGGGTCAGCAGGCAGGATTACACCTCATTGGTCACTGCCAGCACAGCGCTCAAAGCCAAAAAACTACACTTGGGTCTTGTGACACTTCACCAATCAGCAACAGCATAGTTCTTAACATCTTATAACAGTGCTACTGCTGTCTTATAATAGAGGTACTATTACTATAAGTAGTAGCAAAAGGAGCTTAAAGAAAGCTAGGCTTTTCCTCATATTTAAAAATATATATTCTTAGTGAGTACTATGAAAAGGGAGACTCATTGGTGTGCGTATGGGTATATATGTGCACGTGCCTGCACTGACAAATCTAGCCTACTGTACAGCTATAGTGTGTCTGTATTCAATTTGCCTAAATCACCTGACCATCTGCATGTATGCAATAACACCCATTAGGCTTGAGGTGAGTTGCACAGGAAAATGTCTTCCTACTAGAGCAGTCCAAGGGGGCTATGTCCAAGTGGGCTATGTCCAAGTGGGCTATGTCAAAGTGGGCTATGTCAAAGTGGGCTATGTCCAAGTGGGCTATGTCAAAGTGGGCTATGTCCAAGTGGGCTATGTCCAAGTGGGCTATGTCCTGTTGATTTATGCCCTATGGCCACAGTTTAAACACAGGGCATGCAACAGAGCAGTTGAAAACCTGCAGGGATTGAACTCTCACTTTGGCCTCAAGGGGCAGTGGTTACCAGGGATGTTTTGACATGAAACGCAGGCACTCAACCCCCCACCCCCACCCCAAGGGCTGGATTTGAAGATTTGAGCTATATGGAGCACAACTCATCAGAACGGAGCTCTCTTTTCAATCAGGGCTGATATTTACTCTGTAGCCAGGCTCGAGGCGAAGCCTCCCTGTGGTATTAAGTCATTTGCATATATCTAAATGATTTTCATCAGGCTGTCTGGGCATAGTGTTCATTATGAAATGGATTATGTAACATGCTACATGCTGCTGTGCAGTTGATAGTTTAGATATTTTGAATTTTACAACAACTCTTTATTCTTTTATTATTATTATTATTATTATTATTATTATCAGGTGCAACCGTTTACTACTGAGGCCCAGTCCTCCCCATGCCATGCAGAGTGGCGCGAAGTCCAGATGTTACCCCAAATACATGCCAACACACACCAAACGCTTCTAATACCACAATGCACCCAAAATTCATCCCGAGCCGAAAGCAGTGTTAGAGAAATGAACACAGAGAAAATGAGCATCACCAGGCCTGTCATGTGTCTTGCCCACGGACCAGATGATCTCCAAACCACCCCCCTGTCCCCGTCCCGACTGGCCATAATACACACTCAACACATGTTCCATTTCCACACAGCAATACACACACAACGCGTGTTCCATTTGCACACGGCTGCTCTCCTCTCCCACCCCCCCCTGGGCCTTGGTCATCTGTACCCTTTGAGGTCTGAGTATCATCAGCAGTCATTGACCCAGACATGGAACTTTATTTGCTCATCTGTTTGCACAAGCCAAATCTTGGCAAGGTGGTGTTTGCACACTGTAATCCTGAGTAATCCTGGCATTGCCCTCTCCAACTCTACTCATCATGTGCACTATCGTCTGTCTTATCACCTGAGAGCTATAAAGCACACTGAGAACATGAATGCAATCTTTCTCTATCCGCTATTACTGTCTGTCCGTGTAGTGTCTTTTCAAACACTTCCTTGCATTCAATTTGATCTCTTTTCTTTTTCTTTTTTTAGCTTTTATAACACCACCTCCGTCATATATCTATCCAACGACATGGTTGAAAGAAAGCCATCCAGCAACTGTATTGTAGCTTGATCTTCCAATAATGTGACAGGGTACATGGGTAAGATTGTCACAAAAAGGTTAGTATTACGAAAAAGAAACCAATCGATTCATCAAAGCAAACCACTCAATCATAATGTATTCCACTCATGTCACCGAGCAGCTGCAAATGCATTGGCTCGTTTGCAAGACACCTGTATCATATGCGAGTCGTTGAAGTAGTGCACTTACTCCTACTCAAGTTTGAAAACAAAATGACATAATTTACAGGAGGTCACGTGACCTATATACTACACTCACACAGTAAGATAAGGGAAGGAACAGCTGCCAGGTAGCATCACTGTTCAATAGCACTGCTCAGAAGAACCAAGTTTAGCAGTAAAGCGGATGGACTGGAATAAATAAATTAGCCAGCTAGGAAAGTTACCCAGCTAGGTAACGGTTCTAGTTTAGAGGGTGCACCACTTCCATTTCGTGATGTCAAGTTTAATACAGCTTAATACTTTTACCATACACTTGCATAAAAAACAAACATCCCATGGAGGCAGCAACATAACTTATCAAGCTAATTTAGCTCATCTCAAGACGTGAAGGACCGTTGCTGGTATAGAATGTTATTGAAGACTGATCGATTGTAAGTTGCATGCTAACTATGCAGTTATTCATTAGGCTATCTAGCATTAGCCATATATTGCAGCTAGAGGATCAACGCACAACATATTTGTATGTTGAGTTGCATCTAACGTCAGGGTAGCTATAGTGGTAACGTTTACTTCTCCATTGTACGTCCACAAGGTTGACAGGCCTGGCTAAGGTAATGTTAGTCTATTTGTCAACTTCGCTGTTAGACTTTAAATAAGGAACAGGATATATGCATGGACATTATAGGCCTTTAAGGACTTCGCTAACTTTATACGTTAGCAACGTCATTTCCTCACTGTTGACAAACAACTAATGCTATTTAGAAGGCCAGAACATTGTCTGGCCAAATGTCTTGATGATATACCGTTATTGGAAAACAAGCATAGATCATTAATATTCGTTGTTATTGATCCTACCTCACATTTGACGAGTTTCCCCCGTTCCGATTTTCCTGCTCGGCCTCAGAGACGAGACGGGCGACGGTGCGAGGGGTGATATTAAAATCCACTTTTTCACAGGAACACATCAGCATCCTTTAAGAACTTGCTAACGTTACACCCTCTTACCTCTCTAACGCCGCCAGTATTTCTACCGGAGTTAGCCACCGTAGAAATCCTATCTTGTTGACAATAACTATCCGCAGTGGATTTGTAATTCTTTAGCAAGTACCTTAACAGTGAGCTAGCTAGTTGGCGTCCTATACATACCGGTGACCAATGGTGGCTAGCTCACAGGCTAGTAAGTTAACTTAAAAGTTATTCCACAGATAGAGTTCGCTAACATATCGTACAATACCGCTCATCGTAAAATAACCGTTGCTTTCAATTGAACGATGAGGTATAATTCTCCATTTTCCGCTTCACCATTTTCCTCTCAAGGTTACTATCATAATCTACCGTTAACTTCACCGGCAAATATACACTTTTACTTTTTAAAAGGCTCGGCAGAGCGTAAAACGGGGGTGTTGTTCCAATCCCCCAGTAAGATCAACAAAATGTTGTACAGTGGGATACTTAGAAGTAATTAAAGTAATTTTGAGTTTTAAACTATAATTTTCTTACATTACACTTATCATACGCAAAGACGAAGTACTCCATGGCATGTGCAGTCATGGAAGAATGTATTATTCATTGTGTGAAACAGACTGAATCCGCATTTCAAAAGGAATACCCCTTCGAACACAACTTTATGGTACAGTCGGTTTTGAGGTACGCAAACAAAAAAGTAACGGGTGTTCATGACGCGCGAGCATCTTGACCAATGAAAGAAAAGATATGGCAGTCAGACGCTGTCGTAAATAACTACAGAGCAGGGCTATGATTTGAAGTAAAACATATTATTATTGTAGGACAATATGATGTGGAGGAAGGAATTCTATGCAATCACTTAAACGTTTGGATCATCGCACATTAAGAATGTGTTGCTTCGGCTCAGGTATACATTAGAAGGCCTGTATCTCTCTGAAAAGTTGATCACACTCAATGTACCCACTTTTTTTTAACCTGCCAAGACAGCAAAGACAACAGCATATGCTAGTAACATTATCCATTACACTTTTAGAACTTGCTTTTATTTATGTAACGTTACACTACGCCCAGTTTTGATAATTTGACTTAATACCAAGAGAGCTTCTCCATATTGTGCAGCTCCTGACGAACCCATCGAAGCTGTGATAAATGTCCAGCCCAAGTGAGAAAAACAATCACAATGCTCCCTCTAGTGGACTAATAGGTAAACCACATATAGTGTTTAAATATTAACAACACAGTAATATACGAATGTTTTAGACAGAAGCAAATACACTTGAAACTACAGACGATGACTTATTTTGGCAAACATGCAACTATTCATTTATAAACATTAGGATGAATGGATGCGAATAATGAATGTATGGTGAATTGTCATAGTCAACGTCGGTTCTCACCTTGCACAAGCAGGTCAGTGCGGTCCACCATGACTTCCCAGTGTCCTGACGTGATTGCAATCAACACAGCGTGTCGTAGACCTAGACCAGACTTTCCACAGATGCCCAGTGGCACCAAATTGTAGATATATGCCTTTGGTTTGATCCTGGCCCAGGAGAATAGGTGACCTTGTTCTTATGGAAGAGGGAGACTATACGGAAAGCAAGAGGATCATTGACTGAAAAAGAATTTTGGTTTTACCCGGTCATCTGACGGAATCAGATGATTGGGAGACAGAGATGTTTTTGCCCTTACATGAATATGATTTGCAGCAGCCGCCGCTGACCAGCATTAGGTCGGATTGAATCATCCTGGGAGCCTTTTGTAGCCTATTTTGCAACCTATTTTGAATCTGGGACGATAGTTAAAATTGATACAATGCTGGACGTTTCCCGTAGCCTATCAATAGCCTATGGATTCACTATTACCATGTTACATATAATTTGTAACAAGTGAATAATGTATGTATTATGGTCAACAAATTCAGTAAATCAATATGGTTTTTCGTATCTGATAGCTGCATGTAGTGAGGATTATGTTACACCAAAGCCTACAGTCTACTGTCAGTGTATCCCCAAAAGAGTAGTATACCTTATGTAGTCTATTGTCGCATTTCACTATTTAGTATTAACTCAAAGTTTCTTAACGTACCACAAGAATGGGCTACGGAAAAGTGTTTAGCATGATAGACAAGAGAACATCATAACTCCACTAGTGTAGCACTCATGGGAGGCTGCTGATCTGTGAAACAGAACATTAGTCGTTGCCTGACGAAAGGAACAACAGCAGCTAAAAACGTGACACAGCATTTTACAACATCTTGTCTTTGTATCGTAGCTGTTCTAGTACAGTCAAATCGGGGACAGACACTTCAGAAAAGGCTACCTGTGCCCGTGGGTCCTCTGAGGCAAACGGCGGTGTGATGCATAAGTCCGGAAATTAAAGACAGAATCGCGTGGAGCAGTTATTGGTCTCCCGTGTCCCGTCAAAGAATGAAGAACTGGAAACCTGACCAGGCCTAAAAATAAAAATGACCAACGAGTGAGATTGGGAAGGAAGATGAGAGCTGGAAAAAGGAGGTGTGTTTGGTGGACCGGGGGAGTATCTCTCTCACGCTCTCTCCCTCTTTATATCATATAAACAAACAGATGCACGCCAAATTACTATAGCGTATTCCTGACTAGTCTCAAACGCTCGTTGTTTTAACCATGACAGAAAGCACCTCGTGATGTCATAGTCTCTGAACTCTGAACGTAACTAGTGTTGCTTGTGTTCCCAGAACAGAAAGCACATCCTTGGTCTCAAGGTCCACCACATGGACAGTCTAAGGAACCGCCATCTGTCTGCACAGCCTATCAGTGCAGGTCAAGGTTACTACGAACCATGCCCAAACTAATCTGTGTATTCACTTGATGTCACACGTTTCTTCCACTTTTCAAACACACACTTGGTTTACAGATAGCGTACTTTGCAGTTAGCGTAAGTTTTGTTTCTTATAAAGGTTTGTATCTTAATCAATTTTTTTGTGTACACACAGACACAGAGAGGGGGGCAGTGAGAGATGAAAATCCTTCATTCTTGAACTGTTCTATCAGCTCTCTGTTGAGAGTACCTTGAGCATGCTTAACTAAACAGTTTGACATTGAGTTAATGTCCAACCTTTGATAAAGCATGATTTAGCAGATAAACTGCATTTGGATGATGATTTAGTGGAGGGGGGTGAATTAGACATACAATCCAAAAAAGAAAAAAAGAGCATGTCCAAGAGCATGTAGTATTTACATTAGATAACAATGCTCTCACATCAACTGACTCATACCCTGAGCTGGCGTCAGCAATCATAAATGTAAGCAAATTCTGTCGCATTTCCATTTCCATGGAGAGGGTCAGTGTTTGTATAGTGTTTCCCATACTCACAAACAGCTGTTGTTTGTTGTGAAGGTATTGGAGGGACGTAAAACTTAAAAAAAGCTTCAATGCGATATGAATTAATTTGACCTAGTGTCACAAGTAATCACAACTAATATCAAAGTGTCATTAATATTAACCCTCATGACAATTGTCCGTTATTGTATTCACATTAATCTACGATAACTTGACTGGTGCGTACAGACATTCAGACATACAGCCATTATGCAGCGAAGTCAAGTGGAACGTGTTGGTGAACTGAGATAGGCTGGTGAAAGTAATATGGTAGACTGCATTTGTTATTTAAAATATAAAAGGACTAAACAAATGAAGGGTTCTTTGTGGCTGCCATTTTCTGAGGATTGAGCTTGGTTTTTAGTACTGAACTAAAATAGGTGCTTTTCAGCTAATTTGACAGACAGTGAATTAAAGGCACTGTCTGTGATTTTGGTGAAAGGCTGTTGATATTTGAGCTCAACAGCCAATCAAATTACACATCTCCCTTTTGTGCTCCTGAAGCTGAATGTTGATCATCTGGAATTGTTTATGTCTCGGTCCAGTCCACTATGTTTGCTTCCCATTTACAGAGCTAGGACTGCATACGAACACCAGAGTTTTTTTTGAGTACACACATAGAATTGACAGCTTGTGTGCCATGAGGAGAAATTTGCTGAATTTTACAAAAAGTGTATTGGAGTAGACTCAAGGGCTGCACCTTCAGAGGTGAAATATAGGTAGTACTGCAGCCTAATAAACAAGTGGTGGATTAGATTGTCAATCTGTGAGATTGACTAGTGTGTGACTAGAGTGAAAAACCACAAATGCATGAACATGATGAACACCATAAAAATGTCTACAGTGGCTACAGCAGTTTTTAAATTTTGAATACAATGGATAGCTCACCATAAATGTCTAAAATGCTGTATATTGTGGTGATTCATGTAAAAGAGGACAGCTTTTCTACTATATCTTTTGATACAATCAAAGTAATCCAGCTGTTATAAAGGGATATGCCAGGTTGTAATAGGCAGTTGTGATTATAAAAGATATATATGTGAGCTCCATGGTGAACTTGTTAGTGAGGAAATAGTGTCAATATGAAAGATCTATGACATGCCTGTAAGTTATTGAAACACAATTGTGTAACTGGACATCCTAGAAAGCTATGGCCTGGACACTTATGCCCACTAGTGGTAATTCTGTATACAACTCAAATCTAAATGTATGACCCATGCCAATTTGTGGAGTAAATAAGGGCCTAAGATAAGATACGTATACATTTTTTTTAGTTAAACATTCCTGGAAAATATTTGAATGTACAAACCAAGCTCAACCTATAAAAACAATTCTAAGAATATTTCTACCCTGTGCAGTTACGTTTGAGTCAAATGGAAAGGTTTCTCTAGTGATATAGGATCAGTTTTAATGCAAATTAAATGACCCTATTGCGAAGCTGTATTGCATTGGAATGAAATGCCTAGTCTGAAAGCAGTCTGAATTTCCACTTCTCAAATTCTGTCCTGGCTTGCATTCTGAGACTGTGTTACTTCAAGACACATGGATTCACACGGTCTAAATATAGCAGCCTTCAACTGACAGGCGGACATATTGTAGGTTCTTACCACACGGATTTGTTTTCCTTCATGTTTTCAGACTATTTTCAAACTAAGCGTAAGAATATATTACATTGAGAGTAACACAAAAGAAAGTCGATTTTTGTGGAACCACATTTTGTGGGTTAAATTGGAGGGCGAAAGGGGAGCAGAGCAAACAAGCCGCGAGGCTGAATATGACTCAGGTCAAGAGTGGGGTCTTTACATAACACAAGGAAGAGAGGAATAACTTCATGTGTTAGGCATTGAACTGATTCAACATTTTAAGATAATGGCGCATTTGAAGGTATCACTTTTGGGATTTGTCATGCTTCTCCTTCATGGTAAGGTTCAGTTTTCCTTACTCTAAAATTTTCCTGTAAAACAATATGTAAAAGTTTCATTTTTTTACAAAAACAGTTATTCTGTACGTGTCTAAAAGGCACAGCATTGGCAACTTCAAATAATGGGCCTTTTTTTTCTCTCCTGCTTTTTTGTTTCACTGCTTTTCTTGCTCTAATGCCACAAGTGAACCTTTCCTTGCCTTTTTCGCACCCATGGCACCTATGTTTGTGTGTGTGTGTGTGTTTGTGTTGGGACACCAGGACCCCAGGTCCAGGCAGGATGTGCTGAAGTAGACTCCATGACTGAGGCGGTGGCTGGGGAGAGCTTCCTGTTGGGCTGCATCTCCTGTAAGAAAAGGGAGGAAGTGCTAGCATCAACCACCGTAGACTGGTTCTTCAAGCCCAATGGACAGGACAATTTCGATCAAGTAAGGGTAGATGGCAGCGGGTCTTTGTTGCTCGGTTGACACCCACCAAATTCTGAAGTGCCCTGTAGCACTTCCTTTTCACGAAAAGAAGAATTTGTGGCTCGTACAGTGGTGCCAGAACGCTTGTTAACGCTTGATACACAAATTTGATCTCAAATGTTATGAAACAAAAATAGACAGAGAGAATCTAATACAACTAAAATCAGTTGAATGAAATGGTCCAACTATAAATGCCTTTGTGGGGAAAAGTTGTGGACCTCTTTCATCAGGTATTTTAATCTGTGATATTAGTAGGCTCTCAAATGTGATAATGGTGGCCCTACCCTACTGATCTCCACACAGACATCAACATAAACAATGACTGGACAAGCTTACATGGCCATTTCTAAAGAGTGGGCTTCCCCAATCCACTGTAAGGCAGATAGTGAACAAATTCAAAATTCAATTATAAACCATTTTTCTTTCCCTATTGTTCATTCAAAGACCAAGGGATACAGTATGATCTCACAGGAGGTCAGAAAGCATCCCAGGATAACGTCTAAGATTCTGCAGGCCTCTCTTGCCATACCTGTGTGATCAATAGTCCACCGTCAGGACAAAACTGGACTAGAATTGCAAGCATGGAAGGAAAGCAGTAGGGAAGCTATGTCTCTCCAAGGATAACATTGCTTGTGCTTTAATAAGTTTCAACCATATGATCCTTTTTGTCAGTAAATGAACATAGTGACTCTATTTCACCGTCTTTATGCAGAGACCATGAGAACTAACCTCGTTCTATGCTCTTAAACACTAAAGGTTCCCATGTTGAGTAACACTCTCAGGGGTTACACACATTCCTTTATGAGTTGTAGTGATTCCCAGTTCCAATCAGAAGACTAGTGGTTTTGTGGACAGATAAGTAAAAAATAACAAAAACAATAGAACCAATTCCAACTATGAAGCATGGTGGTGATAATACCATGGACTGGGGATGTTTTATCGCCTTAGGCCCAGAACACTTGACCCATAATTTACAAACATACAGATTCTGCAGTGCATCAGGAAATTCTGCTGTAGAATGTGGGAACTGTCTGGAAATTGATGATCAATGGAGGCGTGGGCCTGTCAGAATTAAAAGAATTAGAATTATACCTCAGAATTAAAAATGGTTGATGAGCGAATAGCCAGAAAATCGTAAAATGGAAGTTTTACCGTTTTATCTAGGAAGTAGAGTACAATCGTACAGCCATAAGCATATAGTAATTTATTTTATCCCAATTCCTTCTCTGATTTTCTGCAGATTTTCCACTATGAGTACCCAGTGCCTTTCATTCTGCATGATGACTTTGAAGACCGTCTGGAATGGCAGGGCACCATGGGAACGAGCGATGTGCAGATCGGTGCCATTTTCATTCACAATGTCACCTTCAATGACACAGGGACTTACCGCTGCAACTTTGAGCGCCTCCTCTATCTTCCCTATGGAGACCAGCCTGTCACCGTCACTAAGGTTGTGGAGCTGTCTGTGGTGGCTGTAGGTGAGAGCTAGATCCTGGTAGTTTAGTCTTTGCATTCCTGAAGTTCTGCAGATCGAGCACAGTAACAACACCCCCAGGCCCATGGGTGAACTCTTCCTGTAGTTCTGCTAGAACACAGTAACAACACCCCCAGGGCCATGAGTGGAATGATTATGCTGCGGTAAAATTGGATAAATCCAATGGCCAGACAAGTTCCAAAAAGCTGCTCTAGTGATCCCTTAGAGGAACATGGGACAGAGAACATGAACAACCCTTATTTGAGGGTTTTGCGTTGGAGATTGAATTGTTAAAACAACTATAGTCAATAACACAAACATATGTAATAATTATTGTTTCTGACTCTAATAAAGCTATGGTAAATAAGCAGAATCACAGCTGAACAATAGGAGCAGAATAATAATTCAAGCTAACATAAGCCAAAACACCTGCATGATTTAAACGATGTATAGGCCTTGGTTGCACTACTAGACACTTCGTCCCTTGAGGCTCCAGAAATCCCATCTGTGATATGGTACCTTGCTCAGGTGGGCCTATACACAGGGAGGTATCACACATTGACATTTAAACTGTGCCGACAGTGGTTCAGGAGTCGTTTAGCAATCGGAAGGTTGCTAGTTAGATCCTGACTTCTCCTCACTAAGTGTGAGCAAGTGAGCAAGACACTGAACCCCCAACTGCTCCCGATGCGCAGGTTGGCAACTTATAGTGGCCTCCACCATCAGATTATGAATAGGTAGATGTCTGAGGCATTATTGTGTAAAGCGCCCTGAGTGCTCTATGAGTAGAAAAGCGTTATGTAAATGCTGTCCTTTACCATTTAAACTCTCTTTTCAGGTAACCGGGAGATGACGGCTGTGATCTCTGAGATCATGATGTATGTGACGGTTGTGTTGCTGCAGCTGTGGATGATTGCAGTGCTGTTCTACTGTTATAAGAAGATCTCTGCAGAGAGCGAGGCCAGGGAGGCCCGAAAAGCACTGAAGGCTCTGAACAAGTAAGGGGGAAATTAGGACAAAAGTATTTTTGTTTTTGGGTAGTTTACAGACTTACATATGCCTTTCTGTCCTCCAGGGATGTCTTAATTGCTTGTGGAGTCGGCTATTTCACAAACTGGGGATAAGCATGCACTGTCCCAAGTGTCTGTGTATTTCCTCTTTTATCAGTTTTGCACGAATGCCTAGTGGAGGTTGTCAAGTGGGCACCTTCCTTCATCGGTGTTTTGTTGAATTAGGCTCACAAAACCTCCAGAAGGCTCAACAGTGGTGCCTGCCGTCCCAGACCCATGTCCCTCAACACTCATGGGTTAGGACACACATCAATACCAGAGACAACAGCAGATACATCTCAAGCATTACCGAGAGACTTCCCCACAGTAACCATGACCAGTCCAACCGGTTTCTTCAGCTATACTATGAGCTATACAGCCCATTTGCTGGTGGCTTTAAGTATGCTATCTTCAGCCATTCTTATGCCCCGTTGAATAAGGTGGCTCTAGGCATGGCATCTTCTGCTATACCCATTCATGCAGGCGGGCATCTTCTGCTATACCCATTCATGCAGGCGACTCTGGGTATACCAAAATCCAGAAGATGCAAAGTATGTCGAAGTATACCAGCATACTATCTTCCAGAAAATCTTGAGACAATGAGGAAATAAATTCTACTGTCCCTGTCATCAACCAGCAAAGAGTTAACATTAACTTATTAATTCTAAAACAAACACGCCAGTGATTTTAAAACCTGATTATGCCTCCACGTATAGTGACCCGGGGTCAAGCTAGTTTTACAACTAGACAGAATATGTTTTAATGAGCCAGCACCCGTACACAACTTCAGCTTCTGTCTTCAACTGACTGAGGCTCTGCAGGGTTAGGAAGTCATCATACAATGATGATGTAATGCCGTTAGCCGTTAGCCTCCGTAGCCCACAATTCTCTCCAGCAGATCTTCCTCTTCTCAAATTATGCCAGTTCATCCATCTCCTTGCTTTGCTTGAGACACACTGCTGCTTGTCTAGTTGTCTCGTCTTGCTTGCGAACAAAGCTGGTTATCATCTGCCTTCTCTCCGACAAAGTCTTAGCCCATGTTTTCCAAATGTCACCTAACCTGAAGCCTGCTCTTCCACTCTGCACCTGCCCAATGACATTCCTATGTTGTAATGTACCTGGTGCATGTTGAACCGCTACTCATGGATTCCACTTCTTCCCTGTTTCCAACGTTGGAGCTGTGTTCTTCCCTGTTTCCAACGTTGGAGGAGTGTTCTTCCCTGTTTCCAACGTTGGAGCTGTGTTCTTCCCTGTTTCCAACGTTGGAGCTGTGTACTTCCACCAAGCTGGTCATTTGGTAACTCCAAGATTCCTTTTCCATACAATGCTACAGTACTTAGTATACAGTATTATCCCAGGAGCTACTCAATTGGATCTCGACCTTGAAAACAGGTGCAGAAAACAGACCAAATATTATATGACATGAATATTTACGGGCCCAACGGATCCTCCAATTAAAAAAATGACACATAACCCATGCAGAAGGGTCAAGGATTATTTAGTAAGTTAAGAGGGATTCATCAGGTGTATAAAAAGGGAATGCAAAACTCTGTAAAACCAGTATAGTCTCGAGACTTGCTTAGGTTTATGCTGTTGGTGTTATACTGGCAAAGTAAACCTTTTTTTTGCTCCACACTCTGCCTGACTTCTGAAGTTTTAAAGATTTTTCTTGAACGCTAAGAACAAAGAGTTTTATCCCGATCTTAAAAGAAGAGTTTTTACCTAATCTAAAACCTACACTCCAAAGGCATTAGCGAGGTCCAAAAAAAGCATATGGATGCCTCTGACTTCTGTCCTTGCTGCCTGACCGTCCTCCTTGCTACCAAACTAAAGAAGATCTTTCCTTCCACATTAAGAAGACTAATAGGTTGAATTTGGCCAATGGTCACAGTGTTCTTCTCCTTCAGACTGAAAATACCACCTGCCCGACGTCGCATCCTCAGAATAGTTCCTTTTTTCCATACAATCACCATAAGCTTCCATAGATACTCCAAAACATCAGGAACTCCTTTATAGACATGCCAAGATACCCCATTTGGTACCAGGAGCTGATGCAGCCCTCACACAACGTACATCCTCTTGCACCTCTCTCCACTTGGATGGGCAATCGTCCATTGATGAACCTGCTGTTCACCGGCTGCATGTCCACCATTCGGTGCAGGTGTGCCAGGTCCTCCTCCTGCTGTGGCAGGGGTATTGATAGCATGTGTTCTTTAATGACATGAGCTACTTCTTAGCAAGTGCTCAATGCGGGGTCCCTGTACTCCATCAACCAGGCATTTTTTCCTCCCCTATGTTAGAACACAGCAGGGTGTACTACAGCCATCAGACCGATACTTAATAACACAACGTCAACAACAACAATAACAACAACAACAACAACACAGTAGGGTGCACTACAGCCATCATGCCGGTACTTAATAACACAACAACAACAACAATAACAACAACACAGCAGGGTGCACTACAGCCATCATGCCAATACTTAACAACTTTTCCAATACAGTGGTTATTGAACCTGTGAGAAAAGTCCTTCAGGGGAGCTTTGCTTTGTGTTACCGCTACACATTTAATTTATGATCTCATCAATATATTAGCATGGAAACTAAACAGTTATTACTAAGTTATAAGTAATAAGTTATTAGTTAAACTGACTAGTTATTGAATCCTCTACAGAGTTATGGATACAAAGGATACGTGTGATGGTGTGCATTTGGAATAGCTTTTTAAGGTAAGTGTTGCATATGAAATACAGTAAAATACAAGAAAAACATATGATTTAGGGACATATACATTTATGTAACCTTATTTACCCTTTATAATAGCTTTAAGTTGATAAATGAAAACCTAAACCAGGACAGAAAAAGTGAATTTTAACCAGAATATTACAGGTTTCAATTAATATGACCTATTGACTGGCATGCGGTTTCTTCATAGGTGGGTTGACAGAAGTGGCTACTGTGACGTTTGACAGCAACACAGCGCTGGAAGTCATTGGGGTTGTCTGGCTTACGCTAGGTCATACAGGGCACCATCAACACCCCTCTCTCTCTCTGTCTGAAAGTTCAGGATGCCTGATGGTATACCTAGCAAGACATCAGCAGTTGACTTATGAGTTCTAATACAAAAAAGGACTGAGCTGTGTATGAAGCATGTCACAAGCTGGCCAGAAGAGCTGATGAGGTGAAATGGTCAAACCATAGTAGAGCATAACTGACTTGCTTATTACTAATTTGTCTAAAGACTGTAGATGATAGTCTTGGTTTTATGATGTGTTGCTGGAGATACATTGCCATAATAATTATAATGCCATTGTAATGTATCTAATCATTTAATATGGAGATTAACCAGTTTTCAGATGGGATATTGAACTTCAGTGAGGAAAAACATACTGTATTTGATAAATGTTATGTGAAGTTGCGGTACTGCAATTTTCCAGATGGATATTGTGATCTGCATATTTTTTCCTAATAAGTAAAGACTATTATTTTCCAGTAGAAATCGTTTAGTTGCACATTTACTACTTTTGCCATTAGTAATACCCTTTGAATTAGCTCACTATTAACCACAAGCTTGTTATCCTATTGGAATGTTTATGATGCTATACTATATTGTCTTCTTGGTTGAAACAGCAGAACACATGATTTAACACGTGTTTTTTTTCATTTTTTTTTCATTTGAGCTGCATGATGGACGCCACAGAACACATTTATAAGATATATACTCCATTTTCTCCTTCTTAGGTTCTTAATGAGTAATATTATGGCAGGGTAGTCCTGAATAAAGAATGTACGGAATGTTGTTTTTGCAACTGATGATTAAAAAGAAAAGACCTCTTTTGACAGCCATTTGACGTTTCACCCAGAAAACATAACCTGTCTGTACATGCTCTCGTCGTTTCACACCAGTATACGTTTTATTAGATGCCTGTAGGGGTCCAAAGCCATCTCTGTGTATTCTCCAAATGGTATCTTGCATGTGTACACTTTTTCATCCTGACATCTCTTTAATCTGAAGTATCACCCCATTTATATCTGGATCTAATAATACACCATTACAGCTTTGGCGATATAGATGCATAGGTGTTCAGTGTTCATTTGTGTTCTGATTATGCCACTCATATAAGTCCACGCCATCATATCATATCCAAGAGGGTCTATATTTTTTATTGAATATCATTTGGTGATGGAGTATGACCTTCAAGGACCAGTTTTTAAAAACTTTAAGTATGGATCAGAATCCAGAAAGTGAAATCTCTATTTTCACAATGTTTAATTAGAATACTTTCACCTATTTTAGGGATCTGACACTTATCTGTATTTGTCACTGTGATGTCAATTATCAAAATATAAGGTTATCTTAATTTGTATTTGATTATTATTCGTTTTTATGTGGCCATCTGTTGGACACATGATGCCTCACTATGTTTTTTAAAGAGGAACAGATATCATAAGTGAGGCCACTAAGAGAGTTTACATCTATCAAATTATATAATCATATGGACAAACGTTGGACAGAGAATCATTGTCCACATCAATAATAATATTATGAACATACTGTGTTGTTCGTGTGTTTTTCAGGGCAGAGGTTGTTTTGCCTTAAATATTTACAGTATTTAAAAAGAATTGTACTTAAATGTGTATATCAATCCTCCCTAAACACCCCTCTTTGGGAGTTGTAAAGATAAGATCATGTTCGGCACAAAAACAAGGTGTATTCATTTGATTTACCTCGGAATGTGCAATTTCCAGATTTAACTGAATGTAATACCTATAATCCCATCAAATAAAAAAAATATTCATAATACATCATAAATGGGCAGACTGCTTCATTTTATTATAAGACATCCGAGGACTCATACAACTGAATATTTGCTAAAGGAATAACAATGGACAGTCTCAATAATGACACGCTAGATTATGTTTCAGTTGATAAAAAACATGGAATGATAGAAAATATACTTGAAACAAAACTTCCCTATAATGCAAATCACTAATAATAAAAGTCCTCTGCCCACACTTGGTCCTTATCTTGTGCGAGGGCTCTGGTGGACCTAGATGTCGCTGGTGTTTACTTCACACCAACAGTACTGACATATCCATGATTAGTTATGTGTGAGATGGCTGACACCTAGAGGTAGAGCCCCACCAAACAATCTGGCACATTAATTGGGTGGGTATGAAGTTTGGAAGTTTGGTTTTCAAAAGAAGTTTGGTCTTTCCCACAGAAGTCTGGTCTTTGTTAAAGGAGAGTCTGTCTGGTCACTCTGTACTGCATGTCTTCCATATTTACCTGCTCTGCATAGATTGGGCGACAGTGGTACAGGAGGTAAAGAAGTTGTTTAGTAATCAGAAGGTTGCTTGTTCGATTCCCTGTCGAAGCGTCCTTGAGCAAGACACTGAACCCCTAATTGCTCCTGATGTGCAGTGTGCCATCAGTGTAAATGTAAAATGTGTATATATTTGTAAGTCGCACATATGTAAGTCGCTTTGGATAAAAGCGTCTGCTAAATGACTAAATGTAATGTAAAAATGTAATAGAAATTGCACAACAGTTGTTCACAGGGGAAGTTGATTAAGAGATCCAGCTGTGATCATAGGCCTGTATTCATGAGGAATCTCAAAGACCCTCTGATATAGGCCAAGAGAAGGGGAGAGGTGAGAACACTCATTCACACCTCTCTCAGGTAATTTCATCTAATCTAATAGTATATTCAACCAGAAATGCTTACATTTAAATCCAATTAAAAGCAACAAATACAAAATGAATATAAGATTCATTGGATCTGATTTTTCAACTCCTTCAGAGCTAATCAATAGCATTCTAATTACATTGACTTCAACCAGATGTCCTTGGAGCAGGGATAAAGGGAAGACAGGAAATACAGGAAAAACAAGGGGTCCCTAAAGGCAGGATTGAGACCTCCTAGTCAAGCACATGTTTTGATGGGCCCTCACTTTAATGACACAGACGAACAATCCTTGTCATTACGACCTTTCCTTCAGGTCGTCCATGACGAACTGCTCTAACTCCATAAGCACATCAAATAGGCAGTCTTTGCCTTTTATAGTGGAGCGAATACTGCCTAGTTCAAAGAGCTCCCTCATTCTCTGGGTACTGGTGGACTTGCTGCGGATGAGAGTGTAGTTCTCATGGGTGATGACATTCTTCGCCAACAGACGATCCAGGATGGGTTCCACCGTGGTGATACTCTCGATCAGCCGAATGCGATGCTTGTCGATGAAGTGCTGACCTACACAACAAGGGAGGGTGAAGTGGAGGGACAAGATGAATACTTGGTGGAGGTGGAAGTGGGGAATAGATAAAGCATTGTGTTTGAAGAGAGGAGGATATTATGTGAGTTTGCTTCTTCAAGACCACTCTAACTGGCTGTAGATATCAAAACATGAGAATGTACACTTTAGTCAAACACCTTCAAGTGCAATAACTTATTATGTACAGGCTACACAGTGTAAAGGTTTCTTACCGCCCTCCAGCACATATTTTGTCCGGCTCTCAGAACTGGCTTGACTTGGAACAGTTGCAGCTTCTAGACCTGTTGTTAAAGTGAAAACGAAACTGTGAAGCCCAACCCTGTTTTCAGGAAGTGATCTACTTGAACTGAAAAAAAGTGCTCTTTCTTTTAAATATGCTTTAATGTTGGAAAATCGAGAGCATTGGGCGTTTGTATTTACCAATCTGCAGAAAAGTGTTTTTACATCTGCATATAGAATAGAGCTGGTCAAAATTAGGTCTACGGCGTTTTCTTCACCGCGACTGTCTTACCTTTTCTGAGCCTTTCTGCTTGATTACTGAATCCAAGTTGAGTAAAGAGGTCAATAGTTAGTATCACAGCCTTCGCCTCCGTACATATCTTTACTAAAAGTTCGGCCAGGTCCATCTCATCGGCATCTTCGACCGACCGCCTGGTGACGCGCGGCTCTTCGTTATCGCATAACTTTTCTCTGAACTTCTTTAAGTCTCTGGACGACAGATCTTCCAAGGCGTCAGTTATCATAGATTTGGCCGTCTTTTTTGACATGGTCTTTCAACTAAAATGTGGACGAACGCACAAATAAGACGACTACCCAATACTATATAGACGGCGCCTTACTATTCACTTTGCAGCCCAACACCAATCGTTAACGCTTGGCATGAACTCTATGGTACGCGAAGAGTGTCTCTCATTGGTTACTTGCCTGACTGTACAAGAGTGACGAATGAAAGTGGTTCGTCAGCGTGGAACTAGTTATTATACAACTAGAACTATGTACCCTGGCCGTTCGTTCTTCACTAAAAGTGAAAGCAAGCGCTTAAAGTAGGTGAAGCTAAAGGCTCTTTATTGTCCATCTATCTGTTCTCTCCCCTTGTACGTCGCTCTGGACAAAAGCGTCTGCTAAATGTCATCAATCAGCTAGGCCAAGTCATTTGCCTAAGCTAATGTCCAAGTCCTGTCCAGGTTTCAACATAGAGTGTTACATGTCGTTCTTTTAATTAGTGTTCCCTCAAATGTGCCGTCCATTTTAGCGCGGCGGTCACACAGAAGGGTACAGCAGATAACAACGTTATCACTCCTCCTCCATGAACTCAGATAATAACCAATAAAGTAAGCCTTATTCCTCTCCTGTGGGCTACAGCCCCATAGACATATATACATATATATAGACATGTATATATCTCTATGGACAGCCCTCCCCTGTTTTACTCCACGGCCGAATCAGCGAACAATCCTGCCAAACAAGTTTATTTATTTATTTTCTTTTTCTTTTATTTATTATTTAAGATAGAAGCTTGCCTGAAAGATGTCATAGTATGGATGACTAACAATTTCCTGCTCCCTAACACAGATAAAACAGGCCATGACCAAGGACGGATTATGAAACCATGGGCCCCTGGGTCTGGACATGTAAAAGGCCCCCCCCCCACCCCTTCGCGCGGGCCGGCAAAAATGATGCGCTCGCAAAACATTACTTAAATGTTTCAACATCACAATAACTAAATTCACCTGTACCTCAACAGGATTTACAGCGCACATACACGTTTTCTAACACAGCACATGTACACTCAATTAAAGCCAACAGCAAATTAACAAAATACACAAATAAGAGATACATACCACAAATAAGAGATACATAACTGCGACTTCACGAGAGGCTCTGGCTTAGGGGCCCCCTGAGCTCGTGGGCCCCTGGACCTGGGCCCGGGCCCGGTAGGCCCGTTCGGTAATCCATCCCTGGCCATGACCATGGCCATGTAGGCCCTAAACCTTTGAGATTGACACTATACAGCCATCAACCCACACACACACACACGCGCACACACACACACACACACACACACACACACACACTCGATGAGTCTCACTAACACCCAACGCCCAGTTGTTTGTGTTTTGTAACATTCTACACATGTTTGTAAAACCAAAGGAAATAAGACAGAAATGTTCAAATCTATGTACAATTTATTTACAAATATTTCAGTTTTACAAAGTATGTCTCAGATGGGAAACATTTTCTCATGATGAAACAGCTAGCATTGGCTTCCCTCAAACAATGGATGCCTTTATTTCAAACAAGAGAGGTAGGTAATGAAATAAACAGGTCATAGTTCACACTTCTGTGTGAATATCAAAATACACCAAATCCTGGGATAGCAACAAGCTTGTAATTAATGCTAATTTGACTGGGACCACAAGAGCCTCTATTCTACTATGGAAAATAAAGCCTTGCTCATACCTAAATATAACAGGAACATTTACATTGCGTTCATAAACACAGGCGCCACACTGCCACAATCTGAAAGAGCATAAAGAACACAAAAACAAGTGACTGAGTGTTTATGGAATGATAATAGTCACAGTAAGGTTGAGGCTGTTGCTACTTGTTAGGTCAGTGAGAACAGCCGTGTATCCAGAACAATTATTGGTTGCTGTTCACAGCTCTGAAGGATCACAGTTCTGCTCGACTTAAAGTTGTTTTGAAGTGTTTGTTAATGAGTCCAGGTCTCTGTGCTCTTCTCCTGTTTCACTGATGGGGCCCCCAAGACCTGGCTGGGAGCTGCTGACACGTTCAGTGGGGCGACGTTCAAGCTGGCTAGCACCTCCCTAGCTGTCTTTCCCAGCATGCCTTGCACATCGCAGACAAAGCGGTAGACGTATCGCTTGCCGGCGGTTTTGTGGATGATGTTCTTGTGATAGTAATAGCGCAGGCCACGGCTCAATTTCTCGTAGTTCATTTTGGGTTTGTTTTTGCACTGGCCCCAACGTTTGGCTACCTGTGATGGACAGAGGTTGGTAGAGAGAGTCAAGTTGAGTGAAAAAACGACTTGAGAGAACAGATATTATTGTGTGTCATATGAACAAACAGCATTAACCATTAACCATCACCCTTTTCACCTACACACACACACACACACACACACAACACAACACAACACATACACTTTTAGCAGGTTTGCTGCGAGAGTAGGCAAACTGACCTCTGCAGGGTCAGACATCTTAAACTCCCAGCCGTCTCCTGTCCAGCAGATGAAGGTGCGACAGGCCGAATCCAGAAGGAGCTCCAGTAAGAACTGCCACAGCTGAATAGGCCCTGAGCCTGAAAAAAGATGGAGGAGAAAAACATAAGCCAACCTTGATTAAACAAAAAAAACATATATAGTTATTTAAAAGAAGAAAAAGTACACTTAAGTGTGAAATTCCACTACTGTCAAATGCCGGAGATGACAAAAGTATGTTGCCTCACCTGGATACGCTGACATTCCTGTCACCTCTCCATCCTTATCCAGTCTGTGTGAGGGTGCACTTCTACGTTTGAGCACACGAGGACAGTATTGCTCTGAGGGCTGGGGTTCAGGAGGGGAACCACAAGATGGAGTGTGGCCAGATAAGGGTGGGCCATAACTGGGAGGGGAGTATGCAGTCCAGTACTGTGAGGGCCTCCCTTGTACATCTGTTTCGTACACACCATAGTTCCTCACTGGGTCACCTGCTTCAGATAGATACACATCCATTAAATTATTAATATTAATTCATATTTCAAATAACTTTATTGTTATATAGTTATAGTTACAGTATTTAACAGACACTTTTGTCCAAATCAACTGACAAAACATTAGATAAACTTTAGAATTTTAGTTTTTACATCTAGTTGCATTAGAAATAATTAAATTGCATGTCACATGTTTATTTGCTTCCTCAAACGCCAACACGACAGTTTACGAGACTACAGCTCTACAACTAGTCCTGCTTTCCCGGGGCTCACCGAGGTGATCCAGATTGACTGTGCCTGTTGCTCCTCCATGATTTGTCTCCTTTTCAGGGTTGTAGAGACCCGTCACGTTTTTCAAGCCAGGAGTAAAAGACCCATTTTGGGTGGGTGGACACAGTGGTGTGAAGCTTTGGAAGGTTGAGGTGGAGTCCTGGTACCCAGCTTGTGGCTGCTCAGAATTGACGGCTTCTGGCGCTATGGAAACAACAGTAACAAAGGATGAGAACTCCCAATCTGTCTTTGATGATGAAATTGTCCACAAGGCTGTAGGTTGCTCATAATGCCATGCTACAGTAGTGCAGATGAAGACTCTCCTGAGTTATTAGAGAAAAAAAGAATACTCACTGTTGGTATAAGACGACATCCAGCAACTGAATTCTGGGAAGGCATCTAAGTTGAGTAGGGCCGATCCATTAGAGTTACCTGAGAGTGGGCGAAAGAAATACTTTCTCAACAGGAAATCCGAGCAAGATCGTTTGAGCAAGAAGTGAACGAGAAGTGTTTTCAAAGTGTTTATAAATCGTTTATGACCCAGTGTAAGTGGTGTAAGGCGTTGACAGTGGCCTCTACCTTTGGAGTCAAATGTCTGTAGGTCCTTCTGAGGTTCTCCATAGGTCTCCGGGTACTGCAGCTGCCCTGGTCCCTTGCTGTCTAATAGAAAGGACAGGTCTTCACCACTGTAGTCTGAGGAGCACATCGAGACAGGGTTAGTCAAGCAAGAGTACAGGTGTTGGTTAGAGCTCTTTTGTCTGCAGATGATAAACAATGGGTTACACTCTTGTCCTTGATATGCTAGCACAGACTATAGCCCCTCACACTCAATCAACAAGAAAAGGAGGGAGAGGAACCCTATATAAGAGAGTATTTTGGTTCAGCAAGTAACCTCCACCCTGTCTATACTGCCTGCTACGTGCTTCTGAGAGATGCTGACAGTGGTCAGGCTATACCCATTTGTTTTAAAAGGCCCCACAGTCAGTTCCTTTTCAGGGGCGCTCTCTTCTGTTTAAGCTGTTGGCAGCCCACTCCCTCCCTCTGTGATTCTGTGCGTTAGTATGGAAGTGGGGAGGAAACGCAGGCGATGGGAGTGCGACCGAGTGCTGATGAAGGGGGTGGACAGGGGTGCTAAATCTGTTTGGGGAGGAAGTCTGGAGGAAAGGATTAGGAAAAGAGGGAGGGAGCAGAAGAAAAAAAAAACGGGTGTATCTTTAACCTGCCCCCCCCCCCCCCCTTGCTTGAACCAGCACCATTCAGACATTTCCAAATCACTGAACAACACACCCTGACACCCCCATGTTCCTGAGCTGGAGTTTTGAATCTGTGTGGATGAACAAGATGTCAAGGTCCAATTGACAGGGGGTGTCATGGACTGCACTGTTCAGTTGAAGGCCATAGGAAATGTTTTGTACAGAGTCAACGGAAATAAGGCCTAGAATAGTGCAAAACTGGAAATTAGTGGAAAACAACGTTTGGCTGTTTCTACTGACTGTGAGTGCTACAAGGACTATTAGCATTTTGACTATACATCAGATAAATATTTTAGGATTACTACAAAAAGGGGCTGCTGATGTTATTGATTAGTGAAAGAAATGGTGGGTTGGATTTCAGGAGAATGGACTTACCATATGATCCAAAATCAAAACCCGCAGGGACTTCCTGTGTTCTGAAATCTTCAGTATAATATCCAGCTTGGTACATCTCCATCTTCAGATACAAACAAACAAAAATGTAGATACATATATGTCAGTATACATGTCTAAGTAGATAGATGAATCATATTCTCAATACTTCTCTAACAGAGTTGGATTTGTCTTACTGGTCGAGGCCAACCCAAAACACTACTCAAATCAGCCACCCGGTTTAACTATTCATTTTAGCTTCAATAAGGCCCATATTTCCGAATACTGTTTATTCACTCTGTTTCAAACTTTATTGTGATATTTACCATAAATTACATTTATTTTGCAAATGAATAGATTAATCCAAAACCTTAAAAAAGAAGTAAAATGAAAAAGAGCCTACCGTTTGAGTTTTGAATTAGCTCGAAGTCTTCCTCGGATATGCTTAATTGCTGTTGGTCTGGTGGTCTGATTGAACGCTTTCCACGGAGGAGTGCAGAGGTTTTTATGTGTTGTCTGTTGCTGTCCGAGTCGGCCCCGTTTTAAAGAGGCGGCCGTACAGGGGCGTTTCCGTCCCCCACCACACCCCACCCCGGGAAGAATGTGCTGTGCTTCGTGACCATTAGTGGCCCAAAACATGTCGCTTAACGGGCCGTGACGTCAGGTAGAAGTCACGAATACCACGCGGGGGAATTGAGTTCATTCATACATACTCATGAAAAAATAGTCAATGAGTCGGCTAGATTATTAGGCCTGCCACAGCCTACAGGATAACATAACGTAAAATGGATTAGTCTTTTATCATGTCCCATCAAATAGCCTATATGTCAAGCACTGTAAAGCGCATAATTAAGATCATAAGATAATTACAAATGATGACTTATTCAGAATAAGTTAAACTATGAATAAACCAGTGTTTTAATTAGTATAAAGAGCTCCCATTCACCAAGTATCATTTATCTAGTTTGACTTTGGGAATAGAATAGAAAGCTGTTTTATTTTGTCAGAGGCGGAAGTAGATTTGTCTAAATAAAAAATTAAAAAAATTGAATTTTTTTTGACAGCTTATAAATGCTACCAATGCACGCTATTAGAATCCGGGGGTCCTTGATTCGAAAGGCTTCACTCATTACAAATAAGGACTGTTGCGCATAATTTTGACGGCACTGTAGACGATAAGAGTAGCCTAAGAATCAGCATGTTAAGCAAATGGAGGGCGGGAAACCTTATCAATCAGTTTTTGCTTCACAAACTAATGAGGTTTTGAGTTCAGACTCTGAGTCTATCTTTAAACCATTTACAGAGAACAATAGCCTGTAAAACTGCTCTTAGGGGAGGTCTGAAATCACGGCGTGAGTGGCTTGTGCAGATAAGAGCAGCCCGAGGACCCTGCATAAACAAACACCTCTGGGCCGCTTTCCTCCGCCCTAGAGAAAACATAGGCCTACATCTGGAAAAGTGAGTTCCCAGATCGTGTGAGAGAGACAGGAGTCGTGATTGAGAAGACCGTGTGCTGAATAAGACACAACTAGGGTCAAGTTACACAAGCACCCTGGCGGGTAGCTGGACAGACAACACTCGTTAGAACTCAATGAGGTAGAATTTATGGATTGGGTGGACCTGTCCTGCTGTCGTGAAAGGATGACTTTCCTCCCAAAATGCCAGTACCGTTAAGTCTCCCCACAAGTGTGAGAACGTGATTTTTGGAAAACTGTTGTTAGATTTTGCACATACCTATTTTGTATTTGAAAGGGTTTTAGTGTACAAGTTTGGCGGTTCTATATTTTCTATTAAAAAGCGTCATTTCTGAGGTGATATCATTGTCAGCTTGGAAAATAAGACGCATGTTTAGGCAGAAGGAACTGGCACAAACATAATGTTTTAAATACTGTAATATTATTTTGCTCAAACTGAAAAAATAAAAAAATGCCCAAATGTAGACTACGTACTGAAAATTATCACACCAAATAACTTACATTTCATTCTTAAAATGAAAGGATTGGGAACTTTCAACTGGACTTTAAGCAAAAAAAAATGGTCAACATCACATTATATGGCTAAAATGTCAGCACAGAATAAGACTACAAACTAAGACTAAATCTACCATATTTTTCTAAGACATTAAAATTGCAATGTTTCACCAATAGGCGCCAAGCCTCGATGCTTAGTGTGACTTCACTTCCCAATTTTAGAATGGAGAGCAAAAAAACCGTTGCCATCCGGTTATGGTCTAAGCGAAAATTGTTGCAATGGTTTGCACTGAAGAGTAAATGCGCCTGTGCAGACAGCCGATGCGCTTCAGTAAGGTTTCAAAAGGGTATTACTTATTGAGTGCTTAACTAAAACTACTTCATGAGCCAAAAAGACTAAACGAAAACTGCAATGGACTGTACAATTAAGGTAGGCGTTTGATCTGGTTTTATTGTCGATTCTGAAAATGAGACGATAGTCCGCAGCCACCCACTGCTTGGGTTAGCAGCTTTGTGTTTGCTGAGTGAGAGAGGCAAGGCGGTGATGCAGGTCCCCACTCTTTCCTTCTTGTACAAAATTTCCTCTTCCTTCCCGTTCGTGGTTGAATGTCGGCTCTTTAATAACACAAGAAACCACTACAACATTTAGACTCAGATAAAAACTAAATGGTGGCCAGTTCGCGCCAGAAAGGGTATGCACATTTTTTGCGTTTTCAATTGTTTGGTTTATTTGTGTCCTCTTTACATGTACCTGGGGAACCACAACGACGGAGCATTCGTTGACTTTAAAATTAACTGAGACTTATTTTAGTTTTGAGTAAGGCGGCCGTGACAAATAAACCACAACAATGACTCAAAAAATTGTGACGAATATTACTTCATGGTGGAGCGCGCGCGCAAAGCAGGTGGCTAAGGCGCCTTCAACTTATTTGGATATACCGAAGACTTCGTTGCAAAGGACTGAATTGCTTCAGATGACTGGTATTTGTAATTTGTCTGTCTTTAATATTAGAAATTGAACTTTCTGCATTAATGACTAAAATACAGAACTTAAAAAAATAGTTGTATTCACTGTACGCTCATGGAGATGTAACCGTTACTTTTAGGCGCGTTGGTGGGGTGATGTCAACCAGTTAAATCCGTAACTATGAACATCCTTATGCAGTCTATGGATGTTTCAATCTTACAAGCCTGCATTTGTTGGCCAGTAGTCTAGGCCTATATGTACACGTATGTAATGTATACGTTTAACGACTTCTCATTTTTGTATTGCTTTAAGACGTTTTTTTATGATTTAGGCTATAGTGAAAATACTTCTTGTGCATTTGAAGTTTTACGAGTGGACAAATGCTCAGCTACAATGAACAACATGAAAAATCTTCGTTAATCATAGACATTCTGGGAGAACGAAAATAGCTTTTTTAAATAGCACGATTTTTAAATGTCAGTCCACAAAAATTCAACGTCTTAAACGAATATCCACGTAAATAGATCATTATCGATCATTTATAAGCTTATCTAACGGTGATTTAATTAGGTCTAGTAGAGAGACGTCTTGCTGTACACTATTTACGATTTTACATCCTAATAGCCCATTGTTTAAATATAGCCACATTTCCCTGGGATCTATGTAATAAATAGCCTACATCCAAATTAGTCATAGGCTAATATTAAAATAAATAGTTTTGTGACAAACACTAAGAGATTGGCTCCATAATCTGTCTGCAATTGAAAAACGACTCAACAACTTTTTTGACGGGGAGGCAAGTCGATTTTGAGATGGTTTAGGTCGAGATTTCCTTTTTTTGTCATATAATTTGACACATTGTTTGCAACGTCTTCGTGCGTTGATTTGCTTTGTTTTATAACAGCTTATTTGATCGGAAAATGCCCTGTGCGTGCATAGAAGAAACAGGTGCAGGGCTGATGTTTTCACGGTAGGCCTAGGGTGATTTCTGGTGTTTAACATGGCCAGTGGTATACAGACACAGTAAAGAGCGCACAGACGCACAAAAAACAAACGAGGTTTGGATAATCTCACTGGACACTGACCACCCTCTCGCAAAAGTCTGTTCTTCCAAGGCTATGTGAGTTATTTAAAGAATAATTTATAGCAAACTGTAGACTCGTGTGCCCGTCAGGTGTTGTTATCTGAACTCTACAGGCTTCCTGTTTCGAACCTCAGACTTTCCGCACACGCTTCCGTTCCCTCCTCACGAAAAGAGCCAACAGAGTCTGCCAAAACAGAACGATGTTAACATGCCTTTGCATTGTTTCCCATTTCTATTGCAGCATTTGCACAATAACTGAAGTTCACTCGGACGTGCCGTCTTGCCATGCGTACCAACTACATGTCATAGACCAGGGGTGCGTTTCCCATACAACGAACGAGTTTAGTATTAAATTAACATGGTACATTGCATCGTTAAACTAAGAAACACTTTAAGTACGACGGATTCCCAAAAACCGTCGTACCAACACCGTACTATGTGAGTTTGAACCATGTTAGTAAGTTCGAACTAACTTGGTTAATGACTGGCTAGTGTAGCACGTGAACTGGCACGCCCGCGTATTCTGATGAGGGGCAAACCACTGAATTTTGATATCTCAATTTCATTCACGAATCTTTTTTTATTCATTTGTTTGCTAATTCCTAGGTCATATTGCGTATCCATATGTTCATATAGACTTACTATACCTCGTAAAACCGTACCTCGAATGCTGTCTGCTTTCAGGTAACTTTGATAGGCATTGGCGTAGGCTATTGCCGTTGAAAAGTTGTCTAATCTGGTATTTACAAATAAACACATTGCAGTCAGGTTTGTGGGTCAGTATGCCGACGACACATGCTGTTTTACACATAGAGGTCGCACCTTGGTAGTAGGTACAACAGGTTCAAATCCAGTCTGAGGTAATTCTTCAGTTTGTATAGCCACCATTCTAATCCTCTATTGTAGGTCTGTGTAAAACATTTGCCATAGTCGTTTCCTACAGCACGAGAATATTAATACGATAAGCTACACAGGACGTGCTGCATCTCGATTTATTGTTGTGTGAATTCACCTTAAATGCACGTTTCTGCTAGTGGGCCTTTTAGTCATAGTTTTTTTTGCGAAAGACAATTATAAGTATGATTGTATGGTGGTTAACAACGTCAAATATCAACCAGGAACGGAAATATATTCATAATGATGAATTTTGACACCAATAACTGACACCAGTGACGGATTAGGCATGTAGTAGGCCTAGACCTATCTGGAACTACTCTTCTAACCACAGGTCGAGAGCTGTAGTTGGAACTGCACAACTTAAGTGTTTGCAAACGTTCATGTCGTTTAACGATGGTTCGTAGGCCACTATGTTGGCCCTAATTTACGAATGTAGATAGTTACCTCGATAGTTCGAACTATGGTTTTAGGAAACACTTGCATCGCGACTCCATGGTTCCAACTGCGTAAGCCTAGTTTATTTGGTAAACGTACCCCTCCTCTGTTCATTTGTCCCTCTTGCGCAAACTTCGTTTTTTGCTTGTGGCTTGATATTGCTTATTAACATCTTATGAAACCCACACAGAATGTCTGCAGCCAGGAACGCAGCTGCTGGTCCATTTGCAAAATCAGCTCGGCCTAGCGTTAACTTCTGCTTTTCTTTACTTAGCGTGTAGCTTGTCCTTTAACGAGGACAATACAATTAGAAGAACAGAATTTGAATTCCGTCCAGGAAGGCTAATACCAAGATTGCACCGTAATGATGAAGTCCTTTTTCCAACAAGAAACTAATTTAACTACTGTCCCAGGGACAGCGTAGCTACAAATGCACCATGCTGTATATATATTCTATCGTTAATTAAAATACATTTAACTCAGATTTTATCATGTTATCACAAAGCTTAGGACATATCAGCTCTTTCGCAATCTAGTGACTTAAATTGCATAGGGCCCTTCAGTTTCCTGATGTACAAGTCATTTCATGTGAGAATCGACCAACACATTTACACAGAAGCCAAATGGCAAGATATCAAATTTAGAAGTCGATTGTTTCGAAGATATTTATTGCTTAATATTTATAAGCAATATAAGAACATCCATCTAATCAAATAGCCAAATGTAGGAAAGAGAGGTTATATATATTTTTCATTTGGGCCTGTTCCACACCACTGCAATTGGCTTTTAGACATGCTACAGTTTTTCATGGTACATCAAAGACTAATTGTGAACCACTCTCCGAAAATGCACCACTTTATGTCTGTGATACTGTAAAGTAGCTGCTGTGTTCAGTGATGTCAAATGTTTGACTAACACTAAAAATCATCACAAGTCACACCGTAGCATCAATAGGTGTCCAGTCCAGGTTAGTTAAAAACGAATGAAATTCAAAATATAGTTACACCTCCACCCTGCAGTCTCCTGTGCAGTGTTATGTGTGTCATAGAGTAGTGGCAGTTGATGAAAGCTACTATGCTGTTGTACTATGACTCTGCATGCACCACCCTATGGAGATGATTCATATGGAGACTGGTCTCACTCTGACAAGTCTGGAATCAAAAGATCTTGAGTTTCAAATAGTATTGCACCATGTAAATGAACAGTCTCTGATGGCCACAAAATGGCTTCTAGTGGACACATTTGGATTGCCTCATCTTTTTCTAAAACTACCATTCCATTTATGATCTTTGAGACCAATAGTATAAAATATAGAGTGCTTCGCTGTGGTGTTTTCCATGAAGGTATGTAAGGTAAGATCAGTCAGCCATTGCAGCGCAATCTGCAAAATGTTTCTCCGGCTGTTATGTTGTCTCACAGCAACAGTGGCTGATATGAAACTGATCAGACAGGAAGTTAGTTGTGGCAAAGTCGGTCAGGCCACGGATGGTGTGTTTGTGTTCATCAGTTTAAGAGAGAGAGGGCTCAACAGTGTGAACATGTGTGGGGCTGTGGTTGGTAGTGTGCATGCTCACAGAGTAATTTTAACTCCTGAGCCCCAGTGTTTTAAGTGTGTGTGTGTGTGTGTGTGTGTGTGTGTGTGTGTGTGTTCATGCACACGCATGTTCATGTGAGAGGACAATCTGATAACAGAATCTGATATGCTTCTCAACATCAAGTCTCAAGTCAAGTTCACTCAACGTTTATGCCTGAGCATTTCCCTGCGTTTGGCGTGTGATGAAGTGGTGCGTCGTGTTCAGGGAATGCATCACGGCATGACGCTCATGACCCTTCGCCGACAACCCAACCCCACCGCACCCCAACCCCACCACTGCCCAAATGCTGGGTTTGTGTCTCAGCCCCCTCTTTCACTTCTCTAGTAAGGGAGTGCCTCCCATCGAAGTTGTGCACAGTCTCTTCACACACGACAGTGCACAACACTAGACAGAAAAGGAAGGAAGGAAATTAGTTCAGGCAAAAAAATATAAATACACGGCTATAGGGGAAAGTACTCTGATTCAGAGGCTGTATTGATTACGCATCACGCACAGTAACTCTGTTGACAGGTACAGGCTGTTATTTAGTATAATACTATGAATCTTCTTCATCTTCTGAAGAATGTCATTGACCGAAAGCCGACTTTAAGATTTTGAAATGCAAGGCTGCTGTGTTGCAACAAACGGGTTCCTTTTCGCCTCCTTGTCCATCTCAAACAAGATGCCCGCAGTGAGAACAATGCAGAAGGGGAGGGAGCACAGGGATAATTAGGCTAAAATAACACACAATAGAACCTTCTGCTCCTCGGGCTTCAATCAGTGCTGACCGCCTTAGTTGCGTCCACTCCACTCCCCTCCCCTCCCCACCTCCCCAACCCAGGCCCTCGGGTTTGTTTTTCAGCTTTTAAATGACCCGTTTTTTTTTTTTTTTTACACAGTGCCCCCCGCAGCCTCCACCCTGTTTCCTATCTCTTGTCCTGTGCCAAAAGGTTTCTCTGCACATGGGGGCCACGTTTCCTGTGGGCCACTGAAAAAGCGCGGCGCTGACGTATGAAGCCCCAAAGACAATACGAGAGTCCCATAAACAAACACGCACGCTACGGAGATCCACATTCATTCACACATAAATAGATGCATGCTAAGGTTATATACAAACACATGAAAGAGATAGTTTTTGTACTTGATGCACTTGCTTGTGCCCCCGCGTCGCCACCACACATGCACACGCTTCTACGCAGACACCAAAATCAAATGAGGCCTGAGCTCACTGCTTTAAGAGCAGGAGGAAGCGTTGATGCGTGCTGCCAGTTTGTAAATCGTTTTTTGATCTTCTCTCATCTCTATGGATTGTGAACGTGTGTACCTGTCAGATGAAATCATTTTGAGATTAATGGCAAGGTTATAATTTGTGGCCATTGAGTTTTGTACATAATGACCTTCACTGATTGTAGTGGCAACCTAAGCACACAAGGAGGACGATCTCATTTACAGATTGAGAAAAAAAAACATATGTGCAGTTTTGTGTGAGTGTGATACTGGGATCAGTTATTTTCCGAAACCCACCAAGTTCAGTCAGTCATTTCTCAATCATTGTTATCGCCTGTCTGTGTTTACAGGAAGCGCTGTCAGTCGTGAGTGAGGACCAATCCATTTTCGAACCAGCCTTCAGTGCCCCCCAGGCCATGCACATGAAGGGGGAGATAACGACGACGACAACGACACCGTCTGGCTTCCGCCAGAGTTCCGAGGAGAGTCCCGAACCCACTGAACCCGAGTGGGTGGGGTCTGGCGCGCAGAACCCGGGGAAAAGAGTGGAACATGTCAACGGAACCAGGTGACTGAAGTTGTCTGTGTGATGCTTATTTCTCTCTGAGGCAAGAGGTTGTGTGTGATGTGTACTACGTGGAAGTGGAAAGTGTGAGGATAATTAAGCCAGTGAGCAAACCTCCATGTACACTTCTAAACGAATCAACTGCAACTTCTCATCATTTGTACACGGCTTTGTATAAAGATGTTTGCCAAGTGAGTAACTGTACCTGGAATCTTTGAGGCCCCCTGAGGTGCTGATATTACATTTGGTGGCAGTTACGCTGATATCATGGAATAATACTAGAAGAGAAAACGGTGGCGTGCCGATGTGATGCCACAGGATGTGCTCCACGCGTGACTCATCCCCTCTTCTCCACCCTTTCCCTGTGTCATTCGCTCCATCCTCCCCACAGCCGTGAGTCCCCGGTGGACTGCAGCGTCACGAAGAGGACCCGGCACATGAGTAACAGCGACGGGGGCCAGTTGGCCTACCAGGCCTCATATCCCGAGGCCCGCACCAGCCCCCAGACCACCACTCCCCCTAGCAGTGCCACAGAGGAAAAGAGGGTCATCGTTCCGGCAGGTGAGCTGTCCCTGTGTCACACACCAACACACACACACACACACACACACACACACACACACACACACACACATACACACACACATACACACACACACACACACACACACACACCCTCAGCATCTGTCCAAGACAAGAACAATGTAGAAGAGGTGCGTGCTGACGGATTTGGTGTGTTAAGGTAGTGTGTGACTGTCGGTTAGCTCTGTGGCCCCCCAAAAAGAGTTTATGAAGGAACCAACCTCATAGAAATATTTATATCTATGGTTTCTTTTTAAATTCAATTGGTGAGTTTGACCGTAACAGATATATATATTTTCCGTGAGATGCATTTTAAATTGAATTGGTGAGTTTGACCGAAACAGATATATTTATTTGTCGTGAGATGCATTCAAGTCAGTAGAATTTTTTTGAAATAGGGCATAAAAGTGTGAGAATTAACAACTCTGTAATTACCCTAGTTTGTTCTTATATTTACATATAGTACTTTCATTATTTTGGTAGTTTCAGTATCAGCTGGTGTTTTAGGATGAACACACACACACACACACACACACACACACACACACACACACACACACACACACACACACACACACACACACACACACATACTGGTGTTTCCATTGCTATGGTATGGTGTGTATATAATGCTTACATACGAGTTCATGGTGTCTATGTAGGTCTGTAGTGTCTTTTTTTGTTGGTCTTTGTGATGGTGTGCCCTTTATGTTAAGGCAAAGAGAGTCAGAGAACAAGTATTTCATTGTGTTTTTAGTACACATGACAATTAAGTTGACGTTGGAGTTGGTAAGTTATGTTGTAAGAACCATCAATAGACAATTTTGTGTTTTTCAAAGCCAGCGTTCCAACAAACATTCACAACCACTTTCACAAAGCTGTGTTGTTCACACTACAGTTATCGACTTAACTAGAAGATGAGTTTCCTGTCAAAAATGTCAGAGATACTAATTTTTGGTGTAGTAAGTCCACCATCCAACTGAAGCTATAGGATGCTTGCAGACACAAGCATTTAGCCTGAGTTCACCCACCTGCAGAAGACCTTGCAGTGGAATGGAATGGTGCATCTCCTCAGGTAGCAACTGAAAGTGCATGCATTGCTCCCGAGTTAATGTAGGCAAACCTAACTTAAAATACCGGCAACAAGGCATCAGCCATGTTGGGGTGACAACGAGGGTGACAAAACGCAAATTATAACATCACTTCCTGTTAGATTTGAACTTCCCACACAGTGGATTTCAGCATCCTGAGCACTGAGTGAGTAGCGATGTGAGAAAGGATCATTTGGGAATAACAAAACAGCCAACTGCTCAATGTAAAACAAATATAAGTTAATTGAACAGTGACACCAATGTAGGCATGTTATGTCATACATTAATTCGTTTTTTATAAGTAGATGTATTGGAGATGATTCACATATTCACAGATATATATAACATGGTAGGTAGCCCAGCTTACAGCATTTTAAAATAAAATCCTTAAAAATGCAGTTTGTATCAATCCTTGTGTTACACTACACAATTAACCTCTCCCTGCCATATGAACAGCCATACATAACCTAAGTCAAACTAGCATGGTATAATGGACGTACAATGGTTTTAAGAAACAGTCACAGCTAAGCTAAGCTAACAACATACTATTGAGCCTGCATTTCACTAAAGCAATGTACTATATCCACCATTAAATGACAGTAAGATTTTAAACAGTCCCTAATAACCCTGATCCTAGCATAACGAACACGGCCCTGTTGACTTTGTTACAAAATGGCCCGAGAGAAGAGTTTAGTAGCAGAACTTTGGAAATGTATGGCGCAACCAGGCTGAGTTACACACCAGGCAGAGTTTCACATCGAGGTTCAACCCAGTACACACTCTCTCTCGGTTCAGGAACCACACACACTCTTGCGTCATTACGTTTGGAACGGCCTGTTCTAATAGAGGAACTGATCCAGGTCACATTCGCTGTGTGGTTGCCAAAGGGAGGCACACCTTTTAAACTGGGTTTGTGTGTATTTGTACGTGCCTGAGAGTTTGGGTGCGTGTTTGGATGTGCTGTGTTTGACCCACACCATTGGGCTACTTTTTAGCTGAAAATATATATATATATAAAAATTGTGAATTAATGAACTAAAGCAAACACATTATAAAGAACATACATTGTGAAAGTAGCCGTAAACCTTGTGTGTAAAAACCAGTCCAGTATTTTTCAGCCGGGCAGCTCGTATTTGTTTCGCAGCTACGTGTGTGAAAACCTTTCCCATGTTTGTTTTAATACTGATTACGGGAGACTTGCTCATGTAGCAGGACTAAAGCGAGGGGAAGTTGCCTCTGATTTGGCTTCCAGACTGCATAGTTTCCACCACCTCAAAGCTTGATCCTTTCCCACAAGAAACACTTGAGGTGTACGAGCCACCAGATCTGTCTTCACATCTAAAAATAAAATATTGTCGAAGACAAACTTAGTTGGTTTGTTTATAATTTATTTAAAATTTTAATTTGTTCTGTATTGTATCCATAGACTGTAACTCTCACATTCACTCTGACTTATTGAGGCATCATAAAGTAACCATAGTGACGGTGGGCGTGACATCACGAAAGTTAAGGCACCATAAAGGGAAGACTCTTCCCAGAAGATTGGACATCTGGGATTATTTTTACATGAGTCAGACAGGCCAAACAATCATTGTGCTTATAATACACGGATGTTACATCACTCCTCTGTGTTAAACAAGGACAATGAAGGGCCCAGAAGTATAGTCAGGCGTTGTGATCAAGTGTGCTTACCGAAAACAAGGAAGAAAGTCATCATATTTTAATTAACACACACACACAACTCAGACCCTTGAGTCAGTGAAGCTGTAAAGGAAAGAAAAGGCAATATCATACCCTCATAAAATAAATTCTCACTCACACAGATTTCTAAAATGTAGAGACCCGTAAGTACAACCATAATTTTCACAGAGTTTTGTGTGTGTCATTCATAAAGAAGCACACAGTAGATGATTTGGCAAGAACAGGGTATCACATTTAACTGTTGTTATGACATAGGCATGTTTATGTGATGTGTGTGTGTGTGTTGTTATGACATAGGCATGTTTACGTGATGTGTGTGTGTGTTGTTATTACATAGGCATGTTTACGTGATGTGTGTGTGTGTTGTTATGATATAGGCGTGTTTACATGATGTGTGTGAGTTGTTATGACATAGGCATGTTTACGTGATGTGTGTGTGTGTTGTTATGACATAGGCATGTTTACGTGATGTGTGTGTGTTGTTATGACATAGGCATGTTTACGTGATGTGTGTGTGTCTGAGGCTAAAAATAACCTTTAAAAAAGAATTTAATTCGCCACACATGACCATTTTTACCATAAAAAGTATTTTGCTTGTTTTGTGTTGTTTTTGTTTTGTTTTGTTTTGTTTTGTCGCTTGCAAAGTCAAACAAGAGTCGAGGTAATGGTATGAGGTAATGGTATGAGGACGTGAGAAACAAACACAGATCACCCAAATCATGAGGATCCTTCAGCGGCTAGCGAATGTTCCTGTGACAATGTTAGCACCACCGTTAGCAGTGAGAAGGAAAAGTTGCTGGCCTCATGCGTATTCAGGGCACGGCAGTGAACTGGTGCAGATGCTCGCACTTTTAAACAGGAAACACTTCATTACCCTCTCAGATCACTGTTGACACGCAGGATCACCGCAATGTTTCAGTCTGGAGCTCCTCCATTTTATCAGTTACAGACAGGGAAATACATTTTACATATCAGGCCCTTTTTTCAGTGCTACACTTACAAAAATGCAACAGGTCCTGTCTCATCGTCATATTACGACGTGGAATCAGGGATAAGACTGCTTAATAAATTGCAGGTGCACTACAACCGTGTTAACTTCCCGATTTTCTCCCTGAAAACGTGCTTCAGGCGGAAGTGGTATGTTTTATTTTCACTGTGCAGCCAGTTAAAGATAGCCTGTCAGCATTGCATGAAGATATTACATGTTGCTGTAGTAGTTTTACTAATGCAGACTGAGATGTACTCTCTAATGAAAGTGAGGCATACTTGTGTTCTGTTGTCACTTGAGAGGAAACAGTTAGAAAAAAAACTAGCTTTTGTGGTCAACATTTACATACTTGCTCAAATGTCACAGTAGAATGTTTGCAATCGATGAGCAAGGCACATCTGCAGAGCACTTTTTAAAAACACATATACATACATTACATACATACATTACATACATTACATACCTACATACATACATACATACATACATACATACATACATACATACATACATACACACATTCATACACACATTACATTACATACATACAAACAAACAAATGTCAAAAAGGCCATTATCTTTGGACTCCCCTTGATGGTAAACAAAACCAGTCGAGTCTAAGTAAGCTATAACTGCACACTTGCTTCCCCAGTTGCTTTGTATGGAGTTCCTTCGTCAGTCAATTCCATATTATCTGAAACCCTCAGGCTGCCCTCATCTGGCGACCTTTCTCCGTTATCTGTCACCACATGCTCCTTTGTTCCCCAGTTTTACAGCCTTTATCTGCATTTGAGGTTTGGGGAAATTTGGAAAGACATCTACTCTGCCTGTGTTACATGTATTGTATTGTACAGTATTACATGAAAATCACAATATTATCAGCATGACCATGCAGTTCCTCAGTGCAAAGACAACCCCGACTTTCAGCTTTTCTAAGGGCACCCTGCAAGAAAAATGTCCGTTCCTCATAATCTTAGTTGTGTTTGTATGTTTTATGTTCACTGTATGCACCTATACACCAGAACAAATTCCAGGTAGGTGCAAACCTACTTGGCAATAAATACTATTCTCATTCTGATCTTTCTCTGCTCCCTCTCTGTCTCAGACCCTGAGGTGTGGACACAGGACCACGTACGGCAGTGGGTAGACTGGGCCATCAAAGAGTACGGCCTGGTGGAGGTTGACGTGTCTCTTTTCCAGACGCTGGATGGCAAGGCACTCTGCAAGCTGTCCAAGGAGGACATGATGCGCCTCACGTCTGAATACAACACCGACATCCTGCTCTCACATCTCAATTACCTCAGACAGAGTAAGGCTTAAGCACCCTCCCTGAATCCCACACGATTAGGTTTCAGTAAATGTGAACACTGACATGTTAGCTTATCTTAATTAAAGTACCATTTGCGTGAAAATTATGCATGTTGAAATCTGGAATGGCAACTCAGTCATTGTAATAATTATGGAAAAATGTTTCTCTGTACTTTGGACTTTTAAAATATTTTTTTTGTGAAACTCTGAGGACTCAACAATCACAAGGTTGACTGTCTGAACAGTAAGCGGGGTAATTAAGTTGATTTAAAGGTGAAATTCTTCATTTTTCCAGGCAGCCCCACCTTCTCTTACCCCTCAACACCCACCAACACACCCCAACAGCCCAGACTACAAGTCAAAGCAGGTAAGGCAATGGAATCCGCACCCTACTTTCTGATAGTTTAGCTAAGCTCAAATCTTTCATCTAGATCTTTGGAAAGAGGTGTGAACACACCTTTAAAGAAAAACCCCAACCACAGAGGGCCTATCATTGACATTTCACTCCAGATTCAATGCATTTCAGCAGTAGTAATTGCGGTGACACTTAGTGCCATTGTTATGTTCACATAAATGGGAACTACTTTTAGTTAAAATTATAGGAACTACTTGTCTGTTATGTGTATAATACAATTGTTGTAGCACTGAGCAGCTCATTGATACACTGAACTAGAGCTTGTAACGTGTCTAAAGGAAATCCAGTACAAGCTTTGTTAACTTTACTCCGGTGTTTATTTAATGTATGTTGTGAAAGTGCAAATACACAACAGCCTTAAACGGAGGTGTTGAGAACATGATCACAGTTCAGCTGCAGTGAGGGCTCAGCTACCAAGCGCTCACTATGCTGATATTCGTTGGTGAATGTTGAGGCGAGTCAACAGCTCAGTATCATGTAGTTTCAGACAGGAAACAGCTGCACCGGCACAGGAAATAGGGGCATGGGTATGGGTCCCACTTTGGGACACAATTGATAATCTGGAGGTGAGAGAGAGGCAGGCTCCAACAAAAGGACATTTAACACCAAGACACACTGGGCCCATCTTCAGCCCATCTTTGTTTTCCCCCTCCCTCTGATCTTGGCCTGCGTGCTCCTTCAGAGTCTTTAAATCAGCGCTTCCTTCCTCCCATAGTTTTGCGTTGCTTAGGTCTTCAAAGCCCATTTTTTTTCCCTGTCACTCCCCTGTCTCAAGTCTCGTCATTTGTGTTTGTGAGCAGAAAACAGCTTTGAAGAAATCAGCAGAAGGAACAGCTGGTCGTCAACCGTCATGCCTGTTGTTCCAAAGGGTATGTTGACTATCATATGAAGTGTTGCAGAAACAAGAAATGGCTTCAGATAAATGTAAATATCTTTGTAGGACATTCATATGATGAAGATCCATGTTTGAATTTCTTTTTATTCATTTATCACACTAGACATGCTAATTCATCAGATAGAAGGAGCCAATTTCTACATTTCAGGAGCAGAAACAACAACAATGAAATAATGACTAATATTTTAACATCTGGTTTATTTGGGCGTGCTGCATACACGATGCATTATTTGCACATACATGAGTACGTAGACACTTGTGTAGAAGTTGAAGTTGTGTTGATGTTGTGTTGAAGTTGTGTTGAAGTTGTGTTGATGTTGTGTTGAAGTTGTGTTGATGTTTTGCTGATTCACAGTGGGCTCCCCCATAGACCCTCAGCACACCCCCAGAGTCACAGAGCCTCCCCCAAGAATTGTTCAAGGTGAGTACTTGCATTTTAATTACTTTAAATTACTTTAAATTAAAGTAGAGTGACACTGCTAACATTAACTGTGGTTTTCAGATAGTGACAACCACAACAGCTTTTTAATTGTGGTAATCACTAGAATTACTGCTAAAGTCTGAATTTGTTTTCTCTCGACAGACCCATACCAAGCATTAGGCCCCATCAGCCAGCGACTAGCCAATCCAGGTAAGACATCAGAGTGAACAGTTGAGAGTTGAGAGTATGCTGCAACACCCACCTAAACCACCTAGACCCACTTAGACCCATCTAAACCACCTAGACCCACCTAAACCCACACAGCTAATACACGTTATCTGACCTTTCCACTGTCTGTCCTCACTAAATACAGCTAGGATGATTAATTTATACATTTGGAGAGTAGACAGGCCAAACATTCTAACAAGTTCTAAAATTCCCTTAAAGGAACCCTGGTTTGTGCCATTCTTTAGGAACCGTGTTTAGACTGTCCAAAAAGCCAAGGTCTTGATTTGCTGCATTGGCAGAAATGAAAGGAAGTGACACGTTTGACTTTCCACAGTGCATGAGTGGAGTAGTTACTGCTATAAGCTACTGCTAATATTTCAACTCTTCCAACTCTGCTGTCTCCTCACAGAAACCCCACTGACCTATAGCAAGAGCCAAACAGCCAAAGTCAGTTCACAAAGAGTGATCAGCATTGGCCCTCACAAGATCGTGGGTAGGTGGTTCGCCAACCCACGTTTTGTTCTTTTTCAGTCAGACTGACAGTGGAAAGGTCACACATTCTTACACATCAGGACAGTCTGTAGCCTGGTGTTCCACAATACACTTTGAATGAAATTCAGTATTACTCTGTGATATTACACAAACACCACACTAATTTGAGTCTGTCACACACACACACAGGACAAGGGCACGGTTATGGCATCTGTATTAAGTTACATTCTACAGATACTCCCACAGTCTACACGTCTACAGGACTGATCCGAAGATCTGTGAAAATCTGTGTTCAATATCTGTTGATTTCCTCTGATGACCCCTAAAATGCATCCCTAGGCTCTGGTCAGATCCAGCTTTGGCAGTTTCTGCTGGAGCTCCTGTCAGACAGCAACAACTCCTCCATCATCACCTGGGAGGGCACCAACGGCGAGTTCAAGATGACCGACCCGGATGAGGTGGCCAAGCGCTGGGGCGAGCGGAAGAGCAAGCCCAACATGAACTACGACAAGCTGAGTCGCGCGCTGCGCTACTACTACGACAAGAACATCATGACCAAGGTGCACGGCAAACGCTACGCCTACAAGTTCGACTTCCAGGGCATCCACCAGGCTCACCAGAACCACACCGCCGAGGGCAGCGTGCTCAAGTACCAGGCAGAGATGCCCTACGTGCCCTCCTACCACAGCCATCAGCCCAAAATGAACTTCATGAGTTCGCACGCGCCCCCCATGCCTGTGTCGTCCGGGAACTTTTTTGCGGGGCCCTCTACCTACTGGAACTCAGCCACAGGGGGGATGTACCCCAGCGCCGCCATGCCCAGACACCCAGGAAGCCACGGCCACCTGGCCTCTTACTACTGAAGCCCACCTGACGACTCTCCTGTCTCGCTTCTCACCCGACTCCTGGGGCGTATTCCAGGTACGTGGTTTGGTGAGTAATCCGGATAAGTTAACTCATAGTAAGTAGTAAACCTCCTAAAAAAGGATCCCTATGGCTTTGTTTTGGCGTGAGAATGAAGCAATAGGTTTACCACTTACTCAGAGTTTACTTATCCAGGTTCGTCACTAAGCCACGTAATAGGAATACCCCCCTGATATTGATACCATGGCATTACAGCAGTTTGTCACTGTTGAGTTTTTAGTTTTCCAAGTTTATCACCAATATACTTATATGAAAAGTGTATAAACAATACATACAATACAATACAAACAAAACATAATGTTTTGTTGTCAACCTAAATTTGTAAATACATTTTTTGTTATTATATTGTGCAATTAAGGATATCATAATGTCTGTAAAAATGTCTGTTGTAATGTTTTTCCTTTTCTTTTATATCATTGTGGTATACTTAGGAGTTGTAATACAAATATGTCTCAATACATCTCAAAATATCTAGCTACTACTATAACTGTAACACATGATCTAGTTTCCGAAGGCTCCTTGAACAGTATTACAGTACTGTATTAAGACCAAGTTATTATCTAAACATAAACGATGCATATAAACGATGACAAAAACAACAAGAATGAAGACTGTACACAATACTGTAAATACTGTCCAAATGTTCTTGTAGATACTTTTTTGTAATACACTCAAAAAAACATATGTATCTTTTCCTTTGACAATAAACTATAACTTCCACCAAGTATTATGTATGTCTTCTTATAAATTGCTGAACATGGAAATAGTTGCCATGTTAAAACCATTTCATAATGTTTTGAGGATTGGTCAGTTCTGGCTGTCCTACTTATGCAGCTTTAACTTTACATTAACTACAAAAACTCAAGAAGGCACAGAAGGATGATGGGAGTGTGTAACAGTTTTAAGGGCCGTGAGAAATCTCGACTGTGAGACTGTGCAATCTTTAAAACTCCCTTTAACAATCTCACGCACTTTCTTCATAACTCCTGAAAACAGAACTAGGCCTAGACACACCAAAAACCTTTATCCGTAAACTTGCTAATCAATCACCTTTTTGTACCTAGCGGCACTCACCCAGTCACAGCCCTGTTACTCCTCATCTTTTGTAGCTTTTAATGTTCAGTTCTCCACTGGTGTTGTTTATTATACTCTCCAGCATTGATGGGATGTGGTTTTACGTCTGGAAAGTTGCTAAAGCGAAGCATGGTCCTCCACCCTTGCAAATATTTGATCCTCACATATTTGATCATTATCGTAAATTTAGCAACCCTCAAAGGGGAGCTCAGATAAGATGGAAATGAAATTGCTAATCAAGACTCACCTCACCTTCCTGTATTTGATGAAAGAGGGTGTGCCAGCATCACATGTAACTGGAAATAAACACTCACTAGAACATTGAAAGACTGACAGAAAACAAAGTTTGAGCCTAGTATTTGAGTTGCAGTATTTGAAACACGGTTCATCCAGGGAGGTCCCTGTTCTTCTGTGAAGCACCACACTAAACAGAGTTAAATAAACAGATGTTTATTGGTTTGGAATAGGTGTGTAGTGCACTGTACAACCACGCCCTTTTAAAAAATAAAGCAGAAAACCTATACATTAGTTTACATTCACAAGGACTCTGTACAGTGAGGAATGAAATAACATTGAAATAAATTGGATGTTGAAATGAAAATGAAAATAGGGCAAACAAATCAATTTAACCCAAAGATCTCCTCAAAGATTCGCCGCGGCTCAGTCTCCCTATCCTTCTACACCACTGCGGAGCCTGTCGGGTGCTTCATCTCCGTTACCACGACACCCTGGACAATCTCTGGCTCTGGCCCCTCTTCCTCAGGCCACAGAGGAGACTTCATCTTACTGGTTTGTATACCATCGGACTCCACAGACCACGCCCCACTGGACACCATCTTTTTGGCTGCTGTATGTAGATGGAGGAAAGGAGTTACAATCACATCTAGAAATCCATGAGGATATTTTTAATCAGTTAGGGGTAACAGGAACACCAGTACTAAATCACCTACATAACATACACAGACTGACGTGTTATTCAGTTTATTATCTCTGAATCAGAACAGCAGAGGTGATCAAATAGCAGAAATAATAGGTTATGAGCAGAAAATAAAAATAAAAGATATGTTTTGGTTTTCAGATGGACATGCAAATCTGTCCCCTAATATGAACAGAATGGCACAGAAAAAGAAAACATGACTGCCTGGTCTGAAACAATGAACAACCAGTCGGCTTCTTCTGCTTGACAGTATAAGATTCAGCATAGAGCAACCAAATGAAGACCAAGACCTCACCAGTAGGGGGGGAGAGACATGTGGATTCACAGCAAGAGCACACAGAGTCAAGGCCCTGCAGTTCTTCCCACCTGTTTAAAAAAAACACTTGATCGCTTTAAAACTTTACTTTATTCCCTGTGTGGCTTTTAACTTGTTTTGAAATCAATGTTAACTAAATGAATGTCCATCTCATTAACAATAACAGCGCACTTTAAATGTTTAGGGTGACACGGATTTCTTGCACACCTTTTTCTTTCGCGGTTGTAGGAGCAGGACTTGTCACTCTCTGTTGGAGTCACACTTCCTGTTGACATCTCGCAGTGCATGAACAGGTGCTTTAGATTTATACAACATTATCATGTTAGAGGGTTTGGTTAAAAAAAAAAAAAAAAAAAACACTTACAGGTTAAAAGTAAAAGCAGCCGATTTGATAATAAATGACAGGGGAATGCGTTTAGCCTACCCTGCTAGCCACTCCCTGGAACACAAAGGCATCCACAGAAAAGCGTACTGTAGTCCTAGTATAGGAAATGAATCCAGACTGTATGCTGGATTTGCTGTCAATCATACACCTACAAAGACGAGCCTCTGATTACATTTTTTTTTTTTTTAAACAGACCTACCAACACTACAGTATACATGATCTGCATTAGCATGGTCAAGAATAACACAACAATAACTAGTTTAAGCATTTACATAATATGCCTGGCTCAGATATTTAGATCAGCATTCAATTACGTTTTTTTAAATAAATGCTGTGCTGCTAAGAATGTAGAACGCACAGGTGCTGGAGGAATGTTGGGTACCTCCATTGCAGACATACCCAAAGTTGTCAATGACTGTAAAGATGGGCTTTGAAGAGTGTGACTCGTTCGGAGTTACATGGCAGGAGTGAATGTAAAGTCTCCCATCTCTGTCCAGTGGAGGGCCCTCTGCTTCGAAGTACATTGGCCGCCCAATGGCATACCAATCTGAGAGGTTGAGTTTTTTCCACTGAGCTACAAGAAGACGAGTGCTTACTGAGATACTGAATGGATGTTACTGAGAAGTTTTTACTGAGAGTCTGAACCGAGTATTTTTCAAAAGTGCATAAAACAGTGTTACAATGCTCCATACCATCAAAAGGAGTGAGTGTGTAGACAGACTTGCTAGTCATGTGTTTGAAGACTTTTTGCGTCTCGACCTTTGGTTGATAGCCAATTTTGTAGGAGTAGTGGAACCTTTAAAGGAGAAATGATAATACAGAATTAATACTATACTGACAGGCAGTGGGTGGCTAAAATGTCAAGATTTACCTGTTGAAGTGACATGTAATGGGCAATGTGAAGGGAATCACACGTCTTATTGGGCCCATTGTGACTATAGGAGCATATCGGAGTGTATTTGAGTACGCCACACGGTTGTTCACGATCTATTTGAAGAGAGAAATAACACATAAATACAAACCCACAGAGATAGGTAAGGTTATGCTACCTGTATGCAACTCTCCGTGTGCCTGCACCCACCGATCGGTTACTTCCACACTCATTGACGTCGTATACGAAAGACAGGTAGTGTTTTGTGAAGTTGTTGGGTTGGCACGTTCCAAACGCAAGATGCGAACGAGAATATTCAGAGCCCAAAAGTCGTTTCGGTACCCTTACTTCCATTTTGTTTACTTTACACTGGATCACAATTCCGCGTGGCCCACCGGAGTGCCGAGCCTCCTTAACTTGTGGAAAGACGGGCTTTAAAATGTCTCTGATGTCATCAGGAAGCTTTTCGTGTCCTTTTCCCCTTAATGGTGAGAAGTGCTCTTTGGCCACCAGTGGAACTCTGGAGTGCTGGAACACTGGCAGCTGCAAATACGGTGTGGGGAGTAGGGGTCCTTGGTTCTGGAATAGGGGTTCCTGGTTCTGGAGTAGGGGTTCCGAGTTCAGCCTCATAAAAGATGAAGTATAAACTGTAGGCACGTTATCCCTACTGCGACCTTTCGAGTATCCGCTTGGGAGAATGACGCCCCAAATAATACACATAGGCAGAAGGGATAAACCCATAATCTTTGAAGTGTTTCAGCTAAATATTTCCGTCGGTAGAGCTGAATCAATCTTTTGGACGGGATGTAGGCGTGCAGGCAAGATTTCAGTGAGCTATCCAAGATCACCAGTTGCCCATGCCAATTGAAGGCACATGTTGACGTATCCCAGCTGATTAAAATCAAGAATGACTGGTCAGAAAAAATAGCTACGTCGTCATGCTATTTGCGTGTGACAATCGCTAACCTGGTGTGTAAGCCAATCCGATGTTCTTTTCCAAATATGTGCCAACTTCAGTGGGCCTATGCTTAGCGTAACCAGCCTCGAATCACAATGGCAGAAATGTCAAAGCAATTAAAATAAGTCTGCATGCTTGTTATTTGCTATGCTGTTATGCTCATTAAGACATACATGGTATGTTTCCTCTTTAACATCTCATGATTATCCATTGGTTGTTTTGAGAACTGAGAACTGTTGGTTGTTTTGAGTGTTCCAGAAAACCCTTTTGTTGGTAAAAACAAATACTTGTCTGTTTGATTGAACAGAACGAAGGCAATATTTCACACAATAATAAGCAAGGCCTTAATTAAATATTTAATGCTCAAGAGTTCATAAGATATTTTCCACTGAGAAGGAATGTGAAAGCATAGCCTACATATTTCACGGAACAAGTTTAGCCTAACCGAATTCGTAGTAATAATGCGAATGCCGTTGAAAAGAACTCTACATTTTTAAACATTTAGGGGCATCTCATCATTCTTCTCTGCTGACGGATGATTCTTTGCCGCGGTCACCATCTTTGACCATAAATCCACTTTTCAGCATGTCCGGTTCCTTTACTCCAATGTCCTCCATCTCTTGAATAGCGCCATCACCTACTTTCAACCCGACTTCCTGTGTGCTCCGAGTGTCACTGTTCACTACTTCTGTGGGCAATGAGGAGGCACTCTTTCGTGCCCGTTGCACCACTTTCCAGCTGTCACTTGTGATCAGGCTCTTCGCTGCAGAGGGTATGGATGCTATAGCTGACACAAAGAGAGAAAAAAAAAACATTAAGAATCAGCGCCGAGGAAAGATTCACGGACGAAATATATCTATATATGTAGTCCATATGTTTTTTGCATGTTGCGTTCAGCTTACTTGCACTGTGCTCACACTTGGTCTTGCAACAGGAGCACACAGAGTTAAAGCCATGTAATTCTTCCCATCTGGACTCATGATGTTAGAGGAAAAAAATAGAGTTCAAATATTTTAAATGCACATTACTTCAAAGATCGTCATTTTTCCCGAAACAGCATTTTGAAAAAGGTAGTCACTCTCTGCGGCGCTGTTGTAGGTGCATGATTTGGAAGTCACTGTCGGGTCCTTGTTCCCTACGTTGGCGGAACAGTGCAGGTAGAGGCGCTGTTGCACAGAGCAATACAAACATTTTATATTGGGCCATTATATTTTCCTGACTACATGCGAAAACAAAATGATCAGTCACCTCTGTTGCAACATTTGGAAACAGGAAGGAGTATTGTGAACCGAAGAATATTAGAATATCTGGAGTAAAACTGCGACAGGCTCCCGCTCCTCGTGCTGTCCAGTAGACACCTAGAGCACCATTGCGCAAATCCATCAGGCATCAACAACATCCAAAATAACTGGGAGAGGTCAACGGTGTACCCACCCAAAATTACGAATGACATCTTGACAAGGCATAGAATTGGGATCCTGAGAACGGTTCACATGACACGAGTCAACAAACACCCGCTGATCTTTGGAGATGTGCTGCGCGGAGACTTCAAAAGTACGTTGCCTCGCTAAGCACATATTCTTCACCCACATAAAGTGTCTTCCATTGTGCTGTGTTTAAAGTATATTTTTCATATTTGAAATAAAAAAAATTACTTAAAAAGGACCAAAGTTCATAAAGACATTAGACTACCATTAAGCGCGGTCAAGTTGAAGGTGTGCATGGTCTTCAAACTCTTCAAAATTACCCGGTCCTTCACCTCCGGCACGTATCCGACCTTGTACGAATAGTGGAATCTGTATGGAAAGTCATACTATAAGGAACAATGGGAGTAAGATTACTCATAATATGGATATTGGGCTTATTTAAAATGACCTATTATACTGGCAATGTATAGGAACAGAGAGGGACACGGTTCGCATTACTTCTTGAGGTTCCGGAGAGTATATTGTTAGAATACAACAGTTTTCCCTTCACGGTTTTATGGAGGGGACACGTAATGTAGTTACGTCACTCATTGGTTATGCATATTAAAGTACAACTTAAATTCCACGGAAATAACTGTACATTACCGTTGATATACTACCGCATTCCTAGAGGTAATAATGGAAATATAAGTATTCTGTCGTGGCAAACGTGACAGCACACGTTCCCAAGCGAAACATTGATGGTGGAGCCTTGAATCCAAGACATTTCCTGTTAACGCGCACCGAGATTATACTGGATCCTAGGGACACTGTGTTCGTGAGAAAGCGGAACATGTGTAGGCCTACTCGAGGGCTTGTACCTATGTGGTAGCAAAAGGTCCACAAGGGAGTGTGGCAAGGGACGCTTTCCGGCGACTGGTTTAAAAAGCTCAACACTCGCCAACGGAACTGGGGCATGCTGGAACATGGGTAGAGAAAGTGGCATTGGTTTTGATTGGGGGGCCTCGGGTCGATCCTTCTCTGTACCCGGCCAAGTCACTTCGTATACGGGTGCGCTCTTGAGGTGCTGCTCCGGGAACTTGAAAATACCTTTGACATTTTGGACGTCCCAACTGTAATGCATGCCAGCTTCGACGGAAAAAGGTGGCTTCCAACAACAAACCAAAAAGTACATCAACAAACCTGCTCGCACCATGTTAAAAAGCAACTACAAAACACCTGACAGTTTGCCAACGGCCAATGCCAAGCTTCTTGAATTATAGGTTATAACAAACACGGATTACTCACTCGGGTGTTTCTTCACAAGACCACATTAGATGCCAATTAAGCACACCCGGTAGTAATGTCACTCACAGCCACCACCTGATGAGAACCTATGGGCTTGTCAAGATAGGATCTACTTCCATATCAGGATGTAGGCTTATTTGAGGGGGGACCATTAGTTGGGTTTCCATTCAACTCATTTGCATATTTTAAGCGCATTCATGAAAATTCGGCTAAAGAAAACGCGAATCTCTGGGCGTTCCCTTCAGCTGCGTTATGCGAATTAAAAATGGACACTTTTAATCAAGGGAGGCGTTATGGATAGCTGTCGGATAAAAACGTAAGGTGTTCAGGCCAACATGTACGGAAACGTCTTTTAAAATTGGAAATAATGCGAATTTATGCAAATAAACCGGTTTCCATAAACCTTAGTCCCATTATACCGCATGCTAATAATGACATAATCTACCCCCTCTAGCGAATCGAATTTGTATTCGCCTTAAAATATTTTATGCGAATTTCAACTGTTTCCAGTCAGGATTTCTTATTCGAATAATCAAAATGCGCATTAAAAAGTTGAATGGAAACCCAGCTAATATCGACACCAACATAAAAAAGTTGCACACAGGGCTGGTGTTAATAGTTTAAAACCTCTATACTTTTTAATAGAGTGTAGAACACGTTGTAATTGCCCCATTTTAAGGGCTAGTTAACCATTGTTTCTAGACTAGTAATTACCTATCCTATTTAAATGCTGTAGCAAAAGGGTCACCTAGGTCTGTCAACGTTTATCAACTGATATGGCAGGACACAAGTCACTGAAGTCAAAGTTGCAATAAACCCATTCAGTTCTCTCCTTAATTAAAGTGCTCACCATGGGAATTCACTTGCAATTCATAAACATCCCTTCAGATTGGCAGAGTTCCTACATTGTGGGATCACACCCAAATCTTAGTAGGCCATCATATACAGACTAAACTTTTAAGTGAAAGGGGGGTAAAATGTCTGTCGGCATAACACTGTACATAGCTAAGCAGCTCGAATGCAGCCAACTGCTTTTTTTCAGAAAAGTTCACAACCAAAAACACCCTACATGTGGCTTTCTTTTCTTTGATAACACAACCCATTCCCCAGTACATTTACAACTTGAGCAGAACAATATGTAACATTGCATAGTATAATTTGAGGGTGGAAAACTGGTGTGATCCCTCTTGAAGGACATCAAATGGCCAACAAAAAGCAATATCTATGTGAAAAATCTTTGTATCTAAAAATACAGACTACTTAATCAGTGGGCCTAACTGTAGAATATAAGCATACAGGATGTTTTCGGCCTGGTGATTGAGCTACCCTGGAACATGGATTTAAGGTAAACCGTGCCCTTTCAGTTTTTATTCCCTAGAGGTGCCTGTATGACCATGGTCTAAAAGTACAAAAATCCCACAAAACCTTCTATACCTTCACATT